>NC_143017.1:31532767-31834433 GCF_055824585.1 Amblyomma mixtum | reverse complement strand
ATATGATTGACCAACTAACGTAGCGCTTCTGCGTATAATTTATGGAAATAATACCCGTCACCGCTTTCATTCTCAACACGATGTCGCTTAGCTCAGAAAACATGACTACCCGCCGCGGTGACTCAGTGGTTACGGCGCTCGGCTGCTGACCCGAAAGACGCGGGGTCGATCCCGGCCGCGGCGGCCGAAATTCGATGGAGGCGAAGTTCTAGAGGCCCGTGTGCTGTGCGATGTCAGTGCACGTTAAACAACCCCAGGTGGTCAAAATTGCCGGAGCCCTTCGCTACGGCGTCCCTCATAGCCTGAGTTGCTTTGGGACGTTAATCCTTATTAAACCAATAAACCAGTCAGAAAACGTGACTCTTTAGTTCACGCATCGCTTCAATACATGGGCTCCTTCCATTCCATTATTCTCTTTCCGTGTACATGACACAGCTCTCTTTATTTATTTAGTGTAACCATTTGCTTGCTTTTTGCAGCTCGGAATTGGAAGAGGGGGGGTGGGGGTGGAAGGGGTGGTGGTTAGCTTAAGGTACTTGCCGGCTCTCCCGAGCTCTTAACGATTAATATAAGACTTTGTTACAGTGCGCAGATCTGATAACTGGCGTTCATGTTCAAGAGAAAGAGGGCGAACTGTTGCAAGCAAATGGCGTTTATTCGGGGCGGAACGCATTCGGTCGGAATAACGACGCCATAGGAATATTACCGGAACAGGGTTGGCTAATCTGGCACAAATTACGCTCCATTGAACATCGTTAAGAGCGGCCTTGCGGCGTACCTGACCCGTCCAGTGATGACGGGGCGATGACGTTGATGCCCGGAGAGTTCTCGAATGACGTCAGACTGCGCGCAGTGGTTCTTCGAACAATGGGCTATAAGCGCTTCCAAGCGTGCCTCGCCGTTCTCAGCAATCGCAGATCGCTAAGCGGTTGCTCAATGAGAGCAAAACTTGCTGGAGAGCTACTTACGGGCACCTCTCACGATGCGTTTTTCTCGAGGAACACCTTCTTGTTGGACTAACTTCACAACCGGGTATGTCACCAAAAATGATGCATCCACTCCTTTCCACTACCCTCTGTCCGGCATCCGCATATCTACTGCTGTCTTCAGTGTGTGCAATGGTGGACCGATGTTTAGGCATCAGAAAGTGGCTAGTAGACTTGCACTACGGTTGGCGACATCTTTTTAGTTGTTAGCTAATTGCCAATCCTACTAGCTAACCAGGATTAGCGGTAGGGTGCGCCAGTTTCAAAACTAGAGGTTGAAGTTGTTGCAGCTACTGGCGGGGTTAGCTTTACAGATTCTGCCGGCAATTTCTTCTCCTTAGCGACACTTAAATGCTGAATAAAGCGAGAACATACTTGACACCTGGCTGATCTATACGGCTCAATTTCTTCATTTAGTGGCACCATGTTTACTGGCTGATGAAGTGACAAATAGCATAAGTGTTTGTTGACACAACTGGTTCGGAGTACCACTACGACTACTTTTGGGGGCTCAGTGTCGTAAAAACGCACACACTGTTATTCGCTTGTTCGTAAACGGCGCCTGAGCAGCAAATTAAACGCTTCCGCTTGTTTGCATTGAAGACAGCCTCGATTTCACCATAACTCTTTTTCCGGCCAACCAGGAACAGGATCATGTCCTGTCTTGCAAACATCACATCGTTCTACTGTCCGGTGAGACAACGCCACCACTACCAGCCGCAGTCATGTGGACGGCTCGGGGCAGAAGATCTCATACGCGAGAATCGTCGTTCCCGGAACAGATTTTGCAAGAGACACGCGAGCTTCCCGGGAACAGTTCCTGGACCGAAACAAAACTTCCCCTAGCGTAAAACCCGCAAGGGGCTCCGTCGCCGGACAGCTCGTCGTCTTCATCGACCCTGCCAACCACAGCGGCGTGCATGCGCTCTTCAGACCACGACGCAAGTTGAGCCGCGGACGTGTGGCGTGGTCTCGGGATCACAGCGCCCCCGAGCCCGTTGACAAGAGGCAAGCACGGCTGGCCACGCGCTGAGCGGGACACGATGTTCGGAGCGGTCGAGCCAGTTGTCACTCCTGTCGGGCTGGCCGCGAAAGAAGCGTGCTCTTCGCCGTTCGGGGAAGAGCCAACCGATGCGCGCGCATCTCATCAGGGCCACGGCTGCCTGGTGGACCCCCTTAACGTCCTCCCTACATAGTTACACGCCCGCGGAACGAGCTCGACGTCGTACGCCCGCCCGCCATGATTGACACGTTTTCCCCGGAAACACGAGTGGCGAGTATTGTAACACAGAAGCAACTGCGACCTCGACTGATCGACTGCGTGCTCGCGACTCCGCGCATGACATGCGCGTGCAGTGCTGTTTCTCTTTCCTTTTCAGTTTCTTTTTTGTTTTTTATCGCGTCACTTTTCTTCGCCCGTTCGGGTAGGTGACGGCCTTGTATATACGTGCTCGCGCTGGCTTGTCGCGCGAATGTTTCATGGCGGGCGTAACGTAATTAGCGCGGGCTTGGGGTAAAAATACTGGCGGAATTCCAGCGGTTGTATCGCGACGCCGTGTCGCTCGGTGGCTGCTCATGAAAGAGAGCCTCGCATCATAAGTCGCTCTTTCACAACGTTCGAAGGTACCGGCGGCAATCTGTGATTTCAGGAAGGCGCGAATTATACCGCTAGTGATGCAGGGGTGACGCGGTGGCAGAAGACTTCCGTCTGTTAGTAAACCAGCCTGTGACGTCAAACAATAAAAACCTCTCGTCGTGGCATGCACGAAACTTTTGACACGCAAGGGGAAAATCCTGCGGACTTTCAGGCCCAGGTTGTAACAGCACTTGCAGCCGAGAGGGCATTTGGGCCCCGAAACGCTAAAGTAGCTTGCGTAATTTCCAATATTTTTCGGTTCAATGCTATCGTTCCTAAGAGCGCCCTTGTAACCCTTCAAAATAAATACGAAGTACGGAGCCGGATACCATTTCAACTTATCTGTATGTATTTGTATGGCGAAAAACGTACGGAAGGTTTGTGGGGCTCTTGTATGGAACAGCATTCGTAGCTCTTATAAAACAGAGCATTTTCCTGCGGAGTCTGGAAAGTTATTATTACGTATGGGAACCTCTCATAGCACTTCGAGTTTTATAGGCGTGGCCTCACCCATCGTTTTTAGTAAGAAGCTTCTTTTGGACCGCTCAATAGCCTGCATTCTCTCGGCCCATGAGCTAGAGTGCGTAGTTGTCGAAAGTATAATAAAAAGCTGTGCTTGAAGAGCAAAAAAGAAAACAAGTAAAAGTGCATGCTTCGGTCGTCTGCTATTTTTTAACTCTCTTTAATGATTACAAAAGGGCGCGTTTCATAAGCAGCATAGTTTATGCTTCAGCCCGTTCATATCGCGGATAGCTTTGCGTTTTAAGTAAAGTTCTTCTTGCTTTAATGTGAGAGATCCCAGCGCTAGCCAAATTCAAGAGCTATCACCTGCATAACCGCTACTTTTCTTTTCAGCCGTGACATTTGCCCGTTTCCTTTGACGCGTGAGAGGACATTTTAGGGCAAAAGTATGAATACAAGCTGCTTGGCACGCACGAGAGCAGGATTTTCCTAGAAAAAACGACAGAGATGCACCGTGTAGTTTCCTTCGTACGTTTTTGTCAGAAAAAAAGATAAAGAAAGAAAAATAAGAGCGACGGGAGAAACGACGTGGAGTCCACATTTTTCTGAAAGGAACGGGAGGTCAATGTCGCGCCGCTTCAGTTATCTTGCAAGTATGTCATGAAAGCACTTGAGAAAGACATTGCAGAAGTCGTTATTTTCGAAAAAAGATGTTAGGTATCTTTCACATCAGAGAGGAAGTCATAGATCACCCTAAGTGGTCTCTGATCAAAGCTGACGTTCAGCACAGCCCTGTTCAATTCAGAAACGATGCTTAAGTAAACCTTGCTTGTCAGAAAGTAAAATCGACCACGTCTTACAGCAATTACTGGGCCGTATTCAATGAATATCAGTAGCAAGAATTGAGGGGTGGTTGATTGGGACTCTGTAGGCGGGAACCTTACAAGCAGACCGAGTCACGGAACGTAGGACCGGGACACCAGAAGCAGCTCGAGTTCAAACGGGTGCACCAACCGGCAACTTGTTGTTGGCCCATGCAACCCAATGAGCTTCGCCGTCCTTTGTATCGGCGAATTTTCTTCTTACTCACTGCAGAGGCTTTAAAATAGGAGCGACCTGGTAACAGAGGCGCGTACATGATAACAACGTTGAAATTCGGGCTTGTTGGTTCATACTTCGGAGCAATAGCGCAAACAGGACAAGGGACAAAAGAACTGTGTGTGAAGAGCGCTGTGTGTGTCTACTCGTTCTTTTGTCCCTTGTCCTGTTTGCGCCCGAAGTACATGATAAATTAAGCAAAGCTTGCGACAGAAAAGAGTGTCCTGAGCAAAATTAAGTTAGAAAACGATTACACATCTCCCTGTATAAATTTCTTGAGCGAAAAGTGGGTAATGTTGCAAAGTGACCGCAAGAAATGATTAGCGCGATGATTGTTCACGGGCCAGCTGTTGCAGACGCCTAAGGATACATTCCGATTTTAAGACTTATATCTGTGGTTCCTGTGAGAAACTGCTTCAGGTCGGCAGTGAAAAGACGAGATGACGTGGCTAAAAATAGAACACTAATCAATTTGTAGCAAAATGCAGCGTGATCGTCAAATACGAGCACGGTGCACGAGCAAAAGAGTGAAATTCCTTTTGCATTCAAAAGCCTCGCAATTTTGCAACGTAGCCGAGCCTCCAGTAAAGCTTACAGCAACTTGTATATGCGGAAAACATTTTTTTGCTAAGATAGGAAATTTTGACATCCGATGAACTGCAGCAACAACCGAAAATAACTCAGTCAACTGTGCGATATAACACAGCTAAATCAATTTAGCGCAGATATTAAAACGTATTAAATAGCCTCCCAGCATTACGCCTTTGGGCATAAGTTTCGCGTTTAGTTTTCGACTATACTTCTTTAGTTTTTCTAGCACTATTTTTTTCCACCTTTACAGCACTCCCATGCTATAGCAACAAAAATCACCTTGTGGTCTTTATTCATAAATTAGTTGACATCCGCTTCAGAACAAATCCCAATGGCGCAATTAGCAAGCATTAGATGTCAGTTATATCCGTCTGGTGCATTGTAATCTACAGCAGAGAGAGTATGTCTGGTGCTACCGCTTCTTTGTCATGGGATCCCGTGCATTCTAAACAGAAAACAGCAAAAAGGTAGTAATCCCTAGCGCAATCCCTTTTGTCTACTCTCTTCTCACTCCCCTATATATGCATACTCGTGTTTAAAGTATACCAACACCCGCCAACTCAGACGGCATGCGCAGGTGCGGATATCTGAGTCTCCAGTTGCAGTTTTCATGAGGCCATTGACCGTTGGAAACAGGGAAGAATTCACGTTAGGAGCATTCTCCGACTATTTCCCCCGCCGAAGTGACAGCCATGAGGGGAACTGAAACGCAATTAAAACGACCATTCGTGATGGCGGTGCAACTGCCGTCGGTGATTGGCGACAGCATGCAGTGATGCGCCACAAGTTCCGCAGCACTGTGAGTGATGTTGACCTCAGCAAGCATTTTTTACGCGTTTTGAAAACAATTTGCTGGACGATGTTTATGAAAGTGAACGGGAAGGAGAGCATTTCGCCTGCTTTGGCGTTAGTGTTTTGGATAGTGCGAATTATTTATCACGCCATTATGAGCCTAGGACCCCAAGAAATTCGTGTCACCTATTTTTCCTGAGGCAAGAAGTATAGGAAGTCTCGCGTGGTTATGAACAACCGGAATTCCTGTACAGTAGCATACGAGCCCATCGCAACTTTGTTATTCTTCAAGGCCACGCATGAATGCTTTTGGTTGTAAACAGTGAGTTTCGGTTAGTTTTTATGCCCCCTGTACATGAGTCCTATGCATTTCAGTTGTTAGGAGTGCACGGAAGCAAACTATTTGTATGCTTGTGGAGCCTAAAAGCGCCTTTTGCACATCTTTCGGCCTTAAACTAGAAGCGTATGCCGCTTTACAACATCCGTCAGCGAGGGAAAGCCGCGACAGCGAAATGCTGCCTGTAGGACAAGCGATATGCTTGCTTCATGTACACTGCTGTTACGCACAGACGTTAAGCAACGCTTTCGATACGCTCTGTCGATGAAGGAGCAAACCCCGCAAGGCAAAAACACGGTCGTACTCGCAAATGCGTTGGTGTCACTGCCTGCTTGATTATGTACGCTCTGGCTGCATGCCTGTATCCGGTGGACACAAATGCGGGTAATTATACCGAAGCAACGGCGAGATTATGTTCGCGCTGGATCTGTGACATAAGGCAGCCAATTCATTTCCTATTCGACTTGTACTTGGAGCGTGGTTGATGGGGCAAGTTGGTAATTCATGAGAGCTGCTAGGAATGCGACACAAAAAGGCGGAACACCACCGCGTTGTGGTCTTCATTGCGGTGGCGTTCCGTCTTTTCTTTGCCCTTGTCTAAAAGTCGCGTTGTGTTGCATTCATTGCTGTCAACGTGTCCGACCGCTGCCGCCATCGGAGTCCTATTCTGCCTCATGACCTGAGCAAGGTGAAGAATGTCTGGAACGAGTCCGACCGCCCAGTGCCAACTCCGCGAAGCTACTGTTGCATGTCTTGTAATTGCATTAGTACAGAAAAAAAGAACACAAATGAATAGGTTGGCAGTAACTTTTTCACCAGTTCCTTTGCGCTCAGCGGTCGAAATTCATGAAGGCAAGAATATTTCCGTTCATCACAGAACCCTTTGTAAGGGTTATGAGACACGACGTGATGGACTTAAATTGACTCAGACTGCCCGGTCTTTTATTGCCTCGAGAAACGCGAAAATGAAGTATATAACTCTAAATGCATATACAAATATGCAGGTTCGTACAAGAAGAGTTCTGTTGGCGTAAACCCACGTCCGTGAACGTCGCGTGAAAGCGGCGATGCGCTCTCGATGAAGAACGTTTTCGACAAAGGAAGTTTATCAGCTTCGCTAAATCGGTTATAAAAAAATAGCACTCATGCCATCGTAAAACAAGGTAATCCTATACCACCGGAACAAGCCTCACTTGTACGACCTTTTCAGTTAAGCGAGCTATGGAGAAATATCCCACTGAAAGCTCATTGGATCCTACGCTATAAAGTTTCATTTGAAGGAATTTCGTCACACTCCAACTTCCACTTCAGCGAACATTTTATAATCAACTAACGCACTGCTTCCGGGTCAGAATGAGCCATTTCGCCAGATATGCAAAATTTTAGCCCGAAAAATTTGCCAAATTTGAAGGCTGCCAATCTGGCCTACGCTGAGTGCGAAAATTTCCAAGGCCAATTTTTTTCTGGCACTCTTGGTGCACTTCCCACTCCGGACAAATCTCTCACCACGACGCATTCTTCGATGCACACACCTAAATATATTCCTTGCTTCTGCGCATTCTTTTCTCTACCATATCCGACACTCACCCCCATGCTGCAATTGTTCCGAACGCCAATTTAGAACATCCCCTCTTCTCCTGCGTTGTCATTCAATTCCTTCATTTCCCTTGCCCTGTTCTCCCAACGTGGAAGGGTTGGCCAGCCTCGGACCACCTGACACACTAGTTAGCTTTGCTGACCGTGGTCCAAGACATGCTCGACGCTTAACACATATTGCATAAGAATAGTTTTCTCGCTCTCTCACCTGGAAAGCTTTGTGGTACAGCATTTTATTTAGTCTGGCGGGGGTACGCAGTTGGATCATAACTTGAGGAGTAACCGAATATATTCGCTAACGCACTTGCCCCACTCTCAGTCTCAGAAGGAAGCTGGACAAGAACTTGTTTTTCAGGAGAGTGACACGAGGATTTCAGGAAGCGAAACACAAATGTGTCTGAAGAAGTCGAAAGCTTTTGACATCCAGCAGGCATCTCTTGCGGAAGGTATGTAGTACGTAACGGCAAAGACGAACTCACCGACTTCACGAAGTTGGCAATGGAGAATAGAAAAGTTTACCAGAAAATTTCCATCATTTTCGACATTCAATACGCACCCGATGTATACTCTGCAGGGCTCAATTTTGGCTTAGAATTTTTTTTAAACTAGATTGTCTGCAACCGGTGCATAGCTCAAGGAATGTGTGTTTGTGTGTGTAACCCGCACCTAGAAATGCACGCGCACGCGCTGATCACTAAGTTCCGAGTAGTCGGAAGAAAAGAAATGTCTGTCGTTTCTATGTCAACAAAAGACTCGTCGCTGTCTTCGGTATATTTGCTGTTACAGTCTTCATCCGGCGCAGACGTACGCAATCCTGCTTTAGCGAAGAAATCGGCGATAATTTGACAACGGATCGCTTTCCAGGACCCCGTCACCCACCTGCACAATTCCGCGCATGTTCATATTCCTCGAAGTTCCGATAACAGTTAGTGACAGTAAGCCTCTAAGCCATGCACTCGCAACAGAAACACAGGGCGAATATATAAAACAAAGGTACTGAAGGAGTACAAAAAGTTGGGCATGTTGGTATAGATTCATAATGCGTGGCCTTTCTGACGTGCGCTTGTCTTTTCGCGCTTTAGTATTCATTATTTAAAAAAAAAACTTCGTTACAGATTGGAGTTGGACATTTCATGCTGTACTGTGTGATACTGAAAAAAGTGTAAGAGAGAGAGAGAAAAACTTTATTGTAACAGGAATTCGGGGCACTCCCCAGGGTCCCCGCACGACCCCACTGCACTCAAGTTTTTAGTGTAAACTACTCTGAACACATAATTTCAATTTTTAAACATCTGTAACCTGCGGAATGTACACCGGAAGTTACGGCAGTGCTTTATTTCACAATTGCTGTGCACACGTGATACCTGACAGGAGTTTTCAGTATTGTGAAATAAATGCCTTTATAAACCGTATGAACGCTTGAAGTTCACTTCGATTCTTCACAATCAGTGGGCTCGCACTCATTTGTTTGTTTGTTTATTGGGGTTGAACGTCCCAAAGCAACTGAGGCTATGAGAGACGCCGTAGTGAAGGGCTTCGGAAATTTCGACCACCAGGGGTTCTTTAACGTGCACTGACATCGCACAGCACACGGGCCTCTAGAATTTCGCCTTCAAGAAATTCAGCCGCCGCGGCCGGGATCGAACCCGCGTCTTTCGGGTCAGCAGCCGAGCGCCGTAACCGCTGAGCCACCGCGGCGGGGTCGCACTCATTTAAGCTGAGAGAGCTTTCACAGAAGCCACAGTGTATCTAAGATTCCCTGATTTGGTGTTTCCTTAAACGGCGTTTCACTGCATATTAGAATCTCGTGTTCCAAGCTAGCCTTACTCTATCCCTGCCACTTCTCTGCACCTAAGAAGAGCAGAATTCCTGAGTTTTTATTCTAGCTTCTGTGTCTTGTCGCTTCGCTGCGTGGCTGGCCTACAAAGAACGTTTGACCACACTGTCTTCGTGTCTTGAGAGCACGCTGTTAACTTTATCCTCCGATCAAAGCCTTTTGCCTTTCTCTTCAGATACTTGTGCAGGAGAAAGTAGTAGAATAAAACTTTATTGCCTACCTTAGGCACTGTGAAAGGACCCATCTCCTGTCTATTGTCTAAAAGTGTGTTAACTCATCTTTCTTTAGCGCTGTAGAAATTAAGTTTTCCTGGGTTTTCGCCCCAGTTATCGGCAGTGTTGAAATTGTAGCTAAAGTTAGCCACATCGTTCCGGCGGCTGGGAGATCTCTCCTGTTCTTGATATCTGGCGAGGAGCGTGGCTGATTGCAAAATTTGCGTGCTGATGTTGTCTCTGCGGGGAAGCATGCATTATTTGGTGCCTGATAGATGCGTGTAAGGTCTTAAATTTAACTGCTCTGAGTAGTGATCCTAGTTGTACTGCACATGGTTTGTGTAGCAAGACCAATATGCAATGGAGATGTTGCAGTGCATTCCGTGGATTCCGTTTCTTCTCATAAGGCATAGGATTCCGTTCAGTGGGTGCCCGGTCAGTACTCGCACGTGCCAGCGACTCTCTTATCTACTTCGCCATTTTTACTTCGCTGACGCGATCGAACCGACACTCCGTTAGTTACTACTAAGTCAACTGAATTTATTTTTTTTCTGCTACCCCGCACACGCTTTGTGGCCGAAATAGAGCTTGGCGGACTGTTCTGAATGGCTAAGTAACTGCTGCAGTGCACTTAACAGGAGAAGTGGCACCACCAAAATTAAATTGCTACCTGTAAGCTATATCGGCTTAAAAACATGACCAGATTAGGTGTACAAACGCATGAGCACGGCACCTGCACTCGATCGTATTATCAAACCTGAACTCGAATGTTCACTTAATCAGGAAAGAAGCAATTTGTTTCTGCAGTTCTAGTTGTGTCCTCATGTTGATGACGTTACACTTGAAGTTTTTTCTAGGAAAACTGAACCTCTACCTAGAAGGGACGCCCATTCCGCAAAAGACAACAATCAAAATTTTGGGCATGTGGGTTCAATCCAACCAGCGCAGTACTCACATTTTTACCTTGCTCAAAGCAACAACGCTACAAGTCGCAAGCATGTTCCCCCGAATCATCAACAGGCGACATCACATGCGTGAAGAGGACACACTAAAACTAGTTAAAAGCCTAGTAGTTAGTCGAATCACGTACAGCCTACCCTACCAGTGCCTCAAGAAAAACGAAATACAACAAGCGGAGGCCCTGCTACGCAAAGCGTATTAGACAGCGCTCCGACTACCGCGAAACACGTCTACAGAAAATATCATGGCCCTAGATTTGCAAAACATCTTTGAGGAGCTACGAGAGGCGCAGCTTGAGTCGCAAAAACTCAGGCTGTTGCAGACAACGACTGGAAGAGCGCTCCTGCAGAGGCTCGGATACCGCGAGCAGATGCGAGAAATGACGAGGACGGAAACCCTCCCCGACGAGCCTCGCAAGACCCTCAAGGTAGCGCGAATACCAAGAAACATGGATCCCAAGGTCCATTGAGGCAGAAGAGAAGCGAGGTCCGAATTCATCGAGAAAACATACGCTCCTCAAGCCACGACCGTGTATGCAGACGCGTCTTGGAGAGGAGACACCAAAATCGCTGTGGCGGCGGTGGTCGATTCGTCTATACGCGTAATGACCAGCGCGTCTCTCCGAGGCTGCGCAGCTGCAGAGTCCGAGGAAGTAGCCGTTGCTATAGTGGTGGCGGAGGGCTATAGAACCGAGCGGTCGCTAACAATACTCAGGGACTCTCAAACAGCCTGCCGAAATTACATGAATGACAGGATAGGCCGTCACACGCTCCGTATACTCCTCGCAGCGAGCGACAGAAAACCAGGAAGAACAAAACGACAAGATCCCACACAAAATTGTGCGGGTACCGGGGCACACGGGGGTGGCAGGGAACCAAGAGGCCGACAGGATATTTCGAGGATACATTACTTTCCGAGCAACCGACGAGACCGCGGAACTCGCGCCAGCACCCAGGGAATACTGGGCCATACTACAAAACTATAGAGGCAGAAGAATGCGATATCCCCCGCCGCACAAATCTCTCAGCAGAGAGGAAGCTGTCACTTGGAGACAATTACAAACAGGCTCTTTCCCAAACCTACATATACTAAACAAAATACACCCTACGATATATGCGGAGAATTGTCCCTGGTGCGACGAAGAACCTACTCTATATCACATCACATGGGTCTGCCAAAACATAGACGTGGTCCCCAAAATACAAAACCTGAGTGCGGAGCAATGGGAGACTCTGCTGTCCAGCGACCGCTGTGAAGACCAACAAGGTCTGGTACAGCGAGCTCAACGGGCGGCAGTGGCCAGCGGAGCCCTGGACTGAGGGCAACCGACCACTGATTACAGGCGGACGACTTCGGCAGAGAAGACTCCTGGGGATAGAACCAAGACGTCTCTGAAGATGCTCTTAAGCCGCAGGAAAAAGCATTAGTGGAAATAAAGTTTTCCCTTCCCTTCTCGCCTAAAGCAAGAAAGACGGCGACGAAAATCACTCAGCGTGACTATAATCATGTCAGCTATGTACTGCGCTAAATTTAAAATTTTTACTTGAAACACCTGACAATGAAATTTAAGACTGAATAGGTGGCTAATCGCACTTTTTTCCAAATTAGGTTTTTTGAATGATTTTTTTTTCTGTTCTATTCGAGTAACACGTTTCTGCTGTATTGCTGCATTGTTCATGTCGTACTCAGCCTATTAACCGTTTCATATTTCTCACGAATGCCGCGTATGTTAAAAAAACAATAGCACTGTTTAAGCCAAAATAATGAACTAAAATGCATAAGCAACTTTCTGCTAGCAGTTAATTGCTGATTGATACTAAAGT
Source organism: Amblyomma mixtum (assembly GCF_055824585.1). Classification (NCBI taxonomy): domain Eukaryota; kingdom Metazoa; phylum Arthropoda; class Arachnida; order Ixodida; family Ixodidae; genus Amblyomma; species Amblyomma mixtum. Next base: position 31,822,103 of record NC_143017.1, on the reverse strand, counting down.
ACAACACTTATGCATTGTTCTAAAGAACTGTCGAGCTTAAAAGAAAAATAATTTTTTAAAATTTTCAAAATGAAGCCGTTTTTTCACTTGTCCGGAAAATTCATAGGATGCCACATGACCGCAAAATTTTTCGCCCGAGAAACGTTTAACTAGGTTACTTCAGACTGCCCTTATAAAAATGGTCTATAGAGAGTCTATAGACTTTTTATTGACTATTGACTTCCAATAGATATTGCTTTTTGTTTATTCGTAGTCTATAGACTGTCTATAGACAAAAGTCTACTAAAAGTGTATAGCCATAAATCTATGATTGTCTATAGACTGTCTATGGCATTTGTCATGCCTATAGACTTTTGACTATAGACAGTCTATAGACTTTTATAGACAGAAGTATATAGACACTCTGTAGACTGTCTAAAACGTTTTTGTAGGGCAGTGCGATAAAGAGCCAATCATTTTCAGGAAGAAATCGGGAAGGGTCGAGCGTGAAGTCTGGAGTGTTTGGCATGGAATTTCCCGCTTTGGCCGCATTTTCTGCATGCAGGAGTACTGTGGTGGTGCAACGCATGGTGGCGAGCGAGGCGGTGCCGTGGACTCATCGTACCGAGAGTGTGCGGCTAATGGGGGCTGTACGCATGTTGGTACGTTGACGTATGCGCGGATTGTGTTTGATTCAGGCTGTGTGTTTGAAACTGAGTTGTGCCCCGCCGCGGTGGCTCAGTGGTTACGGCGCTCGGCTACTGGCCCGAAAGACGCGGGTTCGATCCCAGCCGCGGCAGCCGAATTTCGATGGAGGCGAAATTCTAGAGGCCCGTGTACTGTGCGATGTCAGTGCACGTTAAAGAACCCCATGGGGTAGAAATTTCCTGAGCCCTTCACTACGGCGTCCCTCATAGCCTGAGTTGCTTTGGGACGTTAAACCCCAACAAAACAATAAACCAATAAACCAAACTGAGTTGTCCCAACGCCGCCAAAGAATAACATTCTTTCTGAAAAAAAAAAAAGGTCACTGAAAGAAAGTTACCATGATGCGCTAAATATTCAGGCTGGAATGATTGTCTCGTTAATTTGTTTCTAGTTGGCTAAAGGGACACTAAAGGGAAATACTAAGTCGGGTTAGACTGACAGGCTAGCGTCACGTGATAGCAAATATCACATTTTTACTAAAAACAAAGCTTTCATAAGTCCGAAAACTGCGCAAAAGCCAAGTACACTTAAGCCGCAATGCACGGATCCGTAGCGCTGCGACTAATTACGTATTCACATCGTTTCTTCATAAGGAATATAATTTTACCGTCAATGGGCAATTACCGCCGAAATAAGACGAAAGCAGTGCAGCGAGCATAGCCAAGAATGCGAAGTGTCTCATATAATAAAACAGCGCGAAACAGAGTACGGTGAGAATGGAAGGCTAGATGCAACAAAGACCCCGAATCTTACGCCTCGCATTTGGCGCACTAAGGCTGCGTAGGGCTGTTGTATACAGGAAGCACAAAACCACAACCTCTCACCGGCATTCACGCTCTGGTGTACGTGCTGGGCGCCCGGTGAAGCGGTTTCGCTCTTGCTTCAGCCGCCTAATTGACTGCTTTGCTCGAGTTGCGGGTGTTCTGAAATTGCAAAGTGTTTGATTTTTTATTTTTATTTCTTGCAGACACCCATGCATGCATGCCAGCGTGTAAAGCGCAGTGCGAGCGCAGGTTTTCTGCGCAGTTCAAAGGCGGATATGTTGACATATGCTGAAATATACCGGGTGTTTCAGCGAACACTTGCAAAAATTCTCATAAGTAGAATTTTCTTGGTAAAGATATGGCTCTTGCAGCATAGTATTACCAATGTTGGCGGACACCAAAAAACCGGTGAAACATATTAGGTAGTAAACTGGTTCAATAATTTTTAATAATTAACTTTTTAACTATTACAGTTAGGCGCCTAGTTCAAATAGATATTCGCAGCCGGCCGTTAGTAATAGCCATATCAGTTTTTAGAATTTCGAAAACGCAATTACTCTCACCGCTGTGGCTCGGCAAAGTTTGGCTGCATCGGGCAAAAAATACATGCGCTATCGAAAGCATGCAGGCAAAGCATCCCCTCCAGTGCACGTAACTAGTCGAAAAAGCCAAATTTTGTCGAGCCACAGCGCCGAGGATAATCGCATTTTCGAAATTCTAAAAACTGATATGGCTATTACTAACGACCAGCTACAAATATCTAATTGCAACTAGGCGCCTAACTGTAATAGTTAGAAAATTAATTATTAAAAATTAGTGAACCAGTTTACTACCTAATACGATTCACCGGTTTTCTGGTGTCCGCCAACATTGGTAATACTATGCTGCAAAAGCCATATCTTTATCAAGAAAATTCTACTGATGAGAATTTTTGAAAGTGTTCGCTGAAACATCCGGTATATGACAAGTACCACACGCATGAACCATCGCCTTTCATTTGGCTCATCAGAGAAACAGGTTTACAGAGTGGGTCGCCGTTCATGCAATACATCAGGCTACTGCGCACAAGGCCGGATTTTAGCGCCTTTTATTCGAGTGCTCGTTCTCTAAAGCCAAGCTGTAGCATGCAGATGCGGAATGCAGCTAAGTGGGTGTTAAGGGTACACGTGCTTCCGCGAGGAAAAATGTTCAACGAGCTTATGTGTCAACAAGTTTATGCGTGGATTTCTGCCGACAGCTGTAGTCGGCAGGAGGCAGACTACACAGCTGGGCGGAAGGTACATTCATTCTTTTCCGCTTACAGCTCTCAGGAAGCAATACACCAACGTGGAAATCGCAACGGCCACAGCTGAGCCAATACAAGGGTCGTCTGCGATCATTCTTAATGCGTTGTTAGTCGGTACACACGCGATAATAGAAAGCACAGTATGTCGTTTGATGAACAACAATGCGTGCGCAATTTTTCACTTAGAGGAAACTCGTTGGAGCGCATTTGCTGCTCGCGTGCTATTAAGCTCACACTGTTAAGCTTGAAGCTTACGTGTAGACTTCATGGCAGCACACAACGCACTGCAGGTCACCCGCGCGATCGTCGTCACCGATGTACGGGTGCCGTCAAAAGTAAATGGAAGGCAATATTAAAGGGGCTGCGAAACACTGCTTGAGGGGATACCTGCTATACTACAGGCGGATTTTTTATGTCACACAGATGCTGACTGAAAAAGAATTACAGGAATCGATGCACAGGAACGGGAGTTATTCAATGAAGAAATTTTAAAATACAAGCAAATAAAACGCTGCCCTCAACTCGATTTTGGCGGGGCTTCCCACTCCTATTTCGCTCGCCCGATGGTGGCGCCTGGCGCAACCAATCAAAACAGCCTGCCAGAGCACGTCGCGGAAGTTTCCACTCCACGGTTGCCTGCTCTCTGTAACTCGTTCTTGCTGAGACTGGCAGCGTCATTTCCACGCCAGAGCCCCTGGTGGTGTATTTTTATTTTACTTGCTTTGCAGGGCTTTTATCTAAGACAAAAAAGTTGTTTTTTTTTATCTAAAATAAAACGCTGACAGGTGACAAAATGTGTCTATTTATTCACACAATTTGCAGTATAGTTACTGTTTATCCAATCATCAAGCTCGCGCCAGGTGTTGTCATATCCGCTGCTAAAACCCGCCACTTTGTGGGGACACCATCAGAGCCATGAATTTGTTTCTGGGAGGACATTAAAACATTAAAAAAACGGAATATACGCGGTATTACCGACTCTAATAGCATCATTATAACACAATATGCGATCATCAGGCAAAACAGTCCAATAAGATTGTTTCTGGGCCCCTTTAACGAAAAAATTTAATCATTGCCCGCTCAATTCATGCATCGTTGAATACATATGTGCAGACTAAGTGTGACTGTGCGAATTGTACTATGCACCAACAGACATGGACCATTACGCTTTAGATTTAAAGAAATTAAATTTTTTTGACAAAGTCGCCTTCCATTTACGGCGACTGTACACACCGCAGTTTGTTGTGCAGTGTGCGGCCACCCCCGACAACTTGACATAATTTCTTTCGCACCCATCGAGCCTATTTCTACAGGGCGCGTGCGTTGCAACGAGACGCAGACGCAAGCGACACAGCGGAGAGCATCTTCCTTTCGGTGTGTGTGTGTGTGTGTGTGTGGGGGGGGGGGGGCTATAGTGGCAGGGTTCAGGCGGCCTGCACTCTTGCTGTTTGCAGCCGCGATTCCGCTCTCTGGAAGTGGCGCCTCCAATTGGCCGGAGAGCTTCATTATAAATGCGTCCTGAAAATGCCCTAACTCGGCTAATTTTTCGCAGACGGTTTTAAGGTCGAAGGGTTTTGGGACTTTTATTAACGATTTGAACAGCAAATTCCCACGCAGAAAGAATGTCGGTATAAAGTGTAGTATTCCCGGGGAATACTCTATCCGTCTGGCCTGGTTTGATATTCCCCTTCGGTGCCCCCTCGAGAAATTGCAAGAGCGTTTCTGAGCATGAATCTCACGACAGTCAGAGCGGGGGTGAGGAGCTAAAGAAAGCTCAACGCATTCTCGAAAATTAAAGTTCGCTAGAGGACAGAAAAATACAGCTAACGTCCTGTTAATGCTATTGCAGATCATGAATGCAGCATGCACTGTCTTGTTAAGAGTTAGTATAGGCAGTAATATCAGTCATTATTTTTCGCATGTGTAGTAGATATGCTCAAATCATCGTCGCCATCGACGTCGTCATCGAAGAAGAATGAAGTGAAAATTGGACGAGTCTGTTGAATGGCCCCTAGTGGGCTACTATCACTGCCGCATACAGATAGGAGGGTAAAGTTGGAAAGAATAAGAAATGAAATATACAACACTTATGCCTTTTGCGTAAATCGGAAAATTCCACGAGAACTCCCGCAAGCTTTGCTTAATTCCTTCCTTCACGGTGAAGTCCAGGGAGGGTGACAGGCAGGGAGACACGATCTGCCCAATGCTTTTCACCGCCTGTTCACAGGAGGTATTCAGAGGCCTGGACTGGGAACAGTTGGGGATAAGAGTTAATGGAGAATACTTAAGTAATTTGCGATTCGCTGATGACATTGCCTTGCTAAGTCACTCAGGACATGAACTGCAAAGCATGATGAATGAGTTAGACAGGTAGAGCAGAACGGTGGGGCTAAAAATGAACATGCATAAAATCAAGGTACTGTTGAAGAGTGTCGGAAGGAAACCACAGTTGTGCGGACGCCTTCGTCCCCTGCGTTCACTTTCCCGCATTGCACCCCCCACGGTAGTTAGCTCCTCCGCAACGCACTCTTCTCAGTTGGGTTACTGTAACTAACAGGGGAGGGCGCTCGCGTCGCAGCGACACCAGCGCCACGGATGGCGTTTTGCTGCGCGCTCGCGGGGAGCTACTGGGTCTCTTCTCCCTGGGACAGGGAAGCGTGTTGGTCGTTTCCGCGCGCCGCTCCGCTCTTCGTCGACGGGCGCCTCTTGGTTGGAACTTGCTCCCGCCGAGCCCGTCCCGCTCGGCCTCGGAGTTTATCCCTTTGCCCTACCGTGGGCGAACGTTCGCTCGTAACCGTGCTGGTGAGTCGGACATCCTCGATTCCTCAGTGTATTTTGTTGCTAGCTGGCGTTATTGTTGTTATAGCAATAAATGCCTTGTTTGTGTCAGCCAGTGTGTCGTCCCTTTGTTCCCGTAGAGCAAGGCCCGCCGTGGTCGGCGTGCGCTCGGTAGCGTACGCGACCACGGGGTGGGGTCCGCGCGGCTTTGAACTGTGTCGGCCGCGCTTAAGCGGGGAGAACGTGTTTATCCCCCAATTGTAAACCCCACACAGTTTACATTAGGTATCGCGGCGCTGGAAGTGGTGAGGGAATACGTCTACTTAGGGCAGGTAGTGACTGCAGATCCAGATCATGAGAGGGAAATAACTAGAAGAATAAGAATGGGGTGGAGCGGGTTCTCTCAGATCATTAATGGCAGTCTACCAATATCCCTCAAGAGAAAAGTATACAACAGCTGTATCTTAGCGGTACCCACCTATGGGGTAGAAACGTGGAGACTAACGAAAAGGGTTCAACGCAGCGGTCTATGGAAAAGTAAAATGACAGGTGTAACGTTAAGTGGCAGGAAGAGGGCAGTGAGTGAGAGAACAAACAGTGACATCCTGGCCAAGAAAAAGAAGTGGCCTGGGGCAGGGCGTGTAATGCGAAGGCAAGGTAACGGATCGTTGTTGAAGGAAACGGGCTGTAGATACCAAGAGAAGGCAAGCGTAGGAGGCGGTGGCAGAAAATTAGATGGCCGGGTGAGATAAAGAAGTTTATCGGGATAGGGCGGCCGCATCTGGCGCAGGACAGGATTAATTGGAGAGGCCTTTGTCCTGCAGTGTACGTAGCCAGGCTGATGATGATGATGAAGACAGTTACCGCGTCCTGGCAATACCTATAGTCACTTCGCAGGCGAGTTCTCTGTGGCTTCGTTGAAGCCAGAGTAAGTTTCCCCTTACCCCTCCCACCCACATGCTTAACTTGCGTATAGAGCATCTTTCCAAAGAACCCGCCGCGGTGGCTCAGAGCGCCCGTCTACTGAGCCGGAGAACCCAGGCTTAGTCCGGGCTGCGGAGGCCGTGTTTCGATGGAGGCGAAACGCAAAAGACAAAACTGTGACAGGTGCGATGTCACAGTACGTTGAAGATCCCCAGGTGGTCGAAATTATTTTGGAGCGCTCCACTACGGCACCTCTTTCTTCCTTTCTTCCTCGCCGAAAAGTGAGGCAGATACCAGGACATTTTATTTCCTCCAAAACCATTTTTTGGTGTCCACCGAGTAATGAAAGACCTACAGCGCCATTCCCTCGCAAGAGGGTACTCTGCTCAGGGCGAGACGAGTCCGGAAAGGTTCTGATTAAAAGATAAGAGGTCATATGAAAGCTCGATCAGTATAATTCGTAAACAGTGATGCATAATAACAAGAATAAAGCCTGCCCGGTTCGTTGAATCAATTTTCCCTCTCAAGATGAGCCCTCGGTTTTGAACGAGCATTACACAAAAGCATTAAAAATGGCGCTCAGACCCCTGTGCCTCCGTAATTGAATTTAAGCAGCAATAAGCGACTATTATTCCGCTGTGCGCTTGTCCTTGGAAGGCCCTGCTGTTACTGGGTTACCGTCACCTGGTGCGTATTTATCGTTGTGTGTGGTATGGCGTATCACGTTTCTGCATTATAGGTTGGGGCCTCGGAGGTCTCTGGCAAGAGCTGGTGGAGCAGAGAAGTTTCGAGGAAAGGGCGTGTTAGGCGTGTTAGCTTTTCAACTTCTCGGAAGGAAAGAAGGTTGGAGTGAAAGAAGAGAGGAAGAAAGAAAGAAGGAAAGAAAGGAATAAAGAAAGGAAGAAAGAAGGGAAGAAAGAAAGAGAGAAAGAAAGAGGCGCCGTAGTGGAGGCCTCCGGAGTAATTTCTACCACAATCTGGGGTTCTTTAACAGGGAACAAACGTCAGAAGATGTGGAATGGTATTACTTTTATTGACTTCGAGGGATTACGCAGCTTGTTCGCCCAGCTCCATGAAACCATTGTCGAATACGGCCCTCCAGGCTTGGGCGACCAGCTGACGTTGAAGGCGCTCCGCCTTCAACAGGCGCTCCGCCTGTGTGAGCCATCTTCGCCTCCCACTGCTCATGGCTGAGTTCCAGAAAATTATACGATCTAAGTTGCTCGGAGCAGTTCGAAGCCATGTGGAGGATGCTGGAAATCTTTTCGAAGGCCGAGCATGCATTAGTGGTGCATTGCCCAGCAGCATAGCGCTGTGGAAGCGTAGTGGGACCATAGCCCAGGAGTGGATGGCCCTTGTTAAGATCGGCAAAGACTGGCCTGGGAGGAATTTATAGCAGACATGAGTGATCCTGAAGCAAAGCTGCGGCAAGGACTGGCGACGGTGGCAGTAGCGGCGGAAGCAGCGGCGACGGCGGCGGCATCAAGTGACCGAGCCTGCCCTTGGATCGCCAGACGGAGTGATGTTGCGAAAGTTCAAGCTGTTGCTGTTAATTAAGACGGCTGTGTCCTCGACAGAGGTCTCGTGTTTCGAAAATCCGGAGGGGGAGTACGAGGACGGTAATTAAACTACTGGGTGACTGCGGGAAATTCCTTTGCCACGGAGACAACGAACAGAAGACTTGCCGCCGCGGTCAAATTGACATATCAGTGTTTGATTAGTCAGTCTCTGCCCCTTTCCATCGACCGAGCGGTGAGAGAGCATCAGCACCGCCCCCTGCCGTGGGTGGTACCATCAGTGTTCACAACTGCACATCTGATTGGACACCGATCTCTGAACTTTATTTCCCAGTCAGGGATCTGGGGAATACGAAGCGTATTTGTGGTGTTTTGTGACCGAAAGACTCCCATCTCGACTGTAAATATGTCAAATAAACGTACTGTACAGTTTCCTTCATAACGGAGTTCGACACCGTCCTTCGGAGCCGGGACCTGCCGGGACCCAAGGGCCCCTCCATCTCCAACACTGGTGGCAGCGGTGGGATTGAAGCGCAACCTCCAACATCCTGCATCTTCGGAAAGCGGTCGTAACTTACGCTCTCATAAAGGTAGCGCGACGGGAAGAAAACAAAACTTTCAGAGTGAAACCACACGACTGGAATAAGGTCAAAGTTCATAATTTTGCAATTACACGTTTCAGTTTCATTGTTTTGATTTTTATTGCGCTCTTCTTGACTAGACCTAACCAGGGTCTGCAGTACGTGTAAAAAAATAAAAACAACGTTAGGTGCAACTGAAGTATCTCGAAAAGCACGATGGCGTATATAGTGGATTCGAGCATTCGTCTCTTATGAAGGAGGCTCTGGATTCGATGCCCAGTGTCGTAGGGTACCCACCCGTTTCCTAATGGCGAAAATCTATTCCCCTGCCATAGGCTTCTCTCTGGTGAAATGATGGGAAAATAGATCTTTGTGACCTCATTCGCACTAAGCAAAGCACGTTAGCAATGGCGGTATTTGGCCACACTGTCCTTGCACTGTTAAATTCAAACCAACTTCATCATAATAACTTCTAGAACGAGAGAACTCTCCTGCCAAAATGGGCTTCCCTTTCGGCTTGGTCCGTATAGGAGCACCTGGCATGCAGAAAACGGACAAAAAGATTCGCGGACGATTATCATGCTCGGTAATGCGAAATTTGAGCGGAGTTATTCACACACCACCTGTGTTACTACTAGCCACCCTCCGGAATCTTTCCATACTAGCCACCTTCCGGTTGTCCATTCCTTCGCTCTCGCCGTGGCAGGTGGCGCTTCACTCTGCTACTACCTGCCAACACGTCACCTGTCATATGCCGACGACGACTACGACGCGGAACGCAGGAACGGGTGCCTTAGAACTGCGCTTCGAAAAAGATATCAGGCGTGAGAAGGATATCATCTTATGATTGCAGCGGACTCAGGCAGCAAAGGTAAATGTAATGTAATGTAGTGTAGTCTTCGAAGGCGCTGCGTCGCGAACGGCTAGTGGTACGTCTCGGTTCAGTCCAGAGGTAGCGATCAGTCCCAGCGGCAGCGATCAGCGCACACGCACGAGCATCGGCGCCGCTGTCTTCGTCCTCTTCTTCCTTACGCCAGCCGCCCGGGGTTCGGGAGCCGAAGGCCTGTCTTAAAACTGCCCCCGGGCGAAAAGGCGCCATCCTGGCGGCCTAGGGTGGTGTGACGACGGCGGGGTCGAAGTACGGTTTGAGGCGGTCGGCCTGTCTGACAGTACAGGCTTTGTCAAAAGTATACAGCCCACGGTGTCTGCTTCTGAGCCCTGAAGCGCAGCTCTTCTTGCATACTCAGGGACCCTAATCTTACGATGGCGGGAGGAACTCAAGTCCTCACGCCTCTCAAGCTTAGGACTGTCAAATCTGCCTAAGAGTCCCGCTACATGGCTTAAAAGCAAATGCCTTGGCCCGTATATTTTGACAAAGACTGTACAACGTTGCAAAGGACGATATACAGGTAGATGAAATGGGTTCGATTGTGTTTTGCACAAAGCACAAGGTGCGGCTGGTGTTATTTTTTGAGCCTGGACAGCCTTTCATTTCAATACCCGTGCGGAATTTCATTATTTTAGTCACCTATACTGAAACGTTAACCCTTTCGGACCTGGATTTTTTATTTCGGCCGTAGATTTTTTTTTTGCTGCATGTTTTTACAGTGCCTAAGGCCCCATAACCACGCAGTAAAAACTGAAAGCTTGTGGTGCGAGTATTAATCGATTTACAGGTATGGTGTCAAAATCGGTCATCAGGGCTCAATGGGTGTAAAATGCTAGTGGGACCGTTTCGGTAACCGCAACCGACAAGAAAGAAATTAACGAAAAAATTTCTTATTTTGCAGTGTGGAGACCTTAAAGAAGCTTTTTTCACTTTGTAAGGGATAGATAATCTCGCAGTTTCAACAAAAAACTTCGCTCGCTCCTGTTTACCTTGCGTTTTGTATCATACCTCCGCGTTCTTGTTCCTGCCAGGTTTGTGTTCAAGCTTGTGAACGCCACGTCAACAGCTCACCTGTTAAAAACTTGCGTAGCCTTCCTGGAAGGCGACTGGGGTCAAGATAAAGGCTTTCCTCGAATCTATAACGCCCTCCTCTATCGAGCTTCACGAAGCACTTCCGTAGCGCCCAGCGCGAAGGTCGGCAAGTCTAAGTTCTAAGCTTGCGCGCGGCACACTGCATCTCGTTTGCGCTTGTTTTCAAACCAGCTGTTTGCTATAGAAGAATTCATAAAGTGGAACATAATATCTTCGTGTCTGTGTCTTGACCGAATGCTGTTCCCTACAGGTGACAGGAAATTCTCTCTCATCCATAGGCTTGCAAGTTCTGGATATCTCTCGGCCGGGGAGAAAGCAGAAGCTGATTATCAGCACACCAAATACGCTTTCTCAAGAAAACACAGCCAAACACGCTGCATTGATCCGAGCGTCGAGGGCGCGCCACACGTGCTGCACGAGTGGCGGAGCGCGAGTTTCAGTGTAAATACCCCGCTCGCTTCTTGCAGCTCAGTGTCGATGCTCACAGCTCACAGGAAGAGGAGAGAGGCAAAAAAAAAAGGAATAAAAGCGTAAGGCCAGGCGTGCATTTGTTCTCGCTTTTCCTTTGGTCCGGTTGCTGTTCGCCGACATCCGCATGGTCATTTCCAGGCTCAATCTGAATATTCACCATGTATGATGGCGAAAATTTCCATTTTCCAATTCATCTAAAAGCAAATTTTAAGATTTTGTCCATTTTCTGTAATGAACATTCATGTCAGCAGTCCAAAAAGGCCGTTAGTATAGGTGCATCTACTGGAATACTAGCAGATTCTATTCTACAAAGATGACCTATCATCACTCAATGGCCACCGCTGGCAACCGTTGAGCCCTGATGGTGTCAAAATCGCACATGCCAAAAATGTGTTCAAACGCAGCGTCTACGCATTCAGTATTATTTAAGACGGGGTTTGAGCTTGGATAGGCGTTTCACACAACATATAAAAATCTGAGCGCAGAAGAACGAATGGTTAGTGAGATAAAAATGCACAAATTTGCTACACCTCGGCTTCTTCACTCCACGCCTCCCATGCTGCTACTTCTTCTTCCTTAGACCGCACAGCTCAATGGAAGTCCGTGAACAGCGATGTCGATAGGAGCAGGGATCCCTAAGAAACTACTGTATTAAAATTTAATAGTATTTTCTTCTGTTACTGAGGCGTGAGCGTAATATTTGTGTTGTGGTGTGAATTGACACCGCCAGGACTGAAAGGGTTAAGCTGCAGCTGAAAAAAATTATTTTTTCTTCTTAAAATGCATCTCCGTTTCTCATATATATCCGCGCAAAGAATCAAACAATGCATGTTCGCCAAGTGGAATGCATAACCAGGGAAAATTTCATTGCGTTAATAGCATCAACTTCTGAACCTCACTAAGTGGCAGCTTTAAGGCGAGTGAGCGACCGCTGTGGTAGCTGCCGCGAATAGTTCTGCCTGCGTCGTTGAATTGTCAGTGTGTCAGAAACTAGGTGAGCATCGGCGAGCGCAAATAAAACCAAATTAAACAAGCACACATGCTCAGCTCCAGGTTCATGAACTATGAAGTGCGGCCGCACAGTGGCCGTCTATTACATTTCGCTTCCTTTGAAATGCGGTTTTCAAGGCCGGTATGTGGTCCCGCGTCGCTCGGCTGCTGAGTCCGAGGACGCGAGTTCAATCCCTACCACGGCGGCCTCGTTCTTCTGAAGGAACCAGCGCACAAAACACAACGGACAAGAAAAAGGTGGTACACGACGGACAGGAGCGCTCCTGTCCGTCGTGTACCACCTTTTTCTTGTCCGTTGTGTTTTGTGCGCTGGTTCCTTCAGAAGTATGTATTACCAACTAGCCCAACAACAAGAGTGGCCTCGTTCTGATGGAGGCGATACGCAAAAGGCGCCCGTGTGCTGTGCGATGTAAGTGCACGTTACCAGGTCGTGTATTATTCTGGAGCTCGTCCCTCTGTCCCTTCTTCTGTGACTCCCACCTTCCTCCCTTCCCTAACGGCGCGTTTGAGCTGTCCACTGAGAAGTGAGACAGTTATTGTGTTGTTGTTTGGACTGAAGGAAGAATGGAAGGAAATCACACAGTTCTGCCCACGGCTAAAGCGACGCTACAGTAGCCCGAGCAGAAGCCGCCGCCCTTCGTCAACATTGCGCCAAGTTGGAAGCCCAGATAAGTACTCTTGCCTCTGGATCTCCCCCGCTCCGGCCACATCCCAAACTCCGCCTCGCAACCAAACTACCGCACATACCTCGTTCACCCACTCGGAGCCTAATTCCTCTCCTGATTTGCTAGCAAAGGAGGCTGACACTGACCCCTATACAATTTAACCTCCGTGCACAACGCCCCCTCCCTCCGCGCCCATCTCACTAAACAACATACTAACCCTGCTCGAGTCATTTGCAGCTCGCTTTGAGGCAAAATTGCAGGACGCTATAACTCGCATCAATCTGGAATGCGGGCCCCTCAAAGACGCGGTAATCCGCATAACAAAAGAAAAGGCTGTTCTTAACCACTGATTCGACGTGCTAACGCAAGGATTCTCTGACCACAGTAACGACCTTGAGTCCCGTCTCTCAAAGCGTGACCCCATCTCAAAGAGACGCAAGAAGCCCAAAGCACCGGAAGGACAGGCAAACCCTATCCGTGCCCTAGTTCATGGCTCCCAACATCCCGTTGCGGCTCCCTCCTCCATAAACTGTCATGATGGCAGTTCCAAACCGCAATCTCACAGTCTCACAGAGGAACTGCCGGGGATTTGGCCAGCAGTGTCACGTGATCCACCAAATGCTGCCCTGCGCTACAGGACCTGACATCCTTGCCCTGCAGGAACCCTCAAACCCACTCACCCTCCATGGCTAAGCTCCTGTTCTGCCCACACCCTCTCGGGTAGCATTTCTGGTCCGTCGTTCAATCACCGCCATCTCCCATTCCATAATGATTGAAGACATTGATCACCTTCTAACTGAGCTTGCGCCACAACACGCTCGAGTGAACAGTATCTTTATGCTAAATGTATATAGCCAGTTGAAGTGCCTTCAAGGTAACTTCGAAAGCCTCTTTACACTTGCGAAGCGCATAGCCAACAAGTGCCCCTTACTCGTCGTGGGAGTCTTTAACGCCCCACATACAGCCTGGGGTTACCCACACGACACACCGAAAGGACGTGGGGCATGGTTAGCCGCGCAACAAGCCGGTCTCTCCCGGCTCACCTACCCTACCTTTCCTACACGCACGGGAACCAGTCTCTGTAAAAGCACTACTCCAGACCTCACGTTCGCACATCGCGTCCCTCACGCCACATGGTGCCACACACAAGAGAATCTAGGTAGCGATCATTTCATCATCGAGATTCTCTTAAACATTCAACTACACCGCAGGCCTGCCAGAGGCTCCCCTCTTGCAAAGTAGGAATCTTTCCGCTCAGATAGAGCAGCGCGCACCTTCGTCCCCATCACGGACATCAACGAATGACCCGAGCAGCTACAAAGCGATGTCCGATCGGTAACCAGAGGACTGCCCAAGCGACACAATTGACTCCCACCTCCTACATTTATGGAGGCTAAAACAGGCCTAGAGCGACGCTGGAAAAGGCAGCGATGGAACCGGATGTTTAAGCGTCGCCTCACCCGCCTTAACAAAGGGAGAGAAACGCAGGCATTGAATCTTTCACGTAAAAAGTGGGAATCTATCTGCAACAAGCTTGATGACAATATGAGTCTGCCTTAGACGTGGGACCTCTTTAGGCACTTAATATACTCCCCTCAGTCTAAGACTACCCCGAGACACACCCTCACCAAATTCATACATACTTCCTATATACCTCCACCATACCTCCTCCAAGTACTTCGAAATCAATACTTCCCCACATACCCTCCTGTAACCCACCCTGACTATACAGGCCCCCCTAACGACCAGCTTGACCAACCTATTACAGAAGCACAGGTCCAGGCTGAACTCCAGAGACTTAACACGTCCTCAGCCCCCCACCCAGAGGGGTACATAACAAGGCTCTCGGGAATCTCGACGCACAATCCATTGTTGCACTTACAGAACACTTCAATGAGTGCTGGCAAGTGGGTACCCTCCCACCGCAATGGCAAAAGGCCAAAGCCGTCTTTATACCCAAACCAGGAAAACCTCTGCTCACCTCTAACCTCTGACCCATCTCCCTCAGATTTTCTGTTGGCAAACTCATGGAGCATGTACTCCAGAGCAGGCTTTCCCAATACCTGGAATGCAACAATTCATGCGCACTGGCATGCTTGGATTTCGACCAGGGCTTTCCACACAGTACGCCTTCTTACAGCTAAAACATCACATTCTCGACTCAAAAACCTCCGACACCAAAGCTATCCTACGGGTGGATTTCACTAAGGCATTTGTTAACGTTAACACACTCAGCCATCCTAAAAAACCTTACGACCCTAGGAGTCGGTGCCGGGATGTTCAACTACATCCGAGACTTCCTCAGCCACTGCACAGCCACGCTAACCTTCGGCGATCACCGCCTCCCAGGGATCACGCTGGGAGCACGAGGCACGTCTCAGGGAGCCGTCCTCTCCCCTTTTTATGCGAAGCATACTAAAATAGCCCAACCCAGCTCCTCGAGCGCGGCGGTGTCGTTACCATTGACCTTTCGTGACCTCCATGTCATACCACGTGATGCGTGACGTCACAGCAGATGAAAAACGGGGGCCCAACTCGCGCCGTCGCGCGAGGCGTCGTGACCAAGGATGACCACTTGGTGCGTGACGTCACAGCAGATGAGAAACGGGGGCCCAGCTCGCGCCGTCGCGCGAGGCGTCGCGACCAAGGAGGACCACGTGATGCGTGACGTAACGAAATAGGAGAAACGGGGCCCCTGCTCGCGCCGTCGCGCGAGGCGTCGCGACCAATGTGTTTCCTGCTTCTGCCGCTAGGTGCGCTGTAGTGAACACGTGATGCTGGAGCGGCGGTATACAAGGGGGTGCGCCTGCCTCTGCTAGGCGTACACGGGATAGAGATGCCTCCTGGAGACAGGGCTGCTCGTTGGAATGAGAAGCAAAAGTTGCGGCGTGCTACAGAGACTGATGAAGAGCGTGAAGAACGTCTAGCCAAGCGGCGTGCTCGATATGCAACTCGGCGACAATATGCTTCGCATCTGACTAGGCTTAACCTAAGCTAAGCCTCAGCCATTTTTTATTGTACATAGCATTTCACCTACTCCAACAGCTAGCTCAAATTCCCGACATCCATTTCATCCTCTACGCCGACGACATCACTGTCTGGGCAAACCGTGGCTGTGATCCCGAAATGGAACGCCTACAATTGGCGCTAACCACCATCAACGCATATGTACGGGAGCGTGGCCTGAACTGCTCGCCTCCAAAATCACAGCTCTTTCTATACAGGCCCAAGCAACACGATTAAGTCAATGCACCCATCTTCCTCACCCTAGGTGCCCATCCCATCACACTAGTACACAAAATCCACGTGTTAGGCCTAGTTCTCCACACCCACGGTGCGCACGGAGAAGTCATAAAGACACTTCAAACACACGTTCAACAGACCACTCGACTGATTCGCCGCATAGCAAACCGCAGGGCTGGCCTACGCGAGCGAAACACGACTCGCCTCACCCGGGCTTACATCATAAGCCGCACCACATATGCCCTTCCATACCTACCCTTCAAACAGAAGGAGAGAGACCAGGGAAATGCTCTCCTACGTAGTTGTACGAGAACGGCTCTACGTCTTCCCCCCAGCCCATCCAACGACCGACTCCTGAAACTCTTTGTGCACGACACCTTTGAGGAGCTCACAGAAGCTACGTTTACGGCACAAATATCCCGTCTATCCAACTCATAGGCTGGTCGCAGTTTACTGTCCCAGTTAAGCCTGAACCCAATTGCAGAGCCTGCCGAGGGGGCCCCTTTCTGCTAACATCTGCTCTAACCTCGACGTAATCCCCATCCCCAAGAACATGCACCTGAGCGAGACAGGGACCCCAGATTAGCAAGGGCTCGGGTCCAGCGAACATTATAGCGAGGACCGTGAGGTGTTCTACGTGGACGCAGCGGAATATACAATAGGCTCCCGTATGGCCCTTGATGTAGCCGACAATAATGTAAAACTTCTGACCTCCAGCTCAATCATTGTCAATTCGACCACAGAGGCAGAAGAGGTAGCCATCGCGCTTGCTCTCCTTTCTACATCTGCCAAAAAAATTTGCTCTGATTCCAAATCTGCTAATTTAAATTATTCCAAGGGCTACATATCCAGCCCCGCTGCGCGTTTACTAAGATTCTGGCAACCCCGGTGCCCCATAACCCTCATCTGGACGCCAGCACATGCTGGCCTCCCTGGCAACTAGGTAGGAGGCTCATTCCCTAGCCCGAGGTCTCACATTCCGGGCAGGAGGAGTCGAGCCCCTTCTACAGGCCTCGAAGCGCCTGCTCTCCTTCCGTGATATTCTCTCGTACTACCCAGGCAAACGAAGGGAATACGCACCCCCAGCTCCATCCCGCACCATTGTGGAGGCTGCACACTGGCGACAACTACAAACCCGGACTCTACATACCCAATACTACTCCATGCCCGATACCCAGACCGATTCGCGTTCTCATGCAAACTTTTCGGCAAACTAGGAGACTTTTTACCCCCCTCCTCACATGCCCCACCTTCCGTCATCCCTCATCGCCAACCGTGGCGGAGTCTTATTGGGGGTCTCTTCTGACCAGCTCGTCCGCTCAAGACCAGCGCCGGATCATCTTCAGCGCTCGCAGAAGGATTGCGCTCCAGGGGCTATCCTTCGCGTTGTAAGCGTGCCTCCCCACATTGAGGGGGCATCCAAGTGCAATATAGGGGGCTTCGCCCCCACTTTTACATCGTTGGCAATAAACGTTTTCACCACCACCACTGGCTTGAGCTGAGCCATAATTAGCTGTCACGTGCAGAAAGAGGAGAGTTTTAAAAAACATCAGAGAACACATTGAAATGAGACGCGCGCCGCAAGAAAAAGACAACATTGCCGTAGAATGTCGGCATTTAAGGCAGGTAGCCTTCGTGTGGCCCCCAGGTGGGGGCGACTTCCCGAGCCCGCAAAACGAGTGCCAGTTCGATAGTCTTGTCTGGCGTTCTGAGGAGTTGGTTCGATTCCTCCTTGTAGGGACCAGACAATAAGGTTCGAGAGAGCGGGTTTCCTGCGCAGGCCCAGAGGATGTGCGTCTGGGTGGCGATTTCTCTCTGCATACCATTTCGGCAGAAGGGATCGTATTCCCCGTCTGTGATGAGTGAGTGAGTCATTCAGCACTAGCTCTTCTGAATGAATGCAAACTAAAGGGGTTGTACGCAAGAGTCAAGGCGGCCGAGGGGTGTCAGCTGGACTTGGTTTTCACTGCTAAGTCGCACAAGCCAAGCATTCCGTTCCGCGCTATCGTCTCCGAAAAGTCAACGTGGCATTATGAGGTGTCGGGATTTTTACAGAAGCAACTGAGGTCTCTGAAGATTGCGGACCCGTTCCTAATCCCAGGCTCCAGTAGCGTTATTGAGTTCCTTGCGCAGCAAAATCCAGGGTCCTCCTCTGCGCTGAGCATTGACGTAGAGTACCTCTTCTACTCGCTTCCACATGACAGCCTGTTGAAGGCAGTGAAACAGTGCATAACTGAGGACAACGATGAGGTTGCGTTTGTGAATGCTAGTGGTGTCGCTGTTGACAGTTTTCTTGAACTGCTTTCCTTTTTTCTGGCTTCGACCTTCGTGAAGTGGGACGATCGGTGCTTCGTTCAACGGTCGGGGGTGTGTATAGGTTCCAGAGTTGCCCCAATCCTCAGCGACACATTCCTTGGGATGGTGGACAGGGCGCTCGAAGAAGATATCAAGCTTCTAGCAACCAAAGTGTTCCGGTATGTGGACGACTACCTGGTGTTCATTAGAGAAGGGAGTGACATGAGAACCTCGGTAGACGTGTTAAAACTTTTTAAGGAAAAGGGACAAGGCTTGAAATTTACCTTTGAGTTGCCAGATAGTCGACATACAGTTTCTGGACATCAATATGTTCTTTACGGAAGATCACGTGTGTTGGAAATATGCACCACGATCTCAAAAGCCCCTTCTGAGCCACGAGTCTGGTCATTCGAGGCTTGTTAAAGATGGCATAGCAATGTCATGCCTTGGGTCATCATTGAAGAAGTCCTGCCCACACTTGGTAGAGGAAAGCTTCTACGCACAGGTTTCTAGGCTCAAAGAGGCTGGCTTTCCGGTACGGAGCCTCGCGCTTCTGGCGGAGAGGCTCTTAGTGAAGATCAAAGGGGGTTGCCAAAAAGCCCAGGAAACTCATGATGCGAACAGCGCGAACTACAAGGGACAAGAAAAGAAGGGACACAGGACGAGCGCTGACTCGCAACTAAAAGGTTTATGCACTGAAACCTTCTTATATGAAGAAACAATCAAAGGGAAGAAAAAACACAAAAAACTAAAAACATGAAACGCAACATTCGTCAGGTGCTCCCGAGAAAATTCATCTCCCTATCGCAAAGGAAAACAGATGCTTTGCTGACGCAATTCTGTTGATCCCCTGCGATGTGAAAAGCCTCGACAACTTCTCGTGTCGTCTGATCACTGTGGGTGTATAGTACACGTGTTTGATTGAATAATGCAGTGCATTTTTTTTCTTTTTCTTTTTCATGACTTTACATTCTATACAGTGTTTGACCAAATGTGAAAGGTCATCACCAATGTTTAAGTTGTTCCTGTGCTCTTGTAGGCGCTTGTTAAGGCAACGCCCGGTCTGACCAATGTAACGCGCTCCACAGGAAAGGGGTACACTGTATACAACACATGTTTTACAGACCACAAACTTATCCCTGTGCGCAACGCCACATCCTTCTTTTTTCTTCTTGGCCTCTTTCTTTCTTTCAATGGCAGGGCATAACCGAAGGTTGTGCCGCATCCTGGCCTCGGAGTCGTGGAGACAAGTCCGTCACTTCAAGGACTGTCTGAGTGTTTCCTGCGGGCGCATCTACGGTAGTCAGCGCATGGGACGTGCATACCGTGGTTGGTGTGCCACATCGGATCATCTCACCGAGTTCCTCTGGAACAATGTTCGTCCTCGACTACCGACCAAGAATAAGAAGAGCGGCTTACAAGAAGGCAAGGTTTTCTCTTTTGTTGACCAACAGATTCCCGAGAGCATCAGCAGTGTACTCAAGCTAGGCCCGAAGCATGCCTCTGAACCCACACTAGACAAGGCGGAAAAGCTCACCCTATCAAGGTCAATAGCCAAAAAGGTGGAAGAAAATGATAGGCCCCGTTGCATTACAGAGTGCGTCTAAGTCCTAGAGCGCACCAAGACAAAAGCAGCCAAACGCAATCCTGTCGGCACCATAGCGAAGTGGATGTGTTCAAAGGACCTAAGGGTCCTGCTGTCTGACAAGGAAGGCTGTTTTACCATCTTTTCTGAAAGCCAATTCCAAGAAAAAGCCCTGGCCGCGGTCATGAAGAACTTCGAGGTGTCTCCGCTGAAAGAGGCCAAGGTCAAGGAGCAAGGCGTCTCCCTTCTAAGCACTCTCGGCCTCGAACGCTTGGCCAAGCAGGTTGGGCAGTGCAAGAAATTGCACCTGGACATCTTTTTCACCGCGAAGACACATAAAGTTGACGTACCCTTCAGAGCGATTGTATCGGAAAGGAGCACATGGCAACACCACGTGTCAAAATTTCTGCAACGGCATCTTTCGTCCTTGGATGCATTCGACCCTCTCAAGATCCCCAACTCCGACGCCCTCGTGTCCTTCTTAAAGGAGAACAACCCGAGTGCCTGTGCAGCCTTCAGTATCGATGTCACAGACCTGTATTATAGCCTTCCACATGACTGCCTGTTAAAGCGTGTGAAAAGGTACATTACAGATGATAATGACGAAGTGGCGTTCGTAACACAATGCGGGATGTCTGTGGAAAACTTCCTAGAACTGGTACGGTTTTATTTGCATTCCACTTTCATAGGGTGGCAAGGCAAGCTATTTGCGCAGAAATCAGGAGTGTGCATCGGGTCCAGCGTCGCCCCGGTCTTAAGTGACATTTTTCTGTTGTACGTTGACAGGGATCTGGAAAAGAACCTGTCTGGCCTACATCTCAAGACCGTCAGATATGTCGATGACTATCTTATTTTTGTAGAACATGGGCGTTTTCCGGCTCGAATGGTTGACATTCTGAAAGTGTTCAGGGAGTGTGGGTCGGGGTTACAGTTCACTTTTGAGGCACCAGTTAACGACGAACTGCAGTTTTTAGACCTGCGGCTGCATTTCGAGCAGAACCATGTTTGCTGGAAGTATAACCAGAGGTCGTCAAAGACACTTCTTAATTCTCACTCCGGTCCTTCCAAATTGGTAACAAATAGCATAATCAGTTCCTGCTTGCGAAGTGCTTTGACCAAATCCTGTCATCACACCATTCAAGATAGCTTCCAGACCCAGTTGTCTAGGGTTAAGTTTGCTGGATATCAAGACCAGATGATAGCAGGGGCGTGTTTTCGGTTAATTCAGTCATTAAAGCGTCAGGCCACTCCGCTTACGACAGACGTCCAGCCTGAAAAGAAGAAATTTGCCGTTTTGCCATACGTACACCGCGTCTCCCACGGACTAAAGAACGTAGCAAGTAGGTACAAAGTTGGCGTGTTCCTTTCAGCCCCCGTCAAGCTCAAACAGCTATGCCCTGCCATTGAAAGAAAGAAAGAGGCCAAGAAGAAAAAAGAAGGATGTGGCGTTGCGCACAGGGATGTTTGTGGCCTGTAAAACATGTGTTGTATACAGTGTACCCCTTTCCTGTGGAGCGCGTTATATTGGTCAGACCGGGCGTTGCCTTAACAAGCCCCTACAAGAGCACAGGAACAACTTAAACATTGGTGATGACCTTTCACATTTGGTCAAACACTGTATAGAATGTAAAGTCATGAAAAAGAAAAAGAAAAAAATGCACTGCATTATTCAATCAAACACGTGTACTATACACCCACAGTGATCAGACGACACGAGAAGTTGTCGAGGCTTTTCACATCGCAGGGGATCAACAGAATTGCGTCAGCAAACCATCTGTTTTCCTTTGTGATAGGGAGATGAATTTTCTCGGGAGCACCTGACGAATGTTGCGTTTCATGTTTTTAGTTTTTTGTGTTTTTTCTTCCCTTTGATTGTTTCTTCATATAAGAAGGTTTCAGTGAATAAACGTTTTAGTTGCGAGTCAGCGCTCGTCCTGTGTCCCTTCTTTTCTTGTCCCTTGTAGTTCGCGCTGTTCACATCATGAATATCTACCAACTCGCCCAACTGAACGTTTTGCTAAGCCCAGGAAAGTTCCGACCACAAAAAGGTTGTTCCCATTCCATATCTGCATGGTGTCTCCCATCGTCTAAAGAAAGTCGCAGGCAGGTTTGGCATACAAGTGGTTTTTACTGCTGAGAATAAGGTTGGCAAGATTTGTGCCGCGGTCAGGAGAACGATGGAAGAGTCGAGGCCCATTGCAGGAGCATGCGCTGTCAGACACGCCAACAGATACGTGCCGTGCAACATGGGCGTTGTGTACAGAATACCCGTATCATGTGGGAAAATTTATTATGGGCAGACTGGAAGGTGCCTCAACATCCGCCTGAGAGAACACGAGAGGTCGCTAGGGACGTCTTCCGCTTCTTCTAATCTCGCTCTGCACTGCCGTGACTGTAGTAAGGAAAATGACAGCGTGTGTACTCCTGACTTGGGGCGTGCTGACGTTGTCTTCAGGCACAGGGATCAGAAGTGCCGGGAAATAGTAGAGGCGTGTCTGATCGCCACATCGCGCATTCCATGCGTTGCAAAACCTTCGGTGGCGTTACACCAGGTAGAACTGGAATACCTTGATAGTACTGCAGCAGTGCAATGAGGCTAATGCGCACGTGTGGTTTGGTTTGCTGTTTCTGTTTTGCTGTTTTTGTTGTTTTGTTGTTTCATGCTTTGTGCGCCTGCGCGTGCTGGGTTGAAGCCTTTATAACCACTAGTTTCCTAATAAAATGTACAGTTGATAGTCAGCGCTTGTTTGCTTGCGTGTTTCTTCCCCTGTCTTAGTTTTTCGCGCTGTACATAATGTTGAACCTTCACCAACTCGCCCAGTTTTCTGTTCTGCTTAAGTGCTAAGAATCATTGGCTTGGGACAGGCCGCCATTGGAAACTGAACCTGACAACGTTTAATGCTGGAGCCTCATCCAATGAGGCTAGCTTACGGCAAGCCTAACAGGAGGCGGCAGAAAGTTAGGTGGGCGGATGAGGTTTAGAGGTTTGCGGTGATCCGGTAGCAGCAACTGGCAAAGGGCGGGGTTAATTGGAGATACATGGGAAGGCCTTTGCCCTGCAGTGGGCGTAGTCAGGCTGATGATGATGATGACATTGCCATTGTCGGGGATATGTATCAGGTACCCACAATGCCAATGTATAACAAAGTCCTCCATGAAGCGGTGCTGGGGTCCCTAATACGTGGTCAAGCACATGAACTATTTAATTCCCCGCTTTTTCTATTTTCATCTTCTTGTCTCTCCTTATGCTTTGAAAGCGCCTTAATGTGCGCATTATGTCGCGCTTCGACCGGATGCGAAATGCTGTGGTGCACGCAAGCAGACTGCGCAAGAAGAGCTCCTCAAAGTATCGGCTCTTTGTTTATCGGCGTCAGATTCAATGTCTTCGTTTAATGTGAATCAAATGTCTTTGCATTTCATCGCGAATTGAAGGGGTCTTGAAGCATTTCTGAAAAAAGGTACGGTATTCGTTCGATGCTGAAGGGCACTGCTTGATCAGTCTTCTCCACCAAGAATTTGTCTAGTGCGTTTTGATTGGTTGGTTTTATGGGGCTTAACGTCCCAAAGCGACTAAGGCTATGAGAGACGCCGTAGTGGAGAGCTCCGGAAATTTCGACCACCTGGGGTTCTTTACCGTGCACTGACATCGCACAGCACACGGGCCGCTAGAATTTCTCCTCCAAAGAAATTCAACCGCCGCGGCCGGGATCGAACCCGCGTCTTTCGGGTCAGTAGCCGACTAGTGCGTTTTGAGGAAGACTGATCATCGGGAGCAAAATATTGCCCTTTTCGCACTTTTTCTACTCCGTTCACGATTCGTAGCACACGCAAAGCTAGGCGGCCCTCCATCGGCCCCAACTAGCGAAGCTTTGGACTTACATAATGATGTCGTCACTTGTTTCTGTCCTTTTTTTTCATTGATATCGCGAGGCAGCTACTTACTGCCATGGCGCAAGTGATTAGCCAGGCTGCAGGCGCTGCGTGGACCCGCGTCATCTCCTCGTTATTCTAGATTCTGTGATACCCCGTGACGTTTGTTTGACGCTGAAATGTATATGACGAGCAGCCGTATCGAAAACTACAGCGTAGTCGCGTCATCAGAAACGGGGTGTTAAGATCGGCGAACACGGGCCTGGGAAGATTTCCCGGCAGACATGAGTCATCGTGAAGCGAAGATGCGGCGAGTACTGGCGACGGCGGCGGCAGCGGCGGAAGCCGCGGCGACGGCGACGGCAGCTGCGGCGGAAGCAGCGGCGACGGCGGCAGCGGCGGAAGCAGCGGCGACGGCGACGGCATCAAGTGACCGAGTCTGCCCTTGGATCGCCGGACGGAGTGATGCTGCGAAAGGTCAAGCTGTAGCTGTTAATTGAAAGACGGCTGTGTCCTCGACAGAGGTCTCGTGTTTCGGACATCCGGAGGGGGAGTACGAGGACGGTTATTCAGCTGCTGGGATGCTGCGGGAAATTCCTTTGCCACGGAGACAACGAGCAGAAGACTTGCCGCAGTGATCAAGGTGACACATGAGGGTTTGATAACTCTGTCTCTACCCCTTCCCGCCGCCGCGGTGGCTCAGTGGCTCTGGTGCTCGGCTGCTGACCCAAAAGACGCGGGTTCGATCCCGGTCGCGGCGGCTAGAATTTCTTTGGTGGAGAAATTCTAGAGGCCCGTGTACTGTGCGATGTCAGTGCACGTTAAAGAACCTCAGGTGGTCGAAATTTCTGGAGCCCTTCACTACGGCGTCTCTCATAGCCTTAGTCGCTTTGGGACGTTAAAGTCCCACAAAACCAAAATCTACCCCTTCCCATCGACCGAGCTGCGAGAGAGCGAGAGAGCATAAGCATCGCCCCCTGCCGTGGGTTGTACTACCAGCGTCCACAACTGCCCACCTGACTGGACACCGTTATCCGAACTTTATTTCTCAGTCAGGGATCCGGGGAGCACGAAGCGCATTTAACGGGATGTTGTTTTGTGACCGAGACACTCCCATCTCGACTGTAAATATGTAAAATAAACTTACTGTAAAGTTTCCTCCATAACGGAGTTCGACACCGTCCTTCGGAGCCGGGACCTGCGGGGCAGAACGAGTCAGACAACCCAACACCCAGAGCCACTCCGTCTCCAACACTGGTGGCAACGGTGGGAAAAGAAAGATCAAGGCAATTTATGAGCTTGATTGTGGGTTACCTGCATCTTGCGAAGGTGTAATATTTAAGTGAGCTGTTCGTAACAGCACGATATTATAAAGGGTGGATGAGTTTAAGTTTGAAACAGTGCTGCGGGGCCCCTCTGATCCCGTCACGCACCAAGTGCAAGCGCCCTCTTAAGTTCAAACATTCTTATCTCTCATCTTTTCCACCTGACTCTGCTGCTTACTTTTATGCTTGCCTTCTCTTGGAATTCATTCCGTTACACTTAGCGTCCATCCGCTTTCTGCTCTCTGCATCACATCTTGATCTCAGATAGGACATCGTTCAGTCGAATCTGTTCCCTAATCGATTCTGCTCTCTTCCTCCCTAGAAACGTCAATCCTATGGTTTTACCTTGAGTAGGTGGCTGCGCGGACCTTAATTTCATTTCAAGCCTTTTCGTTAACCTCTACCTTTCCGGTCTACAGGTGTGTACAGGATAAATACCGCAGCTAGTATATACAAATACAAATACCTTTATTTCAACATCAGGGAGGTTAGGGGTACACCCAAAAAGCCTATGACTGGCTTGACAGAGGGGCGCACCCCCGTACATAAAAACCGGCAGCAATGCGCCGCCCTCTTAAGCATGCTTGGCGAAACTAGTTTGGAACGTAATTAAATTACATTGATAACTAATTTTATAGACTTATCAGAACATGATTTGATGAAATTACATTACCAGTTACTTTTTAAGCATTGTGGAAATATAATTGAATCACAGTAAAAATTACTGCTCAAGAAAGTAACGACATTACCTCACAATTGCTTCTAACTTACGTTTCATGTTTAGAGCATACATAGAATTACATTATGCGAACATCGAGCAACCTTGTTTGTCCCTCCGACCGAACTCTCTGAGTACGCGTTGCATGTGAAAGCATTGGCCCGAAAATCGCACTGCGGCGTCACCGACTGGGCCGACTATTTTCGTTCTAGTCGCAGCATGTGAAACGGGCCTAACTTGTGGGGGCTGCAGCGATTTCTTGCCCACAGTGGTGACTTAGAATCAGCGGCACGCGGTGTAGTGGCAGGGCACGTAACTAATCAGTAGCGGCGGAACAGAAAAGTAGCTGATCAGCTGAACTGTGCGCGTCGTTCAGCTTAGACAGTTTCATGAAGTGTCTCCCGAAGAAAATACATAGCAAAAGAAACAGCCCATTCTCGCTCAAAGCGCGGCGCGAACATTCTTTTGTCTTCCCGCCAAACTCTGTCCCAGTTAACTATTCTTGCCCTTCCCTTCCTTTTTGCCCCATAATTCGGGCCATTAGAAAGGTGCAAAAATGCTGGTAAATTAAAAAAAAAGAGGAGCACCACCAAACGCTTGTCACTTTCACTGTGCTCAGTAAAGAAACAGGCGGCTAACACGACCTCTAGATCTCCAGAATAGTCTTCACTGTTTGAAGCCTTTGAAGCAGTTTCCTAATTGCTTCGGCGGCGCTAAGAAATCACTTCGGCAGTATTTCCTCGGGATCAAGACTCTAAGGTTGAACGTACAAGGGCGCATTAATCCTCGTTATACAGCTACAGCCGTTATTCTCGTAAAGAGATGACGAGGAAAGAAGACGCGAAATTGGCGAAGGTGTAGGTGCGCGTGGCAGGAGCGACAGCCCATTCGAGCTATAAAAAAAACTAGTCTATTTGTCTGCTACCCTTGGGGAGCTTCTTGTATAATACGGCGATTCGGGTATGCGTCGGTAGGTACAGCACGTTTCCTGACAGAGAGACCAGACGCCGTAATATAGATTTCCAAGGGTTGGAAGAAGAGATCAAGCACATGCAAATAAAGGTCATAGGTCTGGAACCTTTCGACCTCTTTTCCAAAACTATACACAGTCCACCCTTTTTTTTTCCCCTGAAATAACTTCGTAACTTATTCATTAATATGAAGAAAAAAGCCCGAACATGAGGCAGGCATGTGTGATAGCAGGGCGTACTTGGTCGTCTTGGACTTGACGGGTGATAAGCGGGTCGTCGCTGCGTTTCGCGCAGCATACGTGTTTTTTGGACGTTCATGGTATGCATTAGGAATACAAAATACGTTGAGGCTGAGATAAAAGACACGGAAAAGAAGTGACCAAGCCTGCCCACCTGAAGTGTAAAAAATTGGAGCGGACACTTAAACTCATGCTCAAGGGTACGAGGTGATAGCGCTAAACGTGCACTAAAGAGGAATATGAACTCGTCTTTTTACCGCGGGAACTCAATCTACACGTTCCGAGAATTCTTAGAAGCTCCGATTTATTGTCCTGTGTGGCCGATTTCCATAATTTATAACAGATTAAACGAAGAGCGCTTCTCTTCTGTGTCCCCTTGCAAAAATGGTCCTTGACAGTCTAGAGACTTCTTATAGACTCTATAGGCTTCTTATAGACTCTATTGACTTCCTATAGATATTGCTTTTTGTCTATGCATAGTCTATAGAATTTTGTCTATAGACAGTCTATACACTTTATAGACTGAAGTCCATCTCCAGCGCCAGATCTACATCGTCGATAAACCACCTACCATATGTATTGCTATTGTCACAATGTACGCAAGTGCAATCATGAAAGTATTAGTGTCACAAGAACATGTATGCATTCATATTAGGTATTTTAAATGCTCGGCATTTTTAAGGGCAACCCTCACCACTTTCGTAATGGATCTCTAGCGCCGAGTATAGATTGAATGGAGACGACCACGTTATTTATGCTACATGTTAGTGCTTTCGCGTATACCGCGGTCCATTTTTACTTCCATTGTTCCCGCTCAGAGCTTGGTGAGCGTGTTTTCTGATATGTCCAGGCACTAGCAATTATTGCAACATCTACAGTACAAGTTATAACAAGTGTTGTACGCCCCGCCGCGGTGGTACAGTGGTTACGGCGCTCGGCTGCTGACCCGAAAGACACGGGTTCGATCCCGGCCGGGGAGGCTGAATTTCGATGAAGGCGAAATTCCAGAGGCCCGTGTGCCGTGCGGTGTCAGTGCACGTTAAAGAACTCCAGGTGGTCGAAATTTCTGGAGCCCTTCACTACGGCGTCCCTCATAGCCTGAGTTGCTTTGGGACGTTAAACCCTAACAAAACAAAACAAA
The DNA here is from genome assembly GCF_055824585.1 of Amblyomma mixtum. Lineage (NCBI taxonomy): Eukaryota > Metazoa > Arthropoda > Arachnida > Ixodida > Ixodidae > Amblyomma > Amblyomma mixtum. Next base: position 31,794,052 of record NC_143017.1, on the reverse strand, counting down.
CAAGTGTTGTACGGTTTGCCGCAACGCTGAATCAAGAAACTGTCATTTGTCGCATAGCGACACCCGAGAGTCGAGCAGTGCATGCGAAGCGGCTTATCCGGCTGTGTTTGTCGCTCTCACATAACCTGGTCAGAACACGAGGATCTCCGGGTCTGAGACGTGCCAGTCGTGCAGCTCCAGCGTTGCCCAAAGAAAAACAGAAGAATAAGAAAATCGGGGCTGACAGCGTTAGGCGAAACGTGCGGCATGTATGGCTTATCGCGCCATCCGGCGTAAACGATACCGAGCAGCATGGTACGCGTCACGCATGGGATGATGCGAAGCCGGGTACAGACGTCGTTCTATTACGTCAAAGACACAGCTGGCAGCTAGAGATTTGAAAGTAAAAAATAGTTTTAAAGAAACGAAATGTCGCAGTAGCTGCCTCACTTCTCGGTAAGGGAACCGCGCCATAAAAGAAGGGTGAAGGTGGTGACGAAAGGAAATTGAGTTAAATTGAGTAGATGTGCGAAAGCATGTGTTTAGCCTGACTGGGGCATGATTTTGCTCTGCTAGGCCGTCGGCACGTCTGGCGACGATATTAGGCTCAGGTTAAGCTCTGATCGAGGTTAAGCTCATCTGATCTGTGTGATTTTATCTAGTCAGCGAAGATGATCTGGTTGTGCCGCCGCGGTTTCGAATCCCATCGGGGCAATATTTATTTTATTTATTCATTCAAGGTGACGGGTTCAGCGATGAAGCAGCTTTTGCAGCTTTGGTCGTGGAGTAGTGCTTTCGCTCTGAAAGGTGCCGTAATCGGGAGCTCCTGATTAATTCTCGAATAATTACGACGCGTATCACATTGCCCAGCAGACGGGTGCCTCCTGCGTTTCGTGTTCACCGAAACGCGACCCACGCGGCCGGGTTTCGAACCCGGGTACACCGGCTGAGTAGCCGAGGGCTCAAACCACAGAGCCAGCTGGGAAACCGGGAGACTTTATTCACATCCTCCTCACATACCCTACTTTCCGAAACCCTCCTTCTCCAACCTCGGCGGAGTCATACTGGGAGACTCTCCTGGCCAGCTCCGCTGCTGCTGACCAGGGTCGGATAATTACCGACACCCTGAAGTGGATAGCCCTCCAAGGGCTGTCCTTTATCCTGTAAGGGCAGGCACCGAAGGCCTGCCTCATGTCACGTAAGAGGGGATGGGGTTTACCCCCCTCTGCATTGCTTGCCAATAACTGTTTTCACGATGGATGGATGGATGGATGGATGGATGGATGGATGGATGGATGGATGGATGGATGGATGGATGGATGGATGGATGGATGGATGGATGGATGGATGGATGGATGGATGGATGGATGGATGGATGGATGGATGGATGGATGGATGGATGGATGGATGGATGGATGGATGGATGGATGGATGGATGGATGGATGGATGGATGGATGGATGGATGGATGGATGGATGGATGGACGGACGGACGGACGGACGGACGGACGGACGGACGGACGGACGGACGGACGGACGGACGGACGGACGGACGGACGGACGGACGGACGGACGGACGGACGGACGGACGGACGGACGGACGGACGGACGGACGGACGGACGGACGGACGGACGGACGGACGGACGGACGGACGGACGGACGGACGGACGGACGGACGGACGGACGGACGGACGGACGGACGGACGGACGGACGGACGGACGGACGGACGGACGGACGGACGGACGGACGGACGGACGGACGGACGGACGGACGGACGGACGGACGGACGGACGGACGGACGGACGGACGGACGGACGGACGGACGGACGGACGGACGGACGGACGGACGGACGGACGGACGGACGGACGGACGGACGGACGGACGGACGGACGGACGGACGGACGGACGGACGGACGGACGGACGGACGGACGGACGGACGGACGGACGGACGGACGGACGGACGGACGGACGGACGGACGGACGGACGGATAAGAGCGCCCCCTTTGAAACGGGGTGGTGGCATTTGCCACCATGCTCAGCTTTTCTTTCTTTATTTTTGTTCAACTGTGTTGTCAATTCTCATTAAGATTCCCATCTTCTTTACCTACGGTTTCCTACACTTTTAACCTTATGTCACATCTCTGCCTTTCAGCCACCAATCCTCCAATCGCTTTTTGCTAACTTCCACTGCAGATTTATTTACATTACCATTGTTATCTTTAAACCCAGGGGCCTCAGGAAGAGTGACTGTGCCTGCATCGACATCCTAAAAAAGGTCTGCTTCACAGAATGAGACGGGTTAATGCTTTAACTGCAGAACAAATTGTACAAGAGCAGTTATCATCAATCACTATGTACGTGAGATAAGATCACGTGACAGCATGGGAACGGCAAAGATACCTACACAGCAAATCATGACGGAAGCGCAGCAGCAAACAAGAAGTGCTCACGTCCGCACATCACAGCACCCTCTAGTGAGACAGCTGCCGCGCCGTTCCTTTCTTCACAACCTCTTCCTCCACGAACATGGCGCATGCCATCATATCCCATACCATAACAATTGCTACCGTATCAATTATCCCTACCGTAAGCACGGGCAACGGGCAACACGGGACATAAGCCTGTTCACGAGAGGTGCAAGATCACGGATAAGACGCCTATTTCGAAGCAGTCCTTCTTGCCACTCACTCTCTCCTCTTCAACAGTGGCCAGGTCCGTCCTTTACGTTCAGCGAGCGGAGTGCACTTTTGTCCTGCAATCGGACATTGATGAAAATACTGTCGCACAAAGATGAGAGCGGTTGCGTAGAGCGTCCGAGCGATGCGCTGCTGAGCAAGAGATAGTTTAGTTTTGTAGTGTTCAACTTCCTAAAGTGACTCGCGCTATGAGGGACGCAGTAGTGAAGGGCTCCGGAAATTTCCACCACCTTGGGTTCTTTAACATGCAACTGAAATCAAACAGGGCTTCCCACAGCACTTGGGTATCTAGCATTTCGCCTCCATCGAAATGCGACCGCCGCAGCCAGGTTCGAACTCGCGTCTTTCGGGTCTACAGCCAGCACCATAACCATTGGTCCAGCGTGGCGGTTCGCAGCAAAAATAAGCGAAATTTTAGAGGACCTGCACTGCTAGGGGCAGGGTACTCGTGCCTGAACGATATTCATGTCAATGCGGCTGCGCTCGAGCGCAAGTATTGTCTCTGAAACTATGCACATGCTTTAAAATTTCAATTCTTTTTCTCCGCGGAGCACCGCTCGAGCGCTCTAGACAAGTGCGCTCACGTACGTACTTCAGTCGCTTTAAATGTGTCTTAGGGAAGTGTCCGTCTTATAGCCTATATGTGCTTCAGACATTAATGTTAATAAGCATCGCTAACCTTTGCCACGTTGTCATTGGCGTATTATGTCGTGGCCAGAGTCGCGGCAGCGCTACTAACCCCCTAACTTAACTGCAACTGCAAATGCCGTCCATACTGCAGTACGAATGTTAGGCATTTTCTGGCGTTCAGTCCTGACGTCAGAGGCGGTAGCGACCTATACTAACGTAACAAAGGGTTGAGGCGGCCGCACTGCTCTTCTTGATGGAAGAGCGCAAAACATCGGGCAAAACATTAGTGTGCAAGACTGACTTTTCATCTAGTTGTGCCGCAGCCACGGTGTCGTCGACTTCACCAAATGTCCTGTGTACGGGCAAGCCAAGACGTTTGCCTTTTATACCCTGTCGATGATTATTGCTAGCTACCAGGGCACAAGCCGGGTAACTGGTGTTGTGAACTTGCCTATTAAGAGCTTCGCTTATCTGGCCAAACGGTGCGCACGTGGAGCGGACCTGATTCCTGGAACCAGACTTCGTTCCTCTTCGCATCTCTGCCCAGGCCGTACGCGGTTCCGTATTGTTTCTCTTCCAATAGCCGCGCGCGCCCACGAGAAACGGGCATAGCAGGTTGCAGGCAGCTGCTGCCCGGAGACCAGCGGAGCTGGCTAGGCCCCCGACGGTGGCGCCCCGCCGTGAGACCATGCCGGCGGCGGAGAGCGAGCGCAGTTGGCACCGGCGGAGGGGATCTCTCGGAAGGACGCGTTACTGCAGCTGGCGCACGGGCGGCGACGACGACGTTGCTCGCCCCGCAGATCGGGGGGGGGGGGGGGGGGGGGGGGGGGCGGACACGTGGCTCGACCGCGGCTGTTGCCGCAGCCGCTGTCCGGGTCACGCCGCGAGGCGCAGGCCACGTCTCCCTTCATAGGCGCATTTGCGCGCGCAGCGGAGGAGGCCATTTCAGGCCAAACAGACCGCCACGCGCATTGAGCACAGTGGCGAAGTGACCACGACACTCCTTTCGTGCCACTGACGCCTCAAGCCTTCCTTTATTACACGCAACGTGGTACAACGACATTTTATACCGCTTATCACTCTCAAGTCGCGGGATAATACTCTTGCCCACCACATAATGGTGAGGCAGTTGGCAGTATGCAGCGCCTCTTTCCCCCTCGCGTGATGAGGATGCCGAAACGCCTCCTCTCTGGGTTGCTGCAAACCCGTCCCGCTGCCGGTTATACTGTGCATACGTCAGGTGCACACAACAGCCCAGCGAGGCGACGCAAGGTCCATAGTTTCGTGTTTACTGCAGCAAACATTAAATGCAATGCAGCGGCGCCTACTTTGTGGCGATGCATGGTATGCGCCCCTACGGTCCAGAGGACGAGTGGTTTAACGGCACCCACCCTCCCCCCTCCCCCATTTAAGTACTCCAGATTGTGTCTTGGTGAGAACCTGGCTGTATATTCTTGTGTTTGCTACCTTTTACTCTATCACAATTTCTTCCCTCACGACGCGCTTCAGGTGTCCACCCAGAGTGAGGCAGTTGCTGTGCCTCTCTTTTCCTTGTTCCCTCCAAATCACTTCTCCCTAAAATCTTTTTCTTTCCTTTAGAGCGTGTGGGGCACTTATTGAGTTGGAGTGAATTGGTTCGAACCCGGCTGCGGCGCCCAAGGTTCGGCGGCAGGGAAACGCAAAACGCACCTGCCTGCTGTGCGATGTCAGCGTGCGCTAAATACTCCCGGTGGCAGAAACTAGTCTGGACACCCTCTTTCTATCTTCTTTGAGTCCCTCCTCCATCCCTTTCCTCGCGGTACCGTTGAGAAGTGACACAGTAAGTTTATTTATTTATACGGTGGCATTTTTGTGGTCGTCTCGCAGAATAATTGCGGCTTCTCCATGATTCCATGATCTCCAAATTCCATGATTGGTCGAGAAGGTCGTGACGTTATAAATACTACGTGACCACCAGTGGACCAAACAGAGGAAACCACCAACTCTGAAAGTCAGAGGTTCCACAAAATTCGGGAGTTTTCCCACCGCAAAAAATTATTGTCACTTAGTGGAGATTAGTTGTTGGATTAAGGTGGATTTGTGGGTCGGATTAGTATAATTCCGTATTACAATCCAATGGAAGGTGCTAGAACGCCTTTCCAAATTCCCATAATTACTCATCCTTACCATGAATGCACACGATGTTGGCTACATTCACATCTAGATAATGTCCGCGAGCCTGTTCCAGTGACAGACACTGTAATAAGCTGAACCCGGCGATGTTTTATTCCATGGCCCAATAGAGTCTAAGCGCTTCTTCCGACAGGTTGTGCGTGTAGCCGAAGAGAGCTTGCTCCATTGTTAGAACGTGTTTTACAAGTAACTCTCCACGCCCGCAAGACAGCGTGTGACGCTTAGGTTTCGATGAATTCTTATACACTTTGTGTTTCTCGTATTCGCTATTTTTATTTACTTCAGTGTAGTGAACGCCTTTGGGTACACAAAAAATTTCATGGCACTGGTGCTGCTTTTGTCTCTCCATAGCTTTCTTCGTTTTCTGCGTGGTATAGTCATATAGTTTCTTACTATTACCTAGAGGGAAAGCTGGCAGCCTGTCTATGGGAGTTTGCATGGAGACCCCTTGAGACCGCTTCAGCCACCATGGGCGCTCAAAGCATCATGGGGCGGTGAGCGACTTGTTGCGGAACTTCAACTTGTGGCCAAAAAATAACGCAAGAATAAGCGCTATTCGATAATCAAGAATGTCCTAACATTCAATATTCTGTCTGTAAATTGCAACAAACGAGCAGAAAAGCATTTAAGTGCAAAGTTCGCCCAAAATAAGGCATGGCTAGCTCTCCTATTGGCCCAGTGATGAACACTACAACAACTAATATTTCGTAATTAACAGGCGCACTTTTAAATGTAAATATGTATTAAAAAAAAAAGTGTTGTTGCTTAAACACTATAAGAGGTTTTTAACGGCATTTCATAAAAGTAAAACCTTTTATTGGCGTCGTGTGTCGTCGCGTTTTCACTACTATGGGTTTTGCACACTGCGTTCGCGCGAAAGTCGTCTGCGCACACACGAACAGCGTTTTCGGAATGAAACGTCTTAGTAAAGCCACTCCGTGCTCCCCAAAAACTACGACTGTCTCGCAACAAGTAGCTCATCGCCCCATGATGCTTTGAGCGTCCATGGTGGCTGAAGTGCAGCGCCGCCAGCTGTCCCTCTAGGTAATAGTAAGAAACTCTATGGGTATAGTCGACAGTAATTGTCTTCTTTTTTTAGATCCAGACTATCCCAGAGAGAGCAACAAAAAGAGCAGAACTTTATAGAAAGCAATAAAATCATTACATCTACTTTGGTCCCAACAAAGATTCACAATGTCGCCTTTTGCCCGCCCCATGCTGCTTTGTTGACAAAGTAATGCTACCTTAATTACCCCAGGCGCGAAAATACTTAAACTGTGCAGATATTGAGGCCAATAACCAAATGTAATAACTAAACACTCGCGTTAATTTTGGATGACAATTTGATTGAGCTGCACATTTAAAAAAAATGCTACGTACGGAATTGCGCACCTTTTCACGGCATTCTCGTTCACCCCAAGGCTCACTAGCAACTTCTTCCTATGCTTAGAAGATGCCAATCTAGTTAACCTTCGCGTCAATTGTAGTGAATATGTGGCGGGTCGCAGAATATGCATATTATGTTAACATGTCAGGTATAGAAATTAGGGGATGCTAAGTAACAAAATGTCGCGTTCTGCCGTATTTTCCTTTGAATATAGCGCTGAGATACTTATATTCGAAAACTCTGTGCAGTGGGAAGTCGCTGAAAGCATAATTAAATAATAAAGCTGATGTGCTGTTAGTAATATACACTACCTCAGTTTTAGTAAAAATTATTTTCACTTTCCAGATATTACGCCAGGTGCAAAAGCTAGCAAGTAGGTCGTTTTCTTGCAGGTGATCTGTTGACATTTTAATTAAGAACGTTAATTTACTCACCTGCATATCTAACCTCAAAGAAAGCCCAGCACGTCACCTAACAAGCCATCGAGAAAATTGGTACGTGCCACGATCACTCACAAATTATGTCTTTCAAGCGCTAAGGTACGCATTACCCTTTCCGTTGAACCACTTTGGTTTCACCAAATATAACACTTCATATCCTCATAGATGTTTCTCGAGTTGCTTTTGTAGCGTCTTCCGCATGTTCGTGTTGTTAACTTCTGTTTTGAAGCCCTTTCTATGTGATATCTATGTTGTCCGTCTTTCAGAACTGCAAAAAAAAAAAAAAATCCAAGTCGCAACCATTTTTTGATTGTTGAAACTGCCCTCGTCTTTTCTGAATCCATGTTCTGTTCTTATTATTATGATTCTAAATATTTCTTGAAAGTGCTGAGCGCCGCGCTGCCGAACACACCATTTCTGATGGCGACCATCGTGAAGCCGCTATTCAGCGGCCTTTTCTTCCTTCACCTCAAACATGCACATTGTGTATGTAATTTAGAATAAAATATTGTATTGTATTGTATTGTATTGTATTGTATTATATTGTATTGTATTGTATTGTATTGTATTGTATTGTATTGTATTGTATTGTATTGTATTGTATTGTATTGTATTGTATTGTATTGTATTGTATTGTATTGTATTGTATTGTATCGCAAATTCAAATTCGACCGCATACAGGCATTTATGTGAGGTGACAGTGCTAGGGAAATTATAAAAAATTCAGGGGGCACTTTGACTGTCTAAAGTGGGTACAGGCGGAAGCGTTTTCCGCACCATCTCCGCTGTTTCTGTGGCACTGGTGCCGTCACATATAATTGAGTACTAATTACTAAGTGATGACGAATCACTAATCAATGGTTAATTATTGATTAATGCCTGAATACTAATTAACTGCTAATTAATGACGCTTAAGCTTCGCCTTTAGGAGTGGAACGCGACAGCGCGTTGTAGCGCTGCCAGGGAGTCCACGGAACGCCACCACCCGTGCGGCGCGATGCGTTGCCCTTTGAACGCAACGCTTTTTGAGGAAAGGAAATGGGGCTGTAATTCTCTGTCATCTCGGTGGACACCTGAACCGCACCGTAGAGGAAGGGAGGAAGTGGGAGTGAAAGAAGATAGATAAAGAGGAGCCGTAATGAAGAAAATGAAAATTGTATTTGAGGAAAGGAAATTACGCAGTAACTGTCTCACAAAATTCAGGGGGGCACTTTTTTGACCTAAAGTGTGGTCACTGGTGTGTGGTTAAGATGTTAAGCTTCGCCCCTAAGAGTGGAACGCGACAGCGTCTTGCAACGCTGCCAAGGAGTCCATAGAACGCCATCGCCCATTCGGTTCTACGCCTCGCTCGTCGGTAAATTGGTTTTTGAGGAAAGGAAATTATCGGTCTCTCATTTGTCGGTGGACACCTAAACCTCGCCGGAAGGGAATGGAGGAGTATGAGAGTGAGCTGGCATGACGGAGTGGATAGCATGCTCGTCGCTCACGCCGAAGACCGGGGTTCGATTCCTGACCTCGACCAATTTCTTAATCGGTTTTATTTATTTATATGGCCTGACTAGTAAAGCTAATTAGGCTAATTGGGTAATTAAGCAATTAACTAAGCTCAGTCCCACTTACTTGGAGCAGCACTATACGATACTAGCCAAAGTACAATTGGCCCCGTTTGAAATTCGCGCACTGTGACGTCAGGACCGTTTCCACCAATTGAAAAGCGTGACATTTTCTGTCGACAACTGCTGCTTACAACGATGAGACATTAAAGGCTTCCGCCTTAAAATGCGTACTAAGAATAATGAAAGGCCAAGCACTGATCCTTGACGGACGTCATATGAACAGGTCAGGAGTCAGGTGAATTATATGAGAGAAACTATGACCGATGCGAAAGAAAGCTAGGAATCCAGCTAATCAAGCGAGTATCTTTTAAAATAACGTTTAGCTCGCATAAAAGAAAAGGAAGTCGTACAGTGCCAAAAGCCTTACAGCAATCTATAAATATGGCGACCGCCTGGCTCCAGTGTCAAGGGCACAGGAAATGTGTGCACATTCAGTTGTTTTACAGTGCTGAAAGCTTGCCTAAAGCCGTGCAGAAAATTAGACAGCATGTTATTAGACTCCAGAAATACCTTTATATGTTTGTGGATTACCTGCTCTAACCTCTGATGTATTACGATGTTAATGAGATATGTCTGCATTGAGATAAAAAGTGTTTGCTACCGAACTTGAACATGATACAAACTATTACGGCACCTTTCATTTCCTCAAAGAGAAAAAGAGCCCCTTGTGAAGACTCCTGCAACATTCCACCTCCAGGACTTAACACGGCATGACTGGCAGTATAGCTTTGTCCATTACTCCGTCAGCCATCTTAGTTGGTCAATGCCAGGATGTGAGTATACATCGAATCATATATGCCCACGGAGAATTCACATTCCAAATTTGTCTTATGATTAGTTTAAGCGGCACATAGCTTCCACAGCGCTAAAGGGTTAGCGTTGAAACGGAGTACAGGATTTGATGTCAGGCTAAGCTTCCATCCCTATGACGTGTCGAGCCCATAGGAAGCGGATAATACAGATCTGGAAAGACGTTCACACACCACATGCGTTGATCAGCAGTGTCCCAGCGTTGGTCGTTCTCCGTTCTTCTGAGATGGTTGGACAATATTAGCGGGAGGCTTTGCTGTCGAATGTTTATTTCTAGTGAAGTCGGTGCTAGGGGCATCAGATTGCTGGAGGGTCGATAGGAAATAGGAATACTCAGCTGCAACGACGTAGCTTTACACCGTACTCTCGCGTGCAGTATGAACTGCAACACGCATCGGGTGGTACGAGCTGATGTCACGAAGCATTGCGACTCGGGAGCTGCGGCAGAGTTCTATGCATAGCTGCCGAGCAGTATGCCCGCGTGCCTAGTACTGCGTAGCTATTTATTTTTTATCAAACGCAAACCAGGAGGAGGTGGCCGCCAGAGCGTTGCAGGTCATTCTTACGGCGGCTGTACATTTTACATTCTGTTAAAAGTCATCGCGTGCACCGTTTGAAACTCGCGCAGCATTTAAGGAAAGGTGGAGCGGGTCACAAGCCAACACATTCCAATGAGAATGCTTAAAGTTCATTGACGCTTAAATTTTACTACTCTGTAAAAAAACCCTCACACATGGTCGGTGGATGTGTACTGACATACTCTACAACTACTGTTTCTGCGGACAAAGGAATAACAAAAACGTCAAGAACTGCATGATATTTTATTGCTTACGTGTCTTAACCTAGTCGCATCATCTTCACACTCATGAAAAAAAAAAAGAAATGTAATTCAACTCCCTGCCTTGTTTTCTTGAGACACTGAGTTATCCCTTGCAGCAGCTCACCTCAGCTTTCGACGCCTTGGGAATCTTTAGCGATTCACTCTTAAATTCTTAATTTCCAGTTTACCTCCATCACGGTGGAAGAATATAGTCTGTTTCTTCCACCGTGACCTCCATTCCGTCTTGTCTCTTACCAACATTTCTTCCGTTGCTCCAAGCCCAGATTAAAAACCGAAAGCCGAACCTTGTGGTTAACCTCCTTGCCTCGCCCTGTCAACTTCACTCTCTCTCCCAACCATTCGCCGGAATGAAAGAGAAAACAAGCATGAAAAAGTAGAAAACTTATGAATAAAAAAAGCACGGCATTTTTCTTTGACATACCTAATAGGCTTCTTCAGTGCTTGGCATTTAAGATCTCCGAAAGCTGAACCTGTAAGGAAAACTGTAGAACGGCCATTTACGCAACAAAGAAAAGTATTGAGAAGATACAGAGCAAGTACGTATATTATACAAGACTTCCAACAGGAATTTATGCATTATGTGAAGCTGGAAGCTCCCATAATAGTTTATGCATTCTGTGCAGGCTATTTCCTTCTTCGTGAGCTTATTCTGGTTTGCCTTAACATACAGGGGCTATAGCGCTACAGAGAAAATAGCGGACAGTGATAACTTGAAACAAATTTTTTTCCAAGGAAAACGTAGGAAATATTGTGGAAATATTATCTTCCAGAAGAGGCGAAATACGGGATTGTTGGTACATGTTTGAAGAATTGGATAAAACAGCGCAACGGAAGACGAGACAAGAGAAGGGTGTTTGTCCCTTCTCTTGTCTCGTCTTCCGTTGCGCTGTTTTTTCCAATTTTTCAAATATTATCTTCCTTATCCAGGCCTACATTGATAGCTTGTATTCCATTGAGGCTAAACCGGGCATCACACAAGCGATAGCGTTGTCTCTACAAACGCTTCTCATTTAAAAAATATGACCGCATCCGAAGTAGAGAGCCGGCACCCATGTAGGTCACACCGGAACCATCTGCGGCGGCGGGATCGGATCGAGCGTTCACCTCAGGCTGCGTCGGGCCCAGCAAAGTGGCTCATGGCGTCAGCGCGCCGCTAGGGGCTCCTCGCAGGCGGGCAGCAGACCGCGGCGCGGACTCGCAACCTGCTCGGCGCATGCGGGCTGCGCAAAGTGCAGCTCGGCGCCAGTTGGCCGAACGCCCCACGAGGGCTCGCGTCCAGCGTGCTGGCGACGCAGGAACAATGGGCGCTGGCTGCGGGCTGCTGCCGCTTTCGCTCGGCGCGCTTTCTCTGCGGGGTCTCCCTTGTAAACAGCGCGCGGGGCTGAAATCGAGACGGGCGCTAGGGTCTCGGCTGGCGCAGCCAGGAGCACGCACAGCTGCGATCAACACCCGTGTTCCGGTGATCGTGTTTCGTACCCTGGCGCCTGTGAGTGTGATTGGATCGGCTGACTGCAAACTTTAATGAGGAAATAATCGGAATTAGCGAGCACGTGGGCATCCGCACGGCCACGTACGGCGATTGGGTGCTTCCAGCAACATCAGGCACCGTAGCTGTCGCTCAGCTCTGGGGAAAGCTCGCGGGGTTCGTTTCGCAAGGCTTCAGAAACGTGCTTCGCGGGAGTCGGCGGCGGCAGAATCAGTCGGCGTACGCTGCAGTGACAGAGAGGGGACACACGGCCACACTGATGCCTTGAGCAAATCGAATTTAGAGGCCATGCAGTAACCAGTATATTTAAGTCAATCACGCATCAATGCGCACGCAATATAAAACGTTACAAATTCGATTTGATTGTCCGACTAGGTAAGTTGTTGGGAGAGTTGGTGAGAGTATTCCGTCACTACAGCGTGTCGAACGGGACATATAGGTATAAGAAAGCTGCACACAGGGACACAAGACAGCAGTTGTGAGCGAGCGCTGTGTTGTCTCCCTGCGTGTTCCTTTTTTGTATGTTATGCTGCCTCGGTGGCTCAGTGGTTATGGTGCTTGGCTACTGACCCGAGACACGGAGTACATCCCGGCCGCGCAGGTCGAATTTCGATAGATGTGAAATGCTAGAGGCCCGTGTACTGTGCGATGTCAGTGCACGTTAATGAACCCCAGGAGGTCGAAATTATACGGAGTGCTCCACTACGGTGTCCCTCATAACTTAAGTCGCTTTGGGACGTTAAACCACAAACCTTTCTTCTATGTCCTGTTCTTCGTTCTGAAGTGATGAATTTTGTTGTGTTTTTTTTTTATTGGTGGTGACCGACTCGAGCGGCCATGGAGACCACGTTCCCGCTTCGTCATTGGCACGAGCCCAAAGTTGGCTGTGATATGCCTAAAAAGGAGCCAATTAGAAACAGTGAAGAAAAAAAACTGGATCAGAATTGAAGAACAATCGTTTTATTAACCAAGTCATCAGTGCTTCAGCGTGGTTACAAAGGAGAGTGGTGAGGCGTTGCCTGGTCATATCACTGTTCTATTTGAATGCTACAAAAATTTCATTGTCACTCTTATTATGTTTAACCACTCATTTAGCAGTTAGTACTGCGCCGCCGCGGTGGCTCAGTGGTTATGGTGCTCGGCTGCTGATCCGAAAGACGCGGGTTCGATCCTGGCCGCGGCGGTTGAATTTCTTTGGAGGAGAAATTCTAGAGGCCCGTGTACTGTGCGATGTCAGTGCACGTTAAAGAACCCCAGGTGGTCGAAATTTCCGGAGCCCTCCACTACGGCGTCTCTCATAGCCTCAGTCGCTTTGGGACGTTAAAACCCCATAAACCATAAACCAGTTAGTACTGCGGGTAGTGATCGAAGTTCGTTATGTTTATTTTCCTCTACTATACTCAAACAAGCAAGCTCATTACAATGTAGAAAAGTTTGTCGACTGCTCGCGTTTAACGAGAAACGTTGCCGCAGAAAAGGAATAAAAATCCCTCGGCAACAGTCGTACTGTAGACAACTGCGCCTCGAAGGAGCGGGAATGCCACAGTCGTGAATCACTGCCTGCGGCTGGTAATAATAAGATCGATGGCATTTCCCACCCAAGGCACTGCGTTCATATTTCAGTACGCGCTCTCTTTACGTCAACGCGAAGGAGAGAAGTGCGAAAAGAAAGCACGAAATAGAAGACGTCGCAAGCCGTTCGTTTATTCTGACGGTATTAGGGACCTTTTCCGAGTACAAAGGGCGTGCTATCCGTCGATACAAATGCAGTGAAATAGACTAAGCAGAAAACAAAATTCGGTGATGGAGTTCACAATCGCAGCGCATATCTGCTGGGATAAACCGGGAACCGGATAGTAACAAAAAAAAACAATAAAACTAAAATCCACCGGATTGAAAACAGTTAATACTTACAAATAGTAGCTTTAAGAGCGATGGAGAACAGCCGAGTGACGATGTTATATAACGAATGTAGCAAAACCCCGTTAAAATGAGATTTCATGGTGCAGGAGCAAGTATTCCAATTAATTACCTAAAGAAAGCAGCAAAAAGGATCCCACATAAACATATCTTAATTTATTGAAAAATTCTGTAATCTTTGCTTACTGCGTGGGAGAAACTTCCATGACAATAACTATTTCGTTGATTTCCGCCAGATGGCGTAGTGCCCGCACGCTGTGCTCGCCTACCCCGAATGCAAATTACTCAGGGTATGGGAAACCAAGGGCGGATATACACGGAAAAGCATGACGTCTCTTAGGGCAAAAGGGCGCAGAGATGCGAGGATAACGAAACATAGGGCATTATGGCGGTACAACAATTATGAAGAGGTATTTGGAAAGGAATAATGGTGCCGGGGCTTACTTTTGGGATGTGGTACTGTGCTTAATGGCAGAAGTTCAGTCGAGATTGAAAGTAAATCAGAGTTAAAGAATGCAGCGCGAAAAAACAAGTACAAACGAAGAAGGTCCTGTCCCCTTCTTCGTTTGTCCTTGTCTTTTCGCGCTGCATTCTTTAACCATGATCACTGACCAACAAGCCCAAACAGCCACTTTAGTAAATCAGAGAGCTGTTGGAAGATGAAAACTAGGTGCCCACGGCTAAACCCCAAACGAGGCAGTACAAGGGGATATGGGCTGGGCATCGTTCGTAGCACGGAAAGCTCAGAGTAAAATACGTATGAAGAACGCCTGAGGAAATCGGACGATAACAGGTGGGCAGCTAAGGTATTTAAATACTTATACAGAAAGAGCGTTGACTCACAGTGGCGGAAAAGAACTAGGAAACTAAACATTAAGTATGCCGGACACGAGGACGGAGAAACAAAGAGCATTAAACGACAGATAAAAAACGCGGAAGGTAAAAACAGGATTAATTCCATGGAAAAGGAGCATAATGTAGGACTATATCGGTACTTGAAAAGGCAGACCAGGAAGGAATTGTTCTATTATAATACAAGATGCAGTGCCCTACTCTTTGAAGCTATAGGTGAGGGTGTCGTAGAACGCGTAGCTACAAAAAGAAATTAAACGAAGATGACACATGTGCTGTGTGTGGCAAATCTGTAGAAACAATTGAACACTTCATACTCAAATGTGATGATCTCCGTCCGGATGATGATGCAGGCACAGTCACTCTTCCTGAGGCCCGAGGGCTTAGAGGTAAGAATGGTGGTGTGAATGAGTGTGCGGTGGAAATTAGCAAAATCGATTGGAAGATTGGTGGCTCAAAAGCACAGAGGTGACATAAGGTTAGAAGTGTAGGAAAAAGTATCTGAGGAAAACGGCGAATTTTCAGACCAATTTACACAGAGTTAAACAAAAATATAGAAAAAAAAGCCGAGCATGGTGGCCGCTGCCACCACCCCGTTTCAAAGTGCAAGCTCCCATCTTCCGTCCATCCATCCGTCGGGTGAACCAATACATAAGTGTACTTTACAACACACATGTCGTCAACAGCCCTCCCGCCCTTCTAGAAACACGCACCGCACGGAAAGAGAATACACCCTGCGTACACTCACACTAGTGACTGAAACAGGATTGCCGCCTCCGCGATAACACGAAAAATACGTTTCCCGTCACGCATGCAACTGACAAAAAAGAAAATGTCGAAGCGTACCTTGAAACAACAACAAAAAAATTCCGTCGTGCCTGCTGAAGTGATAACCACAGCGACAAGTACGGCGCCTTCTGAGTCGACCTCTCTTCATCGTCGTCACCCCACCTCCGGGGGGGGGGGGGGGGGGGGGGGGGGGGAGTAAAGTGCACGTTCAAATGTCGTACAGATCGGCGAACAAAAGCTCTGAGCCGCCAACAAGCGATTAAGTTGACGCGCTTAATTGGCGGCACTGTGAGAATGTGTTATAGGGGCCAGGACTGTATTTGTGCCCAGTGCAAAGAAGAGGGCCAAGACGAGAGATGTAGCCGCCTTCTATTCGTCCTACTAATGTTCGACCGATAACATGAGCTGTTGAGTGTATACAGGGAGGACACAAACAAGGACAGAACGAAAGGAACACAGAACGGCATGGATATGCGCTTATTGCCAACTTATTTCATTGGAAAAATCTCCTCGCTTAGATAGATGAATCACGCAAAACATGCCATTTCCTTCTTTTCAAGTGGTGGTGATACCACAGCGGTGGCCTAGTGTTTTGAGCACCCGCCTCGCATGAGGGAGGTGCGAGGATCGATCCTCAGTGCTTCTGGGTACCCAAGTGGGCACAAGCTCACCCCAAGCCTGCTGGTCTGCTTGTCTGGGGCGAAATCCTTGGGAATTGGGTCTGTGACCCCACGTTGTCTGGACGAAAAGCACCGTGTGCGATGACGCTCTTCGACCAAACCTACTGTTGCGGCATAAAAATGCATCATCAACATCGTGTTTGCGAGTGATCACGAGCACGAGAAATAATATGCACCCAGTACCTAATCAGGAAACCAAGTGACTACAAACATTAGAGCCGGCAAAGGGGCATTGAAAAAGCAGGTGCAGTGGAGAACAATGACGCAACCTGAATAAAACTGAAAAAACAAGATTTAAATGAAGACTTGTCAATAAGGTCACAGCTAAAGTAGAGTCAAAGGTGAACGTGGAATCTAGAAGTCAATCAAGTGCGCAACATTTACGGCGTCAAAAGAAGCGAGGATTCACCTAATAGACGAGGGGAGAGAAGGAACTTGGCTACCAATAATCGCCACTAGTCGTCCATTCAGTACACAGCTACTTGCATCACTTACCCGACGGCTTTTGGGAAGCTGTTTGTTAGATAAATGTGTTGCTTTCAGAGGTGGATTTATGCGCATATTTTGAATGGGGCGGATGGGGTGGGAGAGTCCTTATTTGCACAGTGCATTTCGTGAGCTTCTGTTGCCGAAAACGATTGGGGTTCAATAAGGTCCTTCCCTCAAGAATCCTCCCTTTCGGGACAGTGGTCTATTTGTGAAATAATCATAAACACATTCTGGAGGCCTTCTTCTTTCCAGTTCTGTCTCCGGTTCGCCCATCGCCCGGTAGCAAACCCCTCCTAAATATGTACAAATAGTTTTCCTTCAGTTTTATCCCAAGAGTGAAGGAGATGTTCCTCAAAATTACAATGAGACACCTCAAAAATACAATGGGGAGGGGGGGATTCTTACACCGACAATCACGAGCCGGTGATACGGCTCTTATGAAGACGCAGGACCTAAAACACGGACGAAATGTCCCATGCGACCTGTAACGTGGGCGTCCGCCACCTGCTATGGACGTGTGGTGGAGCAAAGTCCTAGAGGACGAAATTAATACAGGAGGTCCTACGCACGGCCACTACGGAAAAAAATACTATCAAGTAGCAGGGGATCAGCGGTAGACTGAACACATGAAGGTGGGGCTCTTGACAACGAACAGAAGTCGAGGTGGAGCATCACTTTTGCTATCCACTGTTTCGACAACAAGACTTGCCTTTACCGTGACGAAGACTGTACTCCTGTTGTCCAAACATTGATTAGCGGAGAGAGGCGCTCCCGTCCATCTTTATTCATTTTATTTTGATAATACACAGGTTCCTGCATGACAGTAATATCCAACACTACCTCATAGACATAATAGTAGCCCTGTGCAATACAGGGCACATTGCAAGACTTCCAATTTAAAATAAAAATTGACCACCTTTCACATAACAGGCTATTATACACGAATACTGGGATGCGTGTGCTTTAACTAGCATTCTATTTGCAAGTCCTCGAGCGGTAGACTGAACAGCCGCTGAGCTTGCTGGTACTTTAGACAGTGTCGTAGCACAATGCGGAGGCGTGCACACGCAGTGGCCTGCGATTAATGGTACCAGGTTGCGTTGGAGAGGTTCGTAGCCCGGCCCGAAATGCTGGCCAAGAGGACTGCCAACCTCTTCTGCGCAGCCTACTGAAGTGGGCATCGCGAGGACCGCCGCCTTTACCGCCAACCGCACCGCACGTTACCGTGTGAGAAAGCAGCCTTAGTAGAGCAGAATGTTGGGCCAGTTGGTGTAGCGACATATTCAAGAAAACTTTGCGCAGAATAACACAAGACGGAAGGGAGAAACACGTACACACACAACAGCCGTACAAACAAAGCAGCCTTCTAACTGTAGCCCCCGATTCACTACCAACCTGTAGCTTTTGCGCAGGCTTGCATATATTACTAGAAAGCATTTGGCTCAGTCGAAACCTCAGCAGTCATGTAGGCGTTGCGGAATCAGGGTGTAGAGGAGTGTTATGTGAAAACATTGGAAGACATCTATAAGGACTGCACAGCTACCATAGTAATCTATAACGTCAGCAATAAAATTCCAATAAGAAAAGTGTCAGGCAGGGAGACACGATCTCGCCAATGCTACTCACCGCCTGTTTGCAGGAAGTATTGCGGGGCCTGAAATGGGAACAGTTGGGGCCAAGAGATAATGACGAAAGCTTTGTAATCTGCGATTCGCTGGTGACATTGCCTTCATAACTTAGGAGGGTAGATGTGTAGGCCAGTTGGTGAGACATGAAGGAGCTAGACACCGCAGCGGACACGGGACAGAGAAAGAAGACGACACAGGGCGGTACCAGACTTCTTGGTGAAATTCTTTCGCAAGCTTTCGACGCTTTCTAAAAGGCAGGATGTCCTCTCCTCAGCCGTATTACAGCATGGCCCCAAGTACAGCTTGGAACCATCGGTGGACAAGTATGACCTTCTAGCGTCCGTGCACAGAGTGGCCAACAAGGCTCCGGCTGAGGAGAGGACATCCTGCCTTTTAGAAAGCGTCGAAAGCTTGCGAAAGAATTTCACCAAGAAGTCTGCTACCGCCCTGTGTCGTCTTCTTTCTCTGTCCCGTGTCCGCTGCGGTGTCTAGCTCCTTCATTGCCTTCATAAGTCACTCAGGACATGAACTGCAAAGCATGATCAATGAGCTACACAGGGAGAGCAGAACGATGGGTCTAGACATTAACATGCAGAAAACTAAACTAACACTCAACAGACTCGGAAGGGAGCAGCAGTTTACAATTTGTAGCAAGCTGCTGAAAGTGCTAACGGAATGCATCTACCTAGGGCATGTAGTGTCCGTAGATCCGAATGACGAAAGCGAAATAACTAGAATAATAGTAACGGGAAGGAGCGTATTTGGCATGTTCTCCAAGATCATGAATGGCAGTTTACCAATATCCCTCAAGAAAATGAGCATATAGCAGCAGTATCTTTCTGGTGCTCACCACTGGAGCAGAATCTTGGAGGCTAAATAAGGGGTTCACGTTAAACTGAGCAAAACCAGCGAGCTATGGAAAGGAGAATGATTGACGTAACTTTGACAGGAAGCGAGCAGAGTGAGTTGGTGAAAAAACGTGGGATAATTACTGCTAATAACATCCTATAGTCGAAATCAAAAAGAAGAAACGGGCTTGGGCACGGCATTGAATGTTAAGGTAAGATAATCGATGGCCGTTAAGGGTAACGGAGTGGATACCAAGAGAAGGCAAACGTAGCAGGGGGCGGCAGAAAGTTAGTTGGGCGGATGAGATTAAGAAGTTCGAGGGAATAGGGGGGCCGCAGATGACACAGGACAAGGTAAATTTGAGAGATTTGGGAGAGGACGTTGTCCTGCAGTGGGCGTAGTCAGGGTCATAATGATGAAGATGAGGTCGTAGCAGGACTGTCATTATTACACATAAGGGTTCTGAGTAAGTAATTACGCCGAAAAGGAAGTTTGGATAATTAGTTGGCTATCGAAACCATGTCCCTTGAGTTGCGAGTCAGATTAGCTGCTCTTAGCCCATTGAGGTACGTTCGTTCGACTTGGTTAAAGATACACCTTATGCGTCTTGTAATGCATGGCGTGGTATAGTATATCCACCAGTGTATTTTAATGGGCATGTGTATTTAGAAAAAGGTATGGATTAAGAAAGAAAGTAGCAAACAATAACTATCACTGTCGCTTCATAAACTTAAGGCGGAGCAGAAGTGGCCTCCTTGCTTCTTTTTAACTGTCTGGTGTTACGGTTTTATGCTTTGACAAAGAAAACCGCCTGTAAAGCTCATCTCAGCACCGCCGCCTTGTTCTCATCTTTGTTTCTTCATTCGCATTGTTGTTACTTATAATTTGGTTTTGGTTGGCGCGTGCCATTTGAAGATTGAGCTCAACTTGATCACATGGCCGTTATGCAGCTCATATATGTTTCCAATTCCTGAATAAATTTCATTTGTAGGTGAGGGCCATGCCTGCATTCGCTTCTAATCGTCTTTGTCTGTGCGCTGCCACGAGCAACAAAGAAATGTTGAGTGTGCAATATAGGTTTCGTCTTAGAAATTTTCGAATATTCGCACACCCATATTTTTTTTCGCGTTTTTCAGCGCTCACCAAGGTGGATAGCATGAAAAACCGAGCCATCTTCTTAAAAGAGAGAGAGAGAGATAAAAGTCCTTTAAAGAAAAAAAGCAGAGAATTTAGCTGGCGTTTAAAAATCGCTGGCATGCTGCGCTGCGTGGGGAGGGGAATTTGGGAGATAAAGGCGGCAGGAGAGCGCTACGCAAAAGGTAAAATAAAAGAAAAAGGGGAAAAGATAAAATGCGGCCATGAAATGCGTACTAAGGTGCATCGGCGAGTACTGATGTTACATATGGAATGATGAAGTGCATAGTCCGACAAATGGGGTAACAAAGTTCACTGAGTGAAAAAATGTATGAGCATAACATGCAAGGTGAAATTAGAGCTTGTCAAGATGTCCAGTGTCGTTTAAGTATACAAAGAAAAGTTCACTGCATGTCTCTGTTGCCTATGGCAGGCTAAGAGACCTATAGCACTGTCCATTGCTAGAGGCGCTTGGGAGAGCTTCTCTATGCAATGCTGTTACTACCCACGCTCGTCAGCGTATGAAGGGCACTCAAGCAGGATATGTTCCATAGTTTAGATAGAGCCGCAGTTGTCACAAAGCGGATTGTTCATTTCACCGAAACGGTATCGCAAGCCAAACGTAAATGCAGCGCTCAGGTGAAGTCGATGATGAAGTGTTTCCAGATGGCGAGGAATTCTGGGTAAGATTCTTGATCTGGGATGTGGGTCTACTGAGTATCTTTTTATATGGCCATTTATTCAATATACGCTCGCAAAGTAGTGGATGCTATAATGCTTGAGTATTCTCAAAGCCCTAAGGCTTCCTCCTGAAAGCTCCTTAGGAGCAATGGAAAGGGGGAAAACAGCTAGTGAGGATGAAGTAGCGGCAGATCTCTTGAAGGACGGCGGGGAGATTGTGCTAGAAAAACTAGCCACCTTGTATACGCAATGCTTTATGACCTCGAGGTTACCAGAAACTTGGAAGAGCGTTAATATTATCTTAATTGATAAGAAAAAAGACGCCAAGGACTTGGAGAATAACAGACCGATCAGCTTATTGTCTTTTGCGTCCAAGGTGTTTGCTAATGTAATCGCAAATAGAATCAGGACAATCTTAGACTTTAACAAGCCAAATGATCAATCAGACAGGTTTTCGTAAAGGATACTCAACAATAGACCACATCCGCACTATCAATCGGGTGATAGGGAAGTGCGAAGAATAAGCCAACCCCTATATATAGTATTAATTTATTACGAGAAAGTATTTGACTCAGTTGAAACCTCAGCAGTCATTGCGGAATCGAGGGGTAGAAGAGAGTTACGTGGAAATACTGGAAGATATCTGTAACGACTGCACAGCCACAATATTACATAATAAAGCCAGTAATAACATTCCAATAAGGAAAGGTGTCAGGCAGGGAGACACGATGTCGCCAATGCTATTCACACCTGTTTACAGGAGTTGTTCCGAGGCCTGGATTGAGATCAGTCGGAGATAAGAGTTGATGGAGAATACCTAAGTAATATGCGATTCGCTGATGACCTTGCGTTGCTAAGTCACTTAGAAGATCAACTGCAAAGCATGGTCAATGAACTAGATAGGCTCCAGGTTCGAACCTGACCGAAATGCAAAGGCCGAGACGAAACGCAAAGGCGCACGGCGATGTCAGCGTACGTTAATTCCCAGGTGGTCGAAACTATTCCGGAGCCCTCCACTTCGGCCCCATTTCTCTCTTTCTTCTTTCACTCCCATCTTCCTCCCTCCCTAGCGGAGCGGTTGAGGTGTCCACCGAGAAGTGAGGGAGTTACTGCGCCATTTTCTTTGCCTCAAAAAACCACTAAAAAACAATACTGCCCTTGAAACCCTGGCTAAACGCTTAGTCAGTGGTCCAAACTGCTGGGCTAGTTGGTTCATGTTGCATAGAAAGGGAACCAGCGAAAATAGACGCAAGACAAGAACAATGAAGGCACACACCACAACGCTGGACTTACAACTGATTTATTGCGATGAAGAATTGCTCATTTTAAAAGAATTTCCTGCCTGCGCACACATCCTACAGACAATACACTTCACGCACCACATGGTGACACGGCTACTATAATGACAAAAACTTGCAGTCCTTTTCGGTGATAATCACAGACGGCTCACTGACGCATTTCTGCTTATTCTTTCTGATCATGAATGCCTCCAATAGCTCACGCTCACGTTTAGATTTCCCCCGCCCGATAATGCTATTAGTGTGAAAACTAGGATTTCTTCTTTTCATGGGGCACAGAATAAAACAAGTCCACAATGTCCACCGAGAAGGCTGCATTAGCGCTGGGGAAACCGCGATTGAGGCACTCCACCAGGCTCATTGAGCCCTGCACAACAAAAGGATCCGCAGGCACCAGGCCCTCGAAGGAATGCTGCAGGTAGTTTGAAACCACTTTTTGCCACGAACCTTCTTCCGTGACGATCGCCCTGAAAGGGTTATCAGGCTTATGTGTCTTTGCTGTGAAGAACACACGCTGGGCGTCTTGTTGGCATTTACGAACTTGATTGTCAATGCTGCCCAAATTCAACCTGTTGAGAAGCCTTAAGGCCAACGCCTTGGCCTTACGTGGTTTTACTTCTGCCTTCTTGAAGTTCTTCCCTATAGCTTCGGCCGCTTTCGTCTTAAAAAGGGAAGAGGGAAGCACCACGGACCCACCTTCCTTGTCGGCTTGAAGGAGACTGAGGCCTTCTTGTTGGAAGTGGGTGACCAAAGGGCGCAGATCCCTTCTTCTCATGAGACAGTCAACTCCCTCTGAGACGCAGTGAGCTTTCTCCTCAAAAGGGGCCTTGTCAGCCACTCTGCGAACCACTGCCAGAAGCTCGTGCTTGAAGGACCTTGGTTCAAGGGAGAACTTAGGTCCGAGCTTCAGGATGTCGTCGAATTCTGAGGGAAGTTTTCAGTTTTCACACTACCAGCATTATCGGGCGGGGGAAATCTAAACGTGAGCGTGAGCTATTGGAGGCATTCATGATCAAAAAGAATAAGCAGAAATGCGTCAGTGAGCCGTCTGTGATTGTCACCGAAAAGGACTGCAAGTTTTTGTCATTATAGTAGCCGTGTCACCATGTGGTGCGCGAAGTGTATTGTCGGTAGGGTGTGTGCGCAGGCAGGAAATTCTTTTAAAATGAGCAATTCTTCATCGCAATAAATCAGTTGTAAGTCCAGCGTTGTGGTGTGTGCCTTCTTTGTTCTTGTCTTGCGTCTATTTTCGCTGGTTCCCTTTCTATGCTTAGTTAGTGGAAGACGACGTACAATATAGGAGCATGTTGCCGAATACAACAAGAACATCATACCGCAGCAGTGGCCTAGTCGTTTGAGCATCCGCCTCGCATGAGGGAGGTGCGGGGTTCGACCCCCAGTGCCGTCGGGTACCCACCAGTGAAACACTGGGTGCAAGCTTTCCCCTACTGGGTGCTCGCCTTCTTTAGGGTGAAATGCTTGGGAATCGGGTCTTTGACCCCACCTTGAGTAGAAGAAAACACCTTGTGCCCATTGCGCTCTTTGGCCATAGATGCACTTGCGCCATGAAAATTCATCATCATCATCATCGTCGACAACAACATCAGGGAAGACCTCACAATCTCCCCTCAACCTCCCCCACCACTCAACGCTGAACAAGCACACATCCTCTTTTTGTTGTTTTACTTTCATATTCAGGCCTCCCCTTCTGTCGTGTTTAGTGTGTCCACCTAGAGGTAGACAAATAATGCACTTTCCTTTCCTCATAACCAATTAAATAAAAAATTGCCGTGATTAAGCTGTGCTGCGTAGCGCGCTAATCTTCGCGAAAGTTATCGCTGCTGCCTGTCTTTTGATGACGGGTAAGACCTACAATAAAGCCCAGGGCCTGCAGACTTTGGCAACCGTGGCTGTCACAGTGATAGCCGCGTCTGCATGACAACGTGGGCGCTGCTGCTGACGTGGGAGATGTGACCGGTCACGTGACCGGATGTTGACGGTGTATGCTGTGACTCCGCCGGACACCTCAGCTGCAGGGCTTATACCGCACAACACATGGGCGCCTTTTGCCTTTCGCCTCCTTTGAAACGCGACGAACGCATACGCGGTGTAAGCGGGAGAGAAAAGCAAGGATGGGTAACGATGGTTTAGGATCCTAAGCATGTGCGTGGGCTAATTATGGTTTAAGGTACCGTATTGCATGGACCCCAGGTGGCTCTGCGGAGTCGCAAATGCCGACATGGGCATGGAACAGGAAACGTATTATAACCTTTTGTTTCTCCTCTGAAATCATACTGATAACGCTATGGCAAGCACGAGCGCAGCTAAATGTCCATTAGCTAGTAAGCTATTTTAGCTCCACTCTACGTCCCTCTGACAGAGTGGTTACCACGCCTGATGGCGACCCATCGGTTGCTAACTGTATTCCCAGCTCGAGCGTCACTGTTCAGAGCGACGGCTCATTTCGTGACGGTTGACAAGCAATGCGACAAACCCCTCTCACAGCCACCGCTGTGAAGCACTGAAGAGGAGAGAAAAGCCGGAAAAATGCCACCATAAGACGACCGCTCCTATAGTACATCGGCTCCTGGATGCGCCACTGCAACTGGTTTCTTTATTTTTTGTCCGTACACGCTGCGTTAGTCTACAGCTGCGCTGATGCCTCCCGCGGTCCTCCACAAGAAGCCAGTGCACTCGTAACGCGAGGCGCGTGCGTCATAGTGGATGTCATTACTGATTCTTTCTCTCTGGGGGTTCTGGCCTTTAGCGAGCTGCACCCGCGGAGCGCTTTCGCCGCCAGCAACGGCGCCCTGCGCGCCAGACCAGCCGAAGTCGCGAGCGTCACAGGCATGCTCGACCTTTGGCGCCGCAGCTTGCGTGTCGCGCCTGGCGCTGGCACGAAGCACTCGCGGGTGTTGACTTCGAAATTCCTCGGCAGAGAGCGAGATCTGCTGCGTTGTTGCCATGGCGTCGTGGATGCCGTGCTCTTTGCAGCGCGGTATCGTTCGTCGGCGCAACGGTGGATTAGAACGCACTGTACGGTAGCGCCACCAAGCATGAGGAGTCGCTGACTGGTAGGAGGACGGGAACACGTCTTCTTCACTGACCGCTTGCACTCTAAACACAAATATGCCTATATATGAGTAAAAAGGCATTAAGCAGTCTTCTAGAGCAAAGGAAGTGCGCTAGAGGACAGCCTACTGCCTTTTTACTTCCTTTTTTTTTTGTTTTTATTGAGGTTTAACGTCCCAAAGCGACTCAGGCTATGAGGGACGCTGTAGTGAAGGGCTCCGGAAATTTCGACCACCCGGAGCTGTACTAATAGTGCCCTTGGCGAGAAAACGAATAAACAAGCGTATAGTAATTAACGGGGAGAAATACGCGTTCGTAAACAAAATGAACTTTGTGTTGTCGGAAACTTTAAAGGAAAGTTCTGCTCACTTCGATTGCCACGAGGAGTAAAAACAGAGTTGATGAGATGTGCAGGGCGTGGTGTAAAGAGTGAAATAATGCACGCGAACATTTTTAATATGCGCGATAGAACACATACGCATTCATAAACGTCACTGAGTCGAACGCGCTGCTAAAGTAGGATACAACTTAAAAACAAACAGCTGTTAGCGCTGGGCCGTGGTACGCGCCGTCCTGCATTACTCCGCTCGTCAACCATGACAGTGCACGTAACCTGATTTTTAATGTTTGACTATAGTAAACAAGCCAGGTGTCAAAATTCTCGAGCTTAAAATTTTTTCTTGTGATTGCTTCTAGTTTAGGTTACAAAGAAAGTTTTAACTATGAACTACTTTTCAACCGTGGAAAAATTCTGCGTGGTGATCCTGAATGTGGGTGGAGCTTCACTGCAGGCTAAAATTGCATCTGGCTATAGTGTCAGTATAGTGAGTAACAGCATTGCGCTAGCGAAGGCTAGACAGTAGGCGTGGTGACTTCATATGTCGCAAAAACTGGAAGGCATGGAAAATAGGATGGCTGGACTTTACTGCACTAACGTGTAATTTGCTCCTCTTCAAATAGCATTAAGATCTCCGCTATCCCCCGCGTTCTCTGCGGCTTTCCCTGCCACCGAAATCCTAGCAGGAAGGCTTGTTATAATGTACCGCTAGCTACATTTTGGGCCCAAAATAAGAGGGAGTAGAGCACTTAAGTGGAGTTGCAAACATGGCAACGCTCTACTGAAAAGTTTGTTGGAAGCAATCAGCGACTTTGCTGCCGGAGTGGTTCAAGCAACCCACACACTGCCTTCTACTGCCGTGAAGCGAGGCTTGTTGGCGCAGGGCCTTCATGTTCAGCGTAGAAGAGGACTCAGCGAGACAGAAACGATGAGTTAAGCAGACAGCAAAGGTCTCCTCATCTCAGCGCCAGCCATTGTTCTTTGCCGTGGTACACACACTTGGCGCGACATATACGTGAAGGTCACACGTCCGTTCTCGGTGACACGACGTTTGAGCAAGCAGCTTTCTCGTGACAAGCCTCTTTTTTTTTTCTTTGTGCCCCTTTTTGCTGTTTTTGGTACACAAGGCCGGTGACATCGCAGTGCTGGGCACAGCACACAACTACGGGTCACGCACCTCTGCGTGCACTGCAATGAGTCGATACGGAGTGAAAGCGTTGTGGTCACCCTTGCGAATGTCTTTTCCAAATACCACACTTTTAAAGCAAAATCCAGAGGTGTCCGAAGTTTAGTTCACATCCGTAAAGGGCCGACACCGTCACCCCGCTACCTGTACAGCATGTCATAAAAAAGGCCGCCAAAAAGTAAGGCATATTACGCTGGAAGTCGCAGGACAAGGTATGAAATGACCATAGAATACAACGATTCCCAGTACGTGCCTTATGAAGAAAAGCCTTCGCGTCGGCAGGTGACATCAGATGCGTCCTTCCTTAACCATTAAATATCATTTTACATTTCATCTTCTACCTCACAATTCTTACTGCAAAATAAATCAGATCATCTCTTTTGCCTAAATGTCTGCGCTCAGTGCTCGGAAACTATGCAGTCATACCGGCTCACCAAGTTTCATACCCCCTTGGTCATATATAAAGTTTTCCCTCCATCTGCATATTCTATAAGGTGTAGATTAAGGCTGTTCTTGTTCAAGCAGCAATGAAAGCAGCAACGAAGACGGCATCCTTACAGACGTCGAGTTTGATTCAAATCAACATATTTCAAAACATTCATTAAAATTTCAGCTATGCGCTCTAACAATCCGCCTTTCGCGCAATGACGCAGCAAGGGGAATTTTAGTTGCCTGTATAAATAAATAAATTAGAGCAAATGTTGGGTTTAACTGGCCTGTGGTTGACGCGGTAGCCAAGAATGCGCTCTTCGAATTCAAAGGCCAATAGTTGTGTCTCCACTTGAGGATTACGTGGGACCTAATCCTTTGAGACATCTTTCAGGCCTACATTACCTTAATGGAACTACTCATTCGTGTTT
The DNA here is from genome assembly GCF_055824585.1 of Amblyomma mixtum. NCBI lineage: Eukaryota > Metazoa > Arthropoda > Arachnida > Ixodida > Ixodidae > Amblyomma > Amblyomma mixtum. Next base: position 31,766,217 of record NC_143017.1, on the reverse strand, counting down.
GGTTTGGTTTGGTTTATGGGGTTTAACGTCTCAAAGCGACTAAGGCTATGACGGCTGTGTACAACAAGACCCAGCTGCGGGATCTGGCAGACGCCAATTCACCGGCACCTGACCAACATAACTTCAGTAAATATGCCGGTACGATGAGTGGAATTATCTCAACTACGCCACTAGGACGACAGATTTTACACAAGCCATCAGCGAAGCCTGTGAAAGGGATCTACCAGGAGTGAATAAATTTCAGATGTAATGCCGCATAATCTCCACCTGAAGGACTAGAATTCAATGTCCTTGCGTGTGCGCACCTGCGCAAATTTTTAACAAGAATCTCGGGAATCATCGAAAATTTCGGGAACGTGGGGAGCGCGTTTCGTACGTTTCGAGCGTGCGCACGCTTCGTACCCGCAGGGCGAATGCACTTGTAGCCAGCAGCTACAAGTTCTCCAGCATCGTACTCGTAGTGTCACGTTTTCATATCACTTTTTACCTCCCCCAGCTGCAGACTGGAACGGCCTTGTAAACAATGTTGCTATCATCACATGCCCATCACAGCTCATTGAAAATGTAAAAAAATTCCTCATATCATAACTATGCTTTTTAAAATCTTGCCACACTTTATGCAACAATCGTTTTTTGCGGCCTTTATGGTAATAATACGAAATGAATGAAAATTTCGGGTGCCACTGGAGTGCTTAACGAGTCCACAAGCCTTGCTGTCCGTCATCAAAAGCCTTCAGAAGAGCGGTCTTTCTCACGATCTGGTGGACGTTGACCCAACCTGGTGCGCATACACAACTGTCGCTATCGCTTGTCATGGCTGCCTGTTTCAAGCAGATTCTAATACCACGTTCTTGAGCTTGTTTCTTTTCAAGCGCGATTGTGGAGCCTCGTAGGGTGCGGCCATTTGGTCACAAAACTTCAGTGTTTGAAGTCATCTTCAGCTCCTCCAGAATGTTGAGTCCAGGCACCCTATAGCTTAGGCGATCCTTCTGTGCGAAGTAGACAGACCTGCTCAGCAACGAAAGAGGCCCAAGCCGCCCTTTACGTGTCTTGACAGTCGTTTGCTGCGTACAGTAGTGCCAATAGAGATTCACCATCATAATCAGCCTGACCACGCCCACTGCAGGGTAAATGCCTCTCAATATGTCTCCAATTAACCCTGTCCTTTGCCAGCTGCGGCCACCGTATCCACGCAAACTTCTTAATCGTCTCATCCGCCCCACTTAACTTTCTGCCGCCCCCTGATACGCTTCCTCTCCCTTAGAATCTCCTCCGGTACCCTTAAGGACCAGCGGTTGACTTGTCTTAGCATTACATGCCCTGCCCAAACCGGTTTCTTCTTCTTGATTTGCACTAGGATGTTATTATTGACCCCGCGCTTCTTCCCTGACCCACTTTGCTCTTTTCCTCTTTTTCAGAGTTACACCAGCCATTTTTCTTTCTATAACTCCCTGCGTTGTCCTTAACACAAGTTGTATACCTTTTCGTTAGCCTCCGCGTTCGTGCCCCATAGGTGAGTACCCGTAAGATACAGCTGTTGTATACTTTTCTCTTGAGGGGTACTGGTATGTTGCCAATCATAACCTGAGAACCTGTTTATGCGCTCCACCCAATTCTTATTCTTCTAGTTATTTCCCTCCCATGATCCGGATCAGCGGTCACTACGTGCCCTAAGTAGGTGGACGTATTCCCTTACCACTTCCAGCACTTCGCTTCCAATTCTGAACTGCTGCTTCTTGCGAGACTGTTGAACATTACTCTCGTTTTCTGCATGCTAATTTTTTAGCCCCACCGTTCTGCTCTGCCTGCCTATTCATTGATCATGGTTTGCAGTTCATGTCCTGAGTGACTTAGCAAGGCAATGTCATCAGCGAATTGCAAGCTACTTAGGTATTTTACATTGACTCTCATCCGCAACTGTTCGCAATCCAGGCCTCGGAATACCTCCTGTACACAGGCGGTGAATAGCATTGGTGAGATCGTGTTTCCCTGCGTGATACCATTCGTTACTGCATGGCGGTTTAACCCTGCTGGCCTTTTCTGCCTATTTCAAAATAAGCACGTGGATGTTGTAAGCATGGGAACTGTATAGTGCTGCGACGAAGAGGCGCGCCTCCTTGTCCCAAATGCCAGAATAGAGATATGTGCCGCATTTTCGCGTCTATAAGTCACGAATTTTTTTCTACAATATTAGTAAGTGTAATTTACACAGCTGTGCGAAATGCCCCGCCGCGGTGGCTCAGTGGTTACGGCGCTCCGCTGCTGACCCGAAAGACGGGGGTTCGATCCCGGCCGCAGCGGCCGAATTTCGATGGAGGCGAAATTCTAGAGGCCCCTGTGCTGTGCGACGTCAGTGCACGTTAAAGGGCCACTGCCCAGGGTCCGGACATTTTTGAAAAACAAGCGCACTGCATAGATGAGGCATCGAAGATAACCTCTGCAAAATACTAGAGCCATGCGCGCCCCGGAAAGCTGCGAAAATTCAAATCAAAGCCCGCTCGTTCTTTCCTTCAACAAGAACGGGCCCGGCCCACTACTCTGAACCCCGTTGACGTCATGGGGGGTTACTTTCGCTGAAGGCACTCCATTGGTGCATCGTTCTGACTGACGGGAGAAGATTGGGCGTAGCCTTGGCGTCGCGTCGTCTGCACAACGCTTTCCGCAGCGCCTTCTGTTCTGGCTCATGCCTACAAACCCGCATGAAGGAACAAAAAAAAAACTGCGGAGGGAGCGTGCGGCGACAGCCTTGAACCCTTACCATAAAAAGTTAAAAATAGTAAAACTGAGGGAGTTGGTTCGCCCCCCCCCCCCCTCCCCCCGCCGTGATCACCTCACGAGACGCTCTGCGTACGCGCTCCCTTCTCAGATTTTTTTCTTCTGTGCAAGCCCCCCAAAACAAGGTTTTAATTACTAGTGCAGCAGAGCCTTTCCCTCGCTCGCCCACTTGACCGCTCCGCACACACACCGCTTATCTTTCGTGCATCTTGCGTACGCCTTGACTCCAATGAATGACATATGCTTTGGAGCGGAGAAAAGACACAAACACACAGAACACAAACACGCATGGAGAAAAGCAAACGGGCGGTTGCCGGGTCCGCGCTTCGCCGTGTGTTTCGAACACAACCGACTTCCGCCCCTCCGCTCGTGAAACGGTGGGGAGGCCTAAAAGAAAATGAAAAGGTGGCTCGTTAACTGGAAATGACAAACAGATGTATGAAAGGATGCGCTCGCTAACAAGTCTAGGTGGTCGAGCCGATCGCGCCTCTCGATCGTTCAGTGTGCGGAGAAAATGCAAAAACCAAGAAAAGAATTCTATTGAAGGCGGGGCCATGACGTCGCCCTGTGACGCACTCCACAGACACCACGCCTCCGGCTTACACCGGAGAAAGAAGGGGTGATTTTGCCTTGCCGAGCCTACTCGACGAGGAGCGGGAGAGAAAAATTTCGAGGAGGCAATGGAAGGAGAGGAGGCTCGCTCAAAGTGAGGTAGAGAGTGTTTGGGACGATGGGGTGGGCAGGGGCCCTTTAAAGAACCCCAGATGGTCGAAATTTCCGGAGCCCTTCACTACGGCGTCCCTCATAGCCTGAGTCGCTTTGGGTCGTTAAACTCTAATAAACCAATAAACCAAACAACAATAAACCAGAGAGAGTTTTGAATGAAGTTAATTCCCTAAAATTTAAACAGATGTTAATTGATTTATTCCCTTAATAATTCCTGTCGAAGGCTCTTTTCTTTTCTTTTTCTTTTTTTTTACCTACTTACTCGCTTGTTTTTCTTTTGTAGTGCTCACAGGTGTATCTATATGTGTCTAATTTATGCTCCAAACTTTGTTCTTTGTGACTTCATTACTGTCCCTCCCCCCCTTATGTAATTCCCCCTGGGGCCCTCAAGGGTAAATAAATTATGATGATGATGATGATGAACTGTGCGAAATGCAGACCGTGGAAGAAAGTTGTGCAACTTACGCGTGCTTCTTCTGCGATCTTGAGGAATAAAGTTCGACAACAGTCGTTCGAGAACCACTCGGAGCCCGATGTGAGGTTCGTAGATCACGGACAGCGGCAACAACTTCCCAAAGACAAGGAACACGCGTCGCGCTTTTTCTGGCGAGCTGGACTAGCGGGAAAGCGAAGCCTGGCAGTCAGCATTCACCTCAGCAACACTTGAAAGCAACAAAAGAGCGCACTGTTCGCCTAGTGGCAATGCATGTTCCACATAACGCAGCCTTTGGCAGCGGCCATCCAGGACAATGACGAAGACCGGTCGCTTGCGCTGGCGCTTGAAATAGGTGAGCTTCTTGTGCAAGACTCTGAATGTGAGGATTCTTATGACTCTGCCGCTTAGTCTCGTTGAGAGAGACTTATGTGGAGGTGTTTGAGAGTCTGGGTAGACGGTACCATAGTCCCGACCACGGGCGTCCGAGGTGGAACGGCTGGTCCACGTGGCTGAAACTGGTACATGTTTGCGTGGTTCAGCGCAGAACGAGCTTGAAGGGCAACAGTAAGCCATTTTTACGCAATATGAGGTTTTGGAGGATTTTCCATAACAAATCGCCAATATGTGCGGGACATAGCCAATTTGTTACCATCGATGACGACACGTTGTTATTCTGTAGGCATATTTGCATACGGTGTAGTTCTGTCCAAGGTTATAGCAACTGATATTTTATGACCTCGCGACTTGTGCACTGTCGTCATGCCCAGGAATTACGGAGAAGCATTTCTAGTTCTCTTGGCTGCCACTATGTGGGGCATGACTTTGAACATTAAAAAATATTGCGTTGATATGATCCGGAACTCACACAAAAAAGAAAGAATGACCGAGTGGCTGCAAACAGAATGTGATAGGCGGCTAGGCTTAAAGGCACTGACCAGGCGTTGTCCCGAGTACCTGGTTATGCGTCATGCCTTGAGATCGAAGTCGCATTGACAACAAAGCCACCGTTTACTCACTCTTCAGATCGCGCGATGCTGACGCTCGATGTCGCGCGAACAGCCCCCTGTAGGATGAGACTAGTGTCCGACCTTAACTTAGGTCTGTGAGGACGGATCGCGTTACCCGTCACTCACCCAGGATAGAGATAAAAGGGACGCGGGAGGGGGAAGAGGAAAAACTTTATTCATCGGCAAGGGTTGGGGGATGGTGGGTTGTTCGTCGCACTAAGTGGAGAGAAACCCCTGACTCTCGGGGACCACTTTCGTTCGCTCGACGGCCCGGAGTTGCACCCTCTGATCGTAGCTGAGAAGCACGGCCTCCCACTGCTCGGAAGTAAGCAGCTTACGCATGTCCGGAGGAGGCGGCTCTTTCAGACAGATCCAAAGTATGTGATCTAATGTGGCTATGCCCCAATGAGTATGAGTGACGGCAATGAGTGACGGCAAGCATAATAATTACAGTGCGACATGACAGATGGCTACGGCATGATTTAATGGCGGAGGCCTGGGACGAGCACTCCCACCCGCGCCACTGCCCACTTCGTCGTCTTCTAGTCCGTGACACTACCCGGGGACACCGAGCGATCGTCCCGATCGCGCGAACTACAAGAACGGCGGTGACTATGAAGCCGCGCGCGCGATTAATCCGAGACAGGACGCTACGTGCGCGCGGCTATGTACATACAGTTTACTTCTTGTGTAAGTGATTGTGCGCAGTGGCCGCTCGCGCGCACTTACTTTCGGACAATGCTTGGACATTAGCGCGCGAGCGGCGCGAACTTGATTACTTTTGTATTTTGTAAATAGTGTGCAAAGCTCTACCCTGTCCTTTCTCGCTGTCGCTCCCCTCTATACTTCTCCTCACTATCCTCTTCCTTTCCCTTTCGTTTCCGCCGGCTGCAGCTCGGGTGCTTAAGATATTAGATAGCAATTGCCGCGGCCGGCAACACTCTTTTGCTTCACTTTTTATTTTTTAATAAACCACTACCACCACCACCACCACTATGAAACGGTGGATGTGAAGATGGGCGTGGCCGAAGTGATGAACAGAGAAGAGAAGAAAATGAAGGGCTTTGCCTCCATGATGGACGAAAAGATGATCGGATGAGCCTGGCCCACGAAACTTTCGGGTCACGCGTCACCTGCAGCCGACGCCGAGGGTCATGGACGCACTAAACGGCATGCGTAGTACGCTCTGGGCTGACGCGTTTCGGATCGGTCGTGGCAGCATCGCCAATTCGTTGTGTCCTCTAGTAGGTGCGGGGGACGGGGCAGGGGGAACGGCGAGGTCGGTTCTGGTCAGGCGGGCCGAGGGAAGGCCCGGAGGTGCGGACTAGGAACACAAGGACGACGACCGTGGACCAGGATGGGGATGATTCGCCACCCCTCACACCAAATGTAATGCCACGGCAAGCCGATTAATACAGTACGACATGACAGATGGCTATGGTATGATTTAAAGGCGTACGGCCTGGCCACTGTCCAACCTTCTAGTCCGTGACAATATACTACCTGGTTGGGGAAGAAGTGGGCTATAGCCGGCGCCAGGTGAGTTCCTGAGCCTTGGTTAGGAACGTGTGAGAGGGTGGGTAAAGTTGCCTGCTGAGGCGGTAGTGGTGGGTGATATCGTGAGATGAGAGCAGTCTCTCTCTCGCAGACCTCAGGTCGGAGGTTTCCACGGCCCGGCCACGAATCCTCGTGCGCTGTGTGGGCGGCCTCATTCCCCGGATCGGAGGAGTGGGCTAGGACCCAGATCAGTTGGATCTCTCGGGGGGGGGGGGGGGGGGGGGGGGGGATGGTGTGATATGCGGCCCTTCGTAAAGATGAGCTAGAGCGATCGCTGTTTCTTTCACAATTTTTGAGGGGGAGGTTGAGTATACAATTACCGCTGTCGGCGCGAATGCGCGGTGGGTATAGTATTCGGCTGCGTCTACGTAGACCGGAGTAGCGTAATTTCCGTATTTGGCGTGGAGGGCACGTGCTATGCGGCGACCCTGGTGGTGGGTGGGATGCTTATTCTTTGGGAGGGGCTTTATTCCCAAAAGCGCTGTGAATGTGTTATGGGAGTTGAAGGGGGTCCGTGTCTGGGAACTCGAAGCCTATGTTCAGGCGGCAGAGGATAGCCCTGCCCGGCCGAGTGCAGCTGAAGAGATGCTACAGCGAGGTGCGGTAGGCCTCGCACAGTTCGGGGAGGGTTGTGGATTCCTAGAGCGAGGAGTCTCTTTGCGGAGGTTGTGTTTGAGAGATGTAGCATGGACTCCAGTGCGGGGTAAGATATGGCACAGAAGCGGAACATTGGGAAGGGGCTTGAGAAGAGGAAAGGCGCAGTTATGGTCTCACACAAGGTGGCCAGCTGAAGGATGTCGTGATGAAAGTGATGAAGGATAGCTTAAAAGAGTGGAGAGACCTAGAAATGCACGTAGTTACCACACGCGGGATATAGCGTGGATGGTCGGGGAAAATTCACAGAAGATAATCTCGTAGAAGCGCACGAACTACCACCTATTGGTGGAGCCGACCCACTGAATGCCTTCGCTTCCGGCAGAAAAAGAAAGAGAATCCGCCAACGGAAACTCCGACCGACTACACAGAACGATGGGCCGCGCTGTCGTACGCGGCAGGCTGGGTACGCAAAAAGAATGCGCGCTATTGTCTCGACAACAACACGGCAGGTGCGGCGGAGAGTGCTCAGAGAGCGATAAAGGCGAGCCACCTGCTGTTTGTGTGCATCGCTAGTGCGAATCCCATGAAGCTGCGAGTCTATTTCCAGGGTAAGGCTCAGACGTGGGACGGTCTGCGAATTCGATTCCGATGAACTCTTAACAGCGTTAAAGGAGTGTGCTACGTAAAGAAGCGCATGCTAGGAATTCGGTGACATCATACGTTTTGGGACTTCTCCATTTGTCGCTGCTAAGAAGGCCTTATCTCAAAATGAATTCGTACACGGGCGTCAACATAGCCAAGCGAGATAGCTGTGTCAATGTTTAATACTAGAATAACTGAGTTCGTTGACGTCGTGGAGAGCCCATGGCTTCGTTGGGCGCTGCGTGCACTGGAGCCCAAACGCCTGTCAGTACGGAGGAGAATAAGCAGAATAGCTGGGTCACAAGGCACATGCTTTAATGATTCAGTATTGTGTTGTAACTTTGGTTCGCTGCCATTCACAAAACCACTGTACATGGCTTACCTTATCAGCTGCAGCTTATCATACAGTACACATACGCGAAACGACATGCCCTTGAAACAGCGGCATACGAATCCTGATTTTCTGCACCGTGAATGTGTTCAGACAGGTCTTGTTTGTGCCATGAACGCTTGCTTACGAAGATATTTGTAACCTTGTGTATAATATGCAGGATTGGTTTGGTTTGCTTTATGGGGTTTAACGTCCCAAAGCGACTAAGGCTATGAGAGACGCCGTAGTGAAGGGCTCCGGAAATTTCGACCACCTGGGGTTCTTTAACGTGCACTGACATCGCACAGTACACGGGCCTCTAGAATTTCTCCTCCAAAGAAATTCTAGCCGCCGCGGCCGGGATCGAACCCGCGTCTTTTGGGGCAGCAGCCGAGCACCATAGCCACTGAGCCACCGCGGCGGCATAATATGCAGGCTGTTTTATCCCCTTTAACCAAACGAGAATTTCTCGACTATGTGTTCAGGAATCGCGACGACATATGTGACTGACGCTTAAGTTTGAAATGGCGACAGTTCATCTAAGTGCGTTTTGTGTGGAACAGCGCTGGACATAGGGACGAAGGCGAAGGCAAGACAAGCCGCTGACTTTCCACTTGTGTTTAGTGGAGAATACTTGCGGAATGTATGCTGAACGCAAAAGGATTCGCAAAAATGGAAGGCAATAAAGGTGCCAGCCACACCGACATGATCTCATCCACTTTCGCGCATTCATGAAAATCACTTCCTTTTCAGATAGTGCCACCGACCTGATGTTCACACAGTGGTCCCGAAGCTTCATAACTTCTTATGCCTCGATTATCTCTCTTCCTAACTTATCTCTGTGGTTGTGCAGCATGACAGTCTCGTAAGTATAGTCGGCAAAGGCAATTCCGGCAGTGTGTCACAAGATAGGCTGGCATAGTTGTCAAGTTGTAGTGATGCTCTTTTGATCTATCGTTTAGACAACGGGGTTCTAAATATCTTTCATCACAGGTCAGCGGAATAGAATATACTACTCCTACAATGCAATATACAAAACGGCGACGGTGTTTATTTAGTGCAAGCAGCGTCGCTTTTATTATTCGCAGCTTTTACAAGCTCGGAAAACTTTTCGGGAGTCGAAAAAACGCCGTCAACTCCCAGGTACTGGTTGAAAGTCACAACACTCTTGTTTGTTTCTCCTTCGCCTTCCTCCCTGCATTCAGCCCTGTTCCATACAAAAAGTTTAACCAACTAACTCAATCGCCTACGCTATCTACTCGATGTGTTCAGTTCACCAAGTGACGATGCTAAAGTGCAGATGACAAATGGTAGGCGGCAGCAAGTCAGCTTCATATATTGGGAGTAGTGTACACGAGCAGCAAGTTATCATAACTGGGGCCCAATTACAACCTTGATAGCTGTTTTACGTGTTTTGTGCGATAAGCATGCGAGTAGCATTTACAGATGCGTGTCAATTGCTTCGCGTAAGTGAGCTTGCCGTGCTTCAAAATAGTTTTGGGACATCTGCTAGTGTGACTCTAATGATCGTTCAGCTTCACGGTCGGGGCTTACGCTATCATTGGCGCTCTAGACACTCTAGACTACATGCATTGTACTCCACAATCTCTAAAGCCGAGAACGTCAGCAGCGCGAGAGCTGTTACACAGAACCGCTGTGCAAGCGTTCCGCAGGCACGCGAAGTGCCTCATGACCTCCTGAACGGCGCGTACGCATATCATAATTTCGTACGCGGCACTTATGTTGAGGTATAATCTGTGGCGTGAGGTTTTAGTTACTGATATTGCCTGTACGTTGCACGAAATGGATAATGATTACGCCTGATACAAGGCCATCATTGTTTGCATCGCTATCATCGACCACGTTGACCGAGTCTGTTACAGGTCAAAGGCATCTCTCATTGATATTCAAACAGTCCTGTCTTGTCACTGCTGGAGAAAATTTCCTGATCACATCTTCAAACCTGCTTTATCTGGCCTCGGCTTCTTTACGTTTACCTGGGTTTCTACCCAGCGTCTCCTAAGACATTGCAGGTTATCTACTGCGCGTACTACACACCCTGTTCAAGTTCATTTAATATGCTTGCTTCTAGCTAGGACGCCATTAAGTCAAGCAGGATATCATCCGCTGTGCCAGCAACACGGTACCAGCAACACGAGCAAAATTTCATCTATACGGTGTCAATAGCCTCTTTCCAACCTTGAGGCTATCCCTTGATTTGTTTTGCCTCAGTGTAGAGTTATCGCCCCTTTAGGGTTTCTGAATTGACAACCTGCATGTATTTTATGTATTGCCACGTTATCTTTCGTAATACTCCCACCGCCTTCTGCAGCACGTCGCAGATATGCTGCACAGAACAAATGGGGGGGGGGGGGGGGGGGGGGGGGTGTACAGACGCAGTTCGCGCATTGTCCCAGAAATCAAGAAATCACCGTCCTCACTTGAAAACATCACGCACGGGCCGCTTACACGTCTCTCCAGATTTAGCGATCTGGTAAGTCTCATTGCATTCGCGCGTCAACTTGTCACAGTGCTTGAACAGAATAGTCGTATTTTCTATAAGCGGATAACCCACCTAATCTTGTACAGTGACGATTACGGCCGGACATCACAACCCTGCAGAGATGCTCCGCCAAAATTCATGGCCATGACACACAATTTATCTACGACAAGAAAATAATTCGTTCTTAAAGCTGTGGATGCTACTTGAATAAGAAGCTAATCAAGAAAGGAAAAATAAGTAAAGACCCCTTCGATATGAAAGGGAGCTATTAATTTGCACAAAAAGACGACTTTCTTGGTTATTTCTCGGATAAAGTTGAAAATGACTTTCGGATATTGTACTGCAAAAGGAATTCTGGTTAGAAAACAGGAAAAGTGCGATTGTCCCAAATAATTATGGAGTTTACATGAATTTAATGCAACAGCCACGTTACCTTCCATATTTTAGCGGCCTTCACAAAAATTTCGTTGCCTTTGGCTTGTTTAATAGCGCCAAACATCAAAAGTTGATTTCTTCTTCTGTTTTGATCGGTAGTAATACAACGCCCTGTGGGTTATGGTCGGTTGTTTCCAACAGCTGCTTATTTAAGTTCTATTATACTACAGGGCGAACGTTCCATTTCAGTTGAAAAGCTTTCTTGTTCTAAAGCACACTTGTTCTTTTAACAATACGGGAAAATTTGAAACAGCTGTACTTCCCGTCGAGCATGGCAGGCACTTCGAAATGTGCACAGAAAAATTTCGGTCTCCGCGCTGAACCAGATGATGAGGAGGGCGACAATTGCATACGAGGTGAATTCAGACGGCGAACAAGTACCCAAAACCGTAACAATAACAATAGGAGTGAATACATGCTGTAACCATTCTTTATTTCCGGATTATAATTGTAGTTTCGATTCTGGAACACGCTGTAGTTTTCTTTTTCCTTTTTCTTCCTCTTTTTTGCCTCTATGCTTCCCTTTTCTTGGTATCTTGTTTCGATGGAGGCGAAACGATAACGAAGCCCGCTTGCTGCGCTGTCAGTGCAAGTTAAAGACCCCCAGCCGGTCGAAGTTATTCCGGACCCCTCCACTACAGCCCCTCTTTCTCTCTTTCTTCTTTCACTCCCACCTTCCTCCCTTCCCTTACGGCGTGGTTGTAGTGTCCGCAGAGAAATGAGACAGCTAACGCGAATTTCATTTGCTCAAAATCAGTTCCTGGTATCCTGGGCCAATTTGCATTTTAAAAGCGCAAAACCTGTCTTTGAACTTGTTAAAATGGTAGGTGAGCTAATACCGAGCTGGGCTGTATGGATGAGCTGCAACTACCTCTTTTCAAATGATTACTTTTTCAGACAGATGGAACTCATCGGACTTCACTTCGTCGCTTGAAAAAGAGACCACTCTACATATATACAGAGCGTCGCAGCAACTTTTGAACACACTCAACTGGAGGTCAGCGAGAACCGTTATTGTTTCCTTTACCTTATTTCTGAGACATAGAGAAAAGTGGATCACATGTCTGGTCAGTCACACTGTGGTCGTGAAAATAAAACCTGTATCTGCAGGAACGGCATCTGAAACTTGATATGCAGGCAGGGAGGGGGGCTAATTGTGTGCGCAAATACGGAGGCAAGGATCTTCTCAAAAGCGCAGACTTACTCGAATCAATCATGAGAGTGTAACACCGGCTCTGGTTACTTTTACTGACAAAACTACACCGCGGACGTATTTGCGGACATCTTGTGCCAAGGGTCACCACTTGTCAAAATGGCAATGCAGCAGTTTCGAGGATGGCACGAGCGTACCTGTTTTTGCTTTTGTTTTTGTTCATGGCGCCTTTCGCTTAATGTTCTTAGTCTGCATACGTATTTTGTGAACTAACGAGATATGTGTCGTCGGCTGTGCATCAACGTGGCAGCCAATGAATGAAAAGACTACTGTTGTCCAAAAGAAAACGAAAAGAATTTTCAGTAACTTATTCACTAATCCCTCTTAGAAAAGAGTGATTGCCAGTGCATTATGCCAGCTAGTGTACCGACATTCAGAAGCCAATATCAGAATTTTGTTAGCGCCTCTAAAATTTGATAAACTTACACGTCGTCACTTAGTAACGATTAGCATTTGCTCCATTTTGCCCAGCTTGGCCTATTTATCTGAAAGATCAAATGGAAGGCCTCGAGCCAAATCGAAGGCGCTCATGCAATTTTCTATCGAACAAATGTCTTCTTAGCTTCCCCCCAACATTTGTCGGAAAATGATAGACGGCGAATCATTGGACACTGGCTGGAAGTCGAGTACTGACACCCCCTTTTTCCTCACACAGCTTGCTCACAGCGATGCCAAACGTTTTGACCAAAAAACGCTGGCTGCTGAGAACATGTTGGCGTCAAACTTTGTATGCGAGCTCTACGTATTAATGAGTACACGGCGTGCAAATGGTATGTCGGAAATTTTTCGACACTGGACAATACAGAATTGGAAGAAAAGACAGAAAGAAAGAAAGAAGGAAAAAAGGAAGGAAAGGAAAGAAGAGAAGGAAAAAGAAAGAAAGGAAGGAAGGAAGAAAGAAAGAAAGAACAAACAAACGAAAGAAAGAAAGAAAGAAAGAAAGAAAGAAAGAAAGAAAGAAAGAAAGAAAGAAAGAAAGAAAGAAAGAAAGAAAGAAAGAAAGAAAGAAAGAAAGAAAGAAAGAAAGAAAGAAAGAAAGAACTCCCAATCATTTGCGCTCCTTGAAGTGAAGTGACAGGGGTAACTGCCGCACCCGCGGATAAGATAAGCTAACACGCAGCGCTTGTACCCTGCTTGCCAAGCTCTACCAGATAACGCACCACTCACGAGAATTCAAAACTGGCGCCACGATCACAGCGTCGTGCTCTGGCCAGAGGGTCCCGCTCAATGGAAGAAAAAAATACACGAACTATCGCCTTACCGCAATGACCGGATGCTCCGCTCGTTTCTTGGCGTTCGGCCAGCATTCGGCAGAACGGGGAACCGAGTGTCGAGCGCACGCTTTCACGATATGCTGACAGCGGCGACTATCGCAGGGTGAGGACGGAACTCGGAGAAGAGGCCCGGTTCCCGCTACGCCGCCGGTAGCCTGATTACTTTATTTGTAAGCGGCGCAACGTCCACTGTCCTCACCTGTATTATAATGTCAAGCTACAGCAGCAGTATCACCTCAGCTATAGTGTGACAGCGCCCCACACAAGCCTACTGAGTGTACTATCGCAATCAAAAGTTTATGGGACGCGAGTGTGCGGGAAAAATTTATCTCTGCGCAGTCACGCAATCCACTAGCCTGAAATGTCTCACGGTGTGAGGGAGCGAGCATGCTCTATCCGCTGGTAACAATACCACGCCACTGGTTGTCGAGGCAAAGCTACAATATTCTTTTATTCCCAGAGCCTGCGTCCCGTAAAAATTGCGAGGACACTTTGGCAACTAGTGTCGCCACACCGTTCCCGTAGCTACGAGGGGGTACCCAAAAGAAACCGGACTAAATTTTTTGGTCGGCAAAGCTTCTATGGTACCGCGTTTTGCCACTAGGGGCGCATAGAACGAACATTCCAGAGTCAGTAAGCCGAGTGCCGTCGTTGAAGGATGTCAGACTAGTTTATGCAGAGTTTTAGAGTGACGATTGTTTTGTGTGAATGTCGTTTTGGCAATGGCTGATTTTCGTGAACAGCGCGCGCCGGTGAAATTCTGTTTTTTGCTCGGAAAAAGTTGAATGGAAACTCTTGAAATATTAAGAAAGACGTACAAGGACGATGCTATGGGGACAACTGAAGTGTTCCTGAATCGAATCCTGAATCAAAGCAACAATCATGCCAATGGAAAACTTCAAATTCACCTCACCTCAAGAAAGCTCGTCAGGTGAAACCAAACCTCAAAACAATGCTGATTTGTTTTTTCGACGTGAGAGGAGTCGTCCATTGAGAATTTGTTCCGCAGGGTCAGACAGTTAGCCAGGCTTTCTACTTGGATGTTTTGAAAAGATTGGGCAACAGTGTGCGGTGGAAGCGGCCAGATTTGTGTCGGTCGGGTGACTGGTTTTTCCATCATGGCAATGCCCCTGATCACACAGCCCTGTCTCTACGACAATTTTGGACCAAAAATGGCATGACCCCTATTCCTCAACCCTCATACTCTCTTGACCTTGTCCCGTGCTACTTTCTTTGTTTCCTAGAATGAAAATATAGGTGCATGGAAAGCGTTTCGCTGATGTTGCTGAGGTAAAGGAAGAAACGACGGAGGCACTGTCAAGCATCACAAAAGATGAATTTAAACAATGTTTTGAAAAATGGAATGAAAGATTCGACAAGCGTATCATTGCAAGTGGGGAATACTTTGAAGGAGACTGAAGGTGTGAGCTTAAAATGTGAACAAATAAGTTCAAACAAAAATAAGTCCGGTTTCTTTTGGGTACCCCCTCGTATATCGACCTGCGCGCTATTTCTACGCATTTTCGACGTCTTTGCCTATAATTAATTAACTAACTAATATGCAGTCATTTGTAGCTCCTCAATCTGAAGCAACCATTGGTTTTCTTCTATCTTTTTTAGTTGCCGAGTTAAACGCGTGTGACACGCTTTGTTAACGGACGACAGTATGAGCCATTCAAGGCTTCCGCCTTAATATTTTTCATCGCGATAGTACATGACCATCGCTGGCATACGCGCCAGACCACCCATTGCCCGGCCCACATGTGCAGATTTCTTGAGCTTGCATAGTTTTCTTTTGAGCCCGGAAATTTAAACCTCTGTAAAGTGTGAGCGGAATCTTCGTCCTTATCTTTCAAGACATTGTGGCTTTTAGGGCTGCCATGAAGGCACCGATATACGATTCAAAGGCAAACGAAGTCGCTTAAATACCTTTGACCAAGGCGGTACCTCGTATGGCCCAAGCTCATCGAGCATCAGGCGGTCGTGAAGGTTTTCAGTTACCACATACTACGACGCAGTGTGCCCTAAAGAAAGCGCCTCAGACAGCTGTTCTTGTTAACCCTGTTCATTTAAACCTGATTTTCAAGCAGCCTTCATATTCGACGTTTCGACAACCTTCCACACTTGCGCCATGTTTTCGCCGTCGGTGCTGAATGAAATGGAAAATGTTGTTCTCTCCTTCATAGAAGAATTGTTGTTGACGAACTGAGAGTCACTTCCCCACTTCTTGGTGAACACCTCAACCGTGCCGTGAGGGAAGGAAGGAAAATGGTAGTGAAATAAGAAAAAGGGAAAGAGGTGCCATTTTTTGAGGATTCGGGGATAATTACGACCTCCTGGGGTCTTTATCGCGCACTGAACTCGCACAGCACACGGGCGCCTTTTACGTTTCGCCTCCGTCGAAACGCGGTCGCCGCGACTGGGTTCGAAGCCGGGCACTCCGGCTCAGTAGCCGACCGCCTTAACCCCTTTCTCTCGCAGCGCTGTTCGGATGTCGACCATGAGTGAGAAAGCTAATGCGCCTGTCCTTTCTTCATGACCATTTGTTTATTTATTTTGCAAAATAGCAGGCTCCACTGTCAGTAATTTCTGAGCCCGCGTACTACCCAAGAAGGTTTGTACAACCACTGTTGACCTGCATACAGGTTTGTGTCTTTCACCCCCGGTATCTCGGCGGGCAAGTCGAGGGTTCAATTTGTAAAGAGAGAGAGGGTAAACTCTATTGTTATGATAGAGTTCAATACTGGAGTCGTCAGGGAAGGGTCCTCAGTCCTGGACCCCTGTGGCCTGAGCTATCAGCTGGACTCGGGTGACCAGATTACGCGTAGCATCCAAGTCTGAGATGGACAACTGCGCCTCCAATTGCTCCCGATTAGCATTTCGTGCCCTTATTCCGGAGCTAAAGCAAGTCTTCGGCTTCCGGGCGCATTGTCCTGAGCATTAATTTCCTCATTAAGCTTTGCAGGGAGAAAAATGTTGTAACCGGAAATTCTTCTTTGAGCGAGTGGCACTGTACGATTTTCCAATGGTACTTTTCTCGTATACTGAACAATAAAAATATCGCAACGACTTCGTTTACCTGGTTACTTTGGAATCAAATACAGTTCCTGCTAGAACAGGCGAACTCCAGCTTTAGTGCTAGAGGCTTTTTACAAATTATATTCTTACAAATATCGCCATTGATTTATAAAACTATGCTTTAAGTGACCAGGGATAGCGACCACGAGTTGCTCCCTTTTCATTCCGGCCCTGTAGTACAGATGCAAGTTGTATGAAACGGAACGCTCAATTTGCATTCAAGATCCACACTTATGCCCCTTTTAACTTGAAATTGGATCTTTTTTTATTTTGGGAATGCTTTAGGCCAAGGAGGCTCACGGAAGAACTTCAAGAAGCCGCAGTAAATAATAGCAGTTTCCAAATCAGAACAGCGTTGACACATGAAATTTGAGTACAGGAATAACATCACATCATAAAAAGAAAAAGAACTAAGAGGGGGAAAGCATGTAGAGACCATTCTTCGAGAAAATCATATAGAAAAACAAAAAAAAAACTAGGTTGCCTGCTCTGTGTCTGTAGTAATGCACGCCAAGTGCCCTCCTTTAATAACTCTGGCGCCTGAACATGAATCTGTAGTCTGTACCATTTGTAACATGACCAGTAATCTTTTTATTGTTGTATGTATACCCGGCCTCCTCAGCCCCCTTATTCCATTCTTCCAGACATAAACTTTACTTCCTTTTTCCACTACGAGCAACGCTCATTCGTACGTTAGGGCTCGCATGACAGGAAACGCGCGGACAAGTTGCCTCAGAGCGGCTCGCGCGTCATTGCTCTGCCACATGCTGGAACAGGCGTCACCCCGAGCACGGAGGTGATGCGAGAATGGAGGAAGGGGGCTGTGACCCGCCGCAACCTTGCCAACACTCGGCGACGCCGCGCGCGCACACAGAGTCGGCATGCGCGAAATGCCGCCACGCAAATCTGCCAGCGCGGACTCCGCCTGCTCCTTTCTTTCCTCCTCCCCCCAGCCTTTCTATGGCAGCAGTGCTGCGCGCGCTTCGAGGTGGAGAATCCCTTTCGCAACCAGCGACCGCGCGGCAATGTCGCGCTATCTCTGAGGCTGCGGGGGAGGCTGGCTTGATACGACCTATCGCCTTTTCAGCTGGCTCGAAGGTGCAGCAGCCGGCCCCATCCCTCAAGCCGCGATGTGGACGTGGCATTTCGCCGCGGAGTGCAGTGGCCCCCGCGAGAGATATTCGCACCACGTCTTGCTCAATGTCAGCGGAACTCAAGGGCAGCAGCGGCGCCGTTGTTCGCCGCGCAGCTCGAATCTTGGCATGTAGGCGACACTTCTTTTTTTTTTTCTCTCTGCCCTTTATACCGAGTGCGCCACATCTGTCTTGCTTAATAAGCTACGAATGATAATCGAGGGGCCTCGTGATAAGGGTGGCCGCAATGATTAACCGGACGCCCTTCTTCGCTGGAGTGTCACAGTTCCGACATCAGCTGTTGCTGAGCTGTGCGCATAATTACTCCTGATTGGTCGCAGAGTCGTGCAAGTCATGTCGGAAGACTTTGTACGCCGCACAATGCGCCAGCGAACGTTGACATTTTTTTGGCGTATTGCCAGAAATTCGCTGGTTTCGAAAGCGTTAAGCATAGATGCTATAGGCAGCTGCGACAGCCGCGTTCCCGATGCAGTAACCAAACGACGATCCGCTCCCTGCTGGAGTAAGCAAAGCTGCTTGTTGTCATAGCTAAATAAAGCTAAGAAAACCATTCGGGTTATCAGATAACCCGAATGGTTATCTCGGATGGAGTAACCCGATACACCGACATAACTCGCATTCTCACGCGAGTATTCTTTACCTATTCTGCCAACCGTGTAAGCTGGGGGAGCCCTTTTAAACGCCGTTACTGTTATCGGATCGCACCCGCGACATTTTCGCTAATGTCGGAGATGATGCGCCCTCACGTAACGTTTATGAGTTGACGTTCTCTGCAAAATGTTTTCCCCCTTTCGGGTAGTACGCGGGTAGTACGAGTAGCATTTTCGGGTAGTAGACAGTCACTGTACCCTGTCTATGCCACGCGCTATTTAAAAGACAGCATTGGTGCTAGTGCTTTTACATTTAACACCACAGTAAAACAAAAGGCGACGGAATCCGCTGGGTAAAGTAAGCGAGTCTACGATTTCTGTCGCTGGTTATCGGATTTCACTGTGAGAAGAAACGCAGTAAACACCTCGATGCCGTCAGCATTTCGCACGCCAGATGCATCCCGCCACGTCTGATTATACTGTAAACAAAAAGTAGTAAAGAAGGGAGTAAATTGTCTCCTAGCAAAAGTACGCTAGAAGACAGCTTAGACAGCATAGCAAACCTCACACCTAAACGAAAAACACGGAATACCCGCAGTACTGAACTGTGGGAAATACCTCGAGCACGCTATAACTATGGTTACCAGATGCTACGTAATATACTCCCGTCGCTTCTAAACAAACGACTTGTTTCATAGCCACAATACTGTTTGATTTTTTTTTTTTGTGAATATATCATAGCCACAATAATTGCACTTTCTACCTTTTTCTGCATTGCACCGTACATTGTATACTTCATTAAACACTCTCCTAATCTTGTAATTGTCTTTGCTTATGTCTTGATTTTGTACCACATCCTCCCATGTCTGATGCGTTATGTTTGTATTCTAGTTTTGTTGCCAATGCCATGTTTTTAGGCGCCGTGAACCCCGTCAGTCCCAGCTAGAGGCTTTTTGTTCACGGTCCTCAGCATCTGTAGTGTTGATGTTGGAATAAAATGATGATAATTTTTACTCTCACAGAGACGTATTCGTGTTCACGACCTATGGTCAACCCAGACAAGCGACGGCGTCCATGTTCAGCGGCCTATGCTGCACGGTTGCGCAAATAACCTTTGATTGAAACGGAAAAGGAAATCGGGGACAAGCGTTTTTTCCTCGTGCGAAAGGGGGGGGGGGTGCTATTGTGTGCATCACCTTTACGAAAAATAACCAGGAAGCACGGTTTGCCTTTCCCTGGTCTAATGGTGCCCTTACAGCTTTCTAAGAGATGAAGACGTGTTGAAAGGTGTGGCGAATGATTCTCCTTACCCAGCAGAGATTTAGAGCTTGGGGCTTAGCATAAATGCTGCATTATACGATAAGCTGTCCTCTAGCGCACTCTTTTTTATAAAAGGAAGGGAGCTAGAGGAGAGATTACTCTCCTTTTACTTCTTTTTGTTTGGAGTGTACACGATTGAGAAGCAAATCATACTGCCTGGTCACTTTTAAAACACTGCCGACTGCTCATGTGCATTCGCGCTTAGCATTTCAACGCTCAGCTTATACATGGTCCGAGAAAAATAACCCCACAGTCGAGTCGAAGCAAAAACATACAGCTGCGTATTTTGGACAGTCTTAGAGTGTCTATATACTTCTTTCTATAAAGTCTATAGACTGTCTATAGACAAATCCTAGAGAATAGTCTATAGGCAATACAAATGCCATAGACAGTCTATAAACAATCTATAGATTTATGGCAATACACTTTTAGTAGACTTTTGCCTATAGACAGTCAATAGACTATGAATAGACAAAAAGCAATATCTATAGGAAGTCAATAGAGTCGATAGGAAGTCTATAGACTGTCTATAGACCATTTTTATAAAAGCGGAGTTCGATCGCCAGTGCCTCCGGGTACTTACCGGTGATACAATGAGCACAAGTTTTCCACTGCGCAGGTGGTCGGCTCGTTTAGGGTGAAAAGCTTGGAAAATGGGTATTGGATCCCACCTTGAGTAAACTAAAACAATTTGTAAAAAAATACAGCTAGTTGTCATTGCAATAAGTCTACCATTTTAAGAGTGAATTAGCATGTCGCACGTTAAGAAGGGGAGTGTGCAAACAGGCGCACTGGAATAAATATTAAAGAAATCGCAGACGACACGGGCGCTTGTTTTCCCGCGTATTTGGTGCTGGGTGATCCTTGTAGAGAAGGGTCCACACAAAAAGGACACATTCATATAAAAGCCACAAGACGCCGCTACTGCTGCTCCCGCGGTTTTGAGTGTCTTTCAGTCATGTTAGTTCTCAGCTTGGCACCGTTTCTCGTAGGCTACGAGCTCGTATTATTGCGTTTCATTAATTTACCGCTCATCCTGACATTGCAGCGTTACGGACGCCTAGCCTAGCCTAACAACTCCTGCAACTTACGTTTAAAAAATATCAAAAGATGGCCATTTTGGTTTCTGAAACGCAACAACTCTGTTTATGTTCGCGCCAGTGCATGATAAGCAAGAATTTTTTTTTTTAAATAGGTGACCAAGAATATTGTACGAGGGGGCTGGGGTGCTATCAAACGTCATTGTGAGCTTTCTTTCTGCGCCTATTGCATCTATATAATGTAACTAAGTATTTGATTTGATTTCCTTTGGCTTTATTTTATTTGGAATATCACACTACCTTTGCTCCCATCGTTCTGCAACAGATGTGTCCAGGGACCGCGATAAATGCCCAACTCGTGATGCGAAGAAAGATGGGCTCTTGTTCTTTTTCTTTTTTGCTTGTGTCGCCCTCTTCTGGCTTTTTCAAACCGGCGCCGCATCGAGCGAGGAAAAGAATCGCCCCATTTCGTGCTCCGGCCTTTTTACATTTCGCCGCCTATCTCGGCCCAGCCGCGCTGCGGGTCGCTATCAGTGCAGTGCAACACCCTGTATACAACAGTTCCGCCGCCGCGGCGCGTAGAGCCGCTATCCCTCACGGGGAGCACTATTCGAAGTCAGCGCTGCATCGCCGTCGGTCGGTAGCGGTGCGGACGAGGCACCGTAAAACGCGAGCGCATATGTACTGGAGCGAGGGCTTCCCGAGTAATTAACGCGAAGAATACCCGACGCCGGTCATTTAGCATTTAATCCTTCAAGTTCCTCGCGCGCTTCGCTGGCGCGAGAAAATAACAGCTGGGGGAATAGGAACGTGCTTCAATTAGAAGGCCACGGATTGTGCTCCACCCTGGAAGGCGGCCACTTAACGCCACTTCGTTTCGAATTATCCGTCTCAATCTGCCGCCTCGCACGTGACTTCTCGTTTCAGAGAAGCAGACCAAGGGAGTGTTGATTTATCCGGGAAGTAAACAGACCGTTGCTGTGTCCGCAACCGTGAAAAGCAGTGCAAGCTGCTCTTAAGGGCAACTTCGACGACCTTTATACAGTGCTCTAGAGGCCGGGGTTCTCGTCCACTCAGTTGTTCGTCGCAATGGATGGAAGGGTTTTCCAGCAGTAAGGTCTCTCCTTTCGCCAAGCTCCCTGAAAGCAGCCTAAAGAGCCTCATGCTTGCCATGGTCTCTGCTATGACATTAGTGGTATCTTGACCGCCTTTTTCTGCTAAAGAGCACGCAGTCTGTGGTTTCCTTTATCATTTTTCTCTCCTACCTTATTTTACTTTCAGTAATATTTTCTTCTCAATTACGTTGTCCCCTTTCCACTTCACTGGCCACATAAAAATTTTCCGGTCGCAGTTTTTTTTTTTTTATCCGAGAGTTTCTAGCTTTGATATTGGTGATCGAAATAACAGCGAAGCCCGTGCACGTTCAACTGCCAAACGCTAACCTCTGACATAAGTCTGCGATCGATATCCGTAATGGCGCAGCATAGGCTGACAGCCTCAGTAAAGGATGCCTTCGTTGTGAACATGCTGCTTGTGGCAATTTCCTGAGAGGGGGGGGGGGGGGTGGGGGGGGAGAGTACACTTCACCCGGTATGAGTCAATCAAGGCGGACGTTCTGGCGGCTTCTCTAGCGAACGACTACCGCCCAAGGCTTCTGCCTGACGGCGTCGGTTAACTTTATAAAAAGTGTGTGCGTGCGTGTCATTTTGCCCTCGCACTTTCACTGACATTAAGTTCGGCCGATATCTTTGAGCAGATGTACGCACCGACTACGTCCTTGCTTGGACACATTCACATGGTAGCGATATCAACATTAAAGAGGTGTTCCCAGCTGTCGACGCCGGCAGCGCTGTGTTGAAAAAAGGGCTTGCGATCAATGCGTGAATAAACGGCGCATATGAACAAGATCAAAGCTATGTGCGAAGCTTCTTCCGCGTGGAGTTGCCTTCCTGAACGGTTACCTCTCATTAAAGTCAGCGGGTCAGCCTGGGCGCTCAAGGAAACAGTGATAAAAGCGGACATTACGGCCAGCACAGGCATCACCGTGAAACCACCGCCTGAAAGAGCGAATCGGTGTAATACGCTCTCGAGCCGACGGTTGAAGGGAACACATAGCGCTGAGGGGAACGCCCACGGGAGGGGGAAGACGTGTAGAATAAGCGTGCAGGCTTTCAACGAGGCGAAGCATTTCATCCGTATTGCAAGATAGAAATTGTGTTTTACACTACAATATTGATAGATGGTGGCAGTGCTGACGACATGTGGTGGTGGTGATTCTTAAGGTCCATGCACCCTTGGAAGTACGGGTCTTAAATGGCGGCTGCGATCCGACCAGTTCGTGACGTACAGTCGGAACGATCATGGAGGCGATCACTTTCGGTCAAAGCTACCTGGATAAAAATGTTCTACTGCAGTGTATATCCGCAAAAAAAAAAAAAAAAGACGAACAAGATGCGTGATACTACTTTGCTCTGTCGCCGTTGTAGTCCTTCACCGCCCCTCTCTTTTGGGAAAATAGGGGGTCGTGTTACCAGAAAAAAAAAATGGTTTTCTTCGGCCGACGCGAATACGATCAGTCTCAAATTGACGGCGACTGTACTCGTATATTCGCACTTGCTTCCCTTTCTCATTGTCACCCTTCCTGCCCTTCTTTCTTCTCTTCCCTCTTCCCCAGTGCATAGTAACAAAATTAAGAATTGTCACGCTTGTCTACCTCACATCTTTGTTTTGTTTATAAATAACCCCCCCCCCCTCTCTCTCTCTCTCTTGCAAGGTAAAACGTACCTCATGCATCAAAAAACAAAAAGCATCGGCAGTACTAATCGCAATTCGGTAACAATCTAACCAGGCAGCTAGACTAATAGGCGGTGGCGTCAAAGCACGCCATGCGATACCCAGAAAACAACAAAGAACGCGGACTCGAACAGAGAGGCATTAGAACGACTGGTTAGCTCCAAGACAGGAAGTTGATGGTCAGGATTGTGCTAATCTGACTCGTGCCAAGCAGGTAACGCAATTACGCTTGAAATTAACTCAAACAAATTTGCTAACCCATGCGCGGAGTCAGTAGATAGCAGGCGCGTACTCAGCACGAAGAACTCTCCACGCGTGAATCACTCAGCGAAATTCCGTTCTAAAAGGGCAAGCGAAGTAGATGCACTCGTGAGTGTGCGTGACATTCACTAAATGTCTCAGCACAATAGCCAACAGAGCTCAAAACACTCTGTGTGATTTTTCCCGGCGTTTGCGTCAGCTCTCTGGCGCACAGAGAACACCATTCCTTAGGAGCATTCCTTAAAATTCTCGAAAGAAAAAGAAAGGTCGTGTAGAAGGGAATAATTAATGGCCGCCACATCGCAACTGCAAGGCTGCTAAATAAGGCTGTGTATATGCAATTTCTGCATCTAGATTCTGAGCCGTTCTCCTCTAGAACGAGGGCACCCACCGCGGTGGCTCAGTGGTTACGGCGCTCGGCTGCTGACCCGAAAGACGCGGGTTCGATCCCGGCCACGGCGACCGAATTTCGATGGAGGCGAAGTTCTAGAGGCTCGTGTACTGTGCGATGTCAGTGCACGTTAAAGAACCACAGGCGGTCGAAATTATTCCGGAGCCCTTCACTACGGCGTCCCTCATAGCCTGAGTCGCTTTGGGACGTTAAACTTCAATAAACAAAACCAAACGTATAGAAAAAAGACGTTGGAGAAATTTCATTCTGAAGCGGTTTACTATACGAGATGATCACTTTCATGGGCAAAGCTTTCGGGTGAGCCCTTGTTTCAAGCGGCTAAAGCGGCACTTTTTTCCTAGGCTGATGAGGAATACCCCGGAAGCTCGTTTCGAAACAACCCTTCCGGCACAAGTATAGCGTTTTGTTTTCTTATAATGGCACTGGCACAATGATTACGTATATTAGTGAAGAAAGCTCTTTTGTCGCATGGAGCTTCAGGCGAAACTTTGCGATTGTGAAGAATGAACAGAGTATAGAAGCCGTTAGAAAACACGAATTGTAAAATCTGTGCGTCTGCGCTCTGCTGAAGTTTCAAATTCAAATTCAAATTCTTTATTTCTGCCTTGTAAAGATACAGACAGCGGAGGCGCAGAAAAAGCTGAGAGACAGCTTGACTAAGCCGCAGCCCCCTTTCGCTTGGCAGCAGCTTGACAGCAAGGCTTTTAATGCAAAAGGCAGTTGCAAAGCGTGATAACAAGTATACAATAATGAGCAGGTACAAGAGAAAACGAAAGAACGTTATACAAAATTGACACAATATTCACATTGGGTATACACAGGTAACGGCAGCAAAGAAAGAAAAAAAGAGAGAAAGAAGAGAAAAAAAAGCACAAAACAAAAATCCTACATGCTAGCATACAAAGCAATAAAACCAGTTGCTGGGTTAGTTGGCTCATTATTAATGAAGGTATAGTTATACAGCGCTAAAGAACGACGAAAACACAAGTAAACAATGGACAGGACACTTCAACTCTAGAAATTTGTCTTTACCAAAAATAAAGTGTCGTTCCTACAACAAATGAAGGTGGAACAAGCAAGGCGATTCGGAGTACGCGTATAGTTTTCGAGGGCGAAAGAACTTCTAGACTTCCCATCTCCGTCTCGTCTCCATGTGCAACATTCTCGGAGGAGATTTTTTTTATATTATAAAATTGTCGGGTACAGTTATGGAAGTATTTAAGGTAATGGTCAGTTCTTCCGACGTGTAGCAAAATCTTTCTTTTAAAGTTTTTCCGTTGCTCGCACCGATCAGTTAAAACTGCCATAGAAAACCAATGGGGGAACGCTTTGACAATAGCAAAAACATTAAAAGCAAGAAAAAAATGCAAGCCTGCCGACGAGAGATCTGCACATGTATTGATTGTTATAGTGAAATCTTACAATATATGAAAAAATTGCTTTCATAAACTTCACCCCGTTCAAAAATGCTTTTGTCCATAATTGTTGGTGATGAGAGCAACGTATGGTACCGGCAGGTCTCCGAGAGCGTCTCCATTCAAAGCCGGGCTTAAGTGGATCATAGAACAGACCCAGATGGGTCATAACTGATGTTGCATTCTCAAAAACGCCCTCTGGCTATTGCTTGGTTATCACTCTTATGGCTGATTGCCCCATGTATGTTACGTGATATTACGACGTCGAAACATTTTACCATGCCTCATAAGGCTGTCGTCCTAAAATGGGCTGTGCGAAAAAGCAATTTAAGAAATGTTTATACAGCGATTGACTGGTTTCAGGTGTGGAAACACCTGGATTCCAAATATTAAAAGCGCCGCACAACTGCGCAACGGCCACAGCTGAATGCTCGCCAGCATCGCGGTGGAGCCGCTAAAAACGCTGCCACTTTTCGCATCCTTGCATCTGTGACTTATTTTTATTCTCTTTTAATGGCTTGGGACTGGCCAAAGCTATGGGAGGTAAGGGGGTGGGAGGACAAGCCACTGATGACATACTGTGGTCATCGGAGTTCAAAGTTCTCAGTAGTAGCCCCAGTACTCCGGAGACAGGGCCCCAGCTTTAACACTGAGAAGCGGAGGTTCAATGTGAATGACACAAACGTATAGTAGGAAAAACAGGAACAGAAAAAAAAAACTCAGAACAGCCCATTATAAGCAACCCGCATACGCACGTGGGTAATGCGGCTTGAAATCGAGCAGCAGTTTGAAAAAGAGAGCTTTGCGAGTATCGCTTTACGAAAATGCGTTTTAGAGACCTAAACAAAGCTTTGCATTTCCCCTCTATTGCGTATTGTGTTGTCGAGCCAAAGCACCTTTTTAGAGTGTCACATGCACCAAAGTACAGTTGCGATGGTTGCAAGAGGCGAACTATGGGGATACTGGGAATAAGCATTTGTGCAATTATTTATGCGACACTGTGAAATAGAAATATGAGGAATATTTATGAATAACCTATAACACTGTAGGCAGAGGAATACTTCTGGCAGTAGTTTGATCGTGGACGGCTTCCGACTGCTGAGCAAAATATCAAACTTTCATTGTGTGCTTCGAAGAAGTCGTGAAAATTTATACTAAAACTACAGCCATCCTTACTTCAGTTGGCACAGAACCTCTCACTATAAAAGATAAGAAGGTTGTAAACATTTTACTGCAGAGAGATGCTACATGTGCGAGCCGCATCATCTAATTTCAAGAAACTGGGAAATAGATATGAAAAACCTCATTGGAAAACCTATCATTGGAACCAACGCTTATCACGATGCTTGCTCTCTGAGATTCAGCATAAACAGCTTAATGGTGTAAGAGGAAAAAGAATAAAGTATATTGAAACTGACAACAGAAAGTTATCGCTGACCTTTGGGCAGAAAGCAAATATTTTTTTTCTTTCTGGCGCAAACACTCAAAGTGCGAAGTACTATAGTGCGTGGGTCAGAGCCGTGGCGGCAATCATTGCAGAAGCAGACGATAAACGCGTAAAAGAAACGCGAAAAGAAAACAGAAAAAGCAACAAGCCCAAAAAGCTACGCTTTTGAAGAAAATGTAGACCTTTAATGATGCCAAAGCTGTGTTTATATGCCAGAGGAATTCTGAATTCAACAAAAATAATTTATAAGCTAAAAACAAAATCCTAAACGTTTACAGAGATGTGGACGTAGAGAACGGAACGTGCAAAGGCCAGAGAAAGAAATAAAAAGATTATACGAAGAAATTGAAGACAAGTCAGAAAAATAAAGATACAAAAGACCGAGAACCATTCTCCAAGCAAAGTAAGGGACTTAAATGATAGGTATCTCTCAGGTATATTAAGAATGGACGAACATTATTCGTAAGGCCGTAAAACTTGCCGGGAAATCCCAACTCATAGTGGTATGAGATTTCAACGCGCATCACTGGCCTGAGGATACCAGATAGCGCACATCAAGGGAACGGCGCTATGACAGTCCATGCAAGCCGAGGGTATGACGATCCTTAACGACTTCAAAGAGCCTACTAGGATAGGCAATAGCGTCAGCGTAGACACGGCTCCCGATCTTGACCTGCGTACAAACGTTAACTCAGCCACATGGCTGAGCTAGGAAGCTGCTGCTTTCTAGCATGAGGCCTGTATTTGTCCATGTGGCTGAGTTAACGTTTACACGCAGGTCAAGATCGGGAGCCGTGTCTACGCTGACGCTATTGCCTATCCTAGTACGCTCTTTGAAAGACAGCACCGTACAAACCTCCCCGTTTAAAACAAAGCTTACGGATTGGGCAGCCTCCGTACAATCAGAGATAAAACCGCTCCTAAAGAAATCGGCAACCTGATCGAGTGGACTCGCGCCCTGAAGGAAGACGTAAAAGGCAATACAGAGGAAACAGAGGCGACAGCTTCGTAACACACTACCGACCCAAAATTGAAACACATGTTGGAAGCTCACGTGAGCATGAAACTGCGGTGGAAAACACAAAAACATGGTCGCCCTCCACTCTCAGAAAGAGAATAACACAGCAAGATAGGAAAATCTAAGCGTACGCGTTCGGTCTAGAAAGACAAGAGTAGGGACAGGTATGCGAATGCATGAACGGGCATCTGGGTAAGAGAGACATGTGGCTCCTCCTACGCCACTTACTCGACCCAACACAGACCGAAACGGCTCAACGCAATAGACTCGCTCAAACTGTGCACCAACATGAAACCGATACAGAAGACTTAATCAAAGAACTCAGGGATAGATATCTAAACACCATGCAATCTACCTACCCACTTCCCTGGCCCACGCGCCAGACGAACGCAGAATTAGACGAGGAATTCAGCACGGCAGAAGCATGGCAGGCCATGCGCCAACTAAAGAAAACATCAGCCGCGGGACCCGACGAAGTCACCACCAAGATGCTGAGAAATCTAGACCTTACCTCAGTGACGGCCCTAAATGACCTAATCAACAAGCATTGACAAGAGGGTGAACTCTCCCAAGAATGGAAACACGCCAACACGGCAAGAAGCTAAGAGCCGGAAACCTAAGACCCCTATCCCTAAAATCTTGTTTAGGGAAACTCATGGAACACGTAGTTATAAATGACTCTAAGGATGCGCAGAAGATAATAACCTCCGCCCCCCCCCCCCCCTCTCTCCCATGTGTGTGTTCAGAGCCCACTTGTCCACAGAGGACGTGATGCTCCAGCTCAGCGAAGTGATTCCCAAAAAGCAAGAACGTCAGGGATAAACACGGATTAGACTTATACAAGGCCTTTCACAACGAGTAATAAGAGGCCAGCCTCACTAACCTATCGGGCATGAATCCATGATCCAGAACTTTCAACTGCATAAGATCATTTCTGGAGAAGAGGACAGAAGAAATATCGCTCGGCGGGACAATCTCGTATCCCACTGACTTGGGATGTCGGGGGACCCTGCAAGACTCGGTACTCTCGCCGTTCCTATTTAACTTGGCACTCGTAGAATTACCGCAACAAAACGAGGCCATTCCATACCTCAGACATACTTTCTATGCCGACGATGAAACCCTCTGGATCACTAAAGGTAATGATGGGTAAATTGAACAGACCCTACAAAGGGCCGTTGATATCATAGAAGCCTACGTGAAAACGGTAGGACTAGAATTTCTCATCCGAAATCGGAAGACATTCCGAGGGGACAGGAACCCAACCTTCCGCCAGCCAACATAAACGTACAAGCGCAAGGGAAAGTCATTAGACAAGTCAGTTCCATTCAGATCCTCTGACTGATCATCCAAGAAAACCACAAAACACCGAAACACTAAAACAAAAACCTAAACGTCTCGGTAGACCAGACCACTAGTCTGATCCGACGCATAGCAAACAGCACAAGAGGCTTTAAGCAAAATTATCTATGCCAAATGGTGCAGGTCTTTGTCACCAGTAGAATGACCTACGCCCTCCCCTATGTACAACTATACAACGCCGAGAAACTCAAAATTGAAGGACACATCAGGCAGGACTACAAGGCAGCCATCAATACCTACACCGACAAACTACTGCATCTCGGCCTACACAACACGCTGGAAGAGTTGTCTGAGGCTAATGGGAGAATGCAAGAGCTCTGGATCGCTCACACTAGTGCGGGTTGAGCGATCCTAGAAAGGCTCGGAATAAACGCGGAACCGCTCAACGCGGACACCCGCCAAATCCAGTCCATCGTCACAAAGGCAATCACGGTAAAACCACTACCGAAAAACAAGCACACCGTCCACCACGCAGGAAGACGCAAGGCCAGAGCACAAGCCCTAGCCAAGCAACTCAATGTCCGACCAGGCGTAGTCTACGTAGACGCGGCCGCTTACCCAACACCTGAGAAAGCGTACGCGATAGCCGCGGTAAGCGCGGAAGGCCAACTCGTAGCAAACCCTACTGCACGCACAAACTCTTGAGAAGTAGCCAAAGAAGCGGCATTTGATTGGCGCTGACGAACCCGCGAGCGGAAGAGATTGTCAGCGATTCAAAAACAGCCATTGCAAATTTTGCCAAGGGCAGAATATCTTCCATCTCCTTGGGAATTCTCAAGAATTATCCGAAATACAGGAAAGACGTGAAACTGGTTTGGGTAGAGAATCGCTCGTCAAACCGGAGGAATGAGACCGCCCACGATAAAGCTCGAAGATCTATCGGCCGAGCTGCGGATGCTAACTCGGGCGTCGGAGTGACAAGAGACGGCCTTAATACCTATCTCGAGGTCACTCAGCATTACAGGCTAGAAAGACTAATCTTCCCACCTCCGCATAAAAGCGTATTCGAGGAACAGAAGGCACTGTTGAGACAACTCCTAACTAAAACTCTCCCGAACCCCGCTTACTAAGCCATGTGTACCCGGATTGATTTAAACCAAAGTGCAGGAAATGCGGCGGCAAAGCCACAGAAGACTACATCTTCTGGGGCTGTCCGACAGATCCCCACCAACATTGCTTCAGGGGCTCACGCTCCCGGGCCCGTGGGAGACCTTACTGCTCAGCTCCTACCTGGAAACACAAGCACAGGTCATGACAAGAGTCCAAGAGGTCACCGCCCGACTCCACTGACGGCCACCTAGCAAGATCAACTGATTGACTTGTTACTCAAACCGATAAGAAAAGTTTTCCAATCCAAAAATCGAAATGCGCTTTGTAGAAGCTGTGTTATTTGTAGTCAAAATTGGAATTTCAGCGTCTTCGCTCTTTTTTTCTCCTCGCGTCGCTTTTTGCACGCTAAAAGGTTGGCGCTCCTCTGCCGGCTGGCGACGTGCGCGGGAATTCCCCGAGGGGGTGGGGGGTGCAACTGCCTGACCCGCTGGGGCGGTTGACTGGCCGAGGCCTTGTAGCTGCGTGATGTCTTAATGAATATAACCAATAGCCATCTATCAACAGAAATACGCACGTGTGTGCAACGGAGGAGGACGCGAGCATGGAAAAGTCGCCGGAAAGGACTCCGCCAACTTTTGTGCGCGATTGTAGGTTCTCTGCTGCGTGTAGAAGTGTATTATGTGGCTGAGGTGTTCATGACGAGACAATGTAGTCATTTGGTATATGTGTGGGGTCAATGAGCACCACAACCCAGCAACACAACACCACGTCACATGTCTCACACAAGAACACACTGACGTACCCGACACCCGCTTAGACACACTTCAAACCACATGCACCTCTCCGGGTGCCCCTACACCTCTACCGCCCTACACAAGACAAGCCAATTCCACACTCGACACAGACATCACGGAGACAGAAGTCCGATCAGCCCTCCCGATTATCCGGCCCTAATCCACTCCTGGTGCAGACCAAATCACGAACTCCATGCTCCGTAATATGGACGATCAATCGATCACCATTATTATGCAATACTTCAACCAGTGCTGGAGGGAGGATAACTTCCCGCAGTCCTGGCGCCACGCGAAGGTAATATTCATACCCAAACCCAACAAACCACTTACACTCTAAAACCTTCGCCCGATTTCGCTAACTTCAAGCCTCGGGAAGCTGCTCGAGCATGTTGTGTTAGAAAGACTCACAAGGCATATGGCGAACAACAATCTATACCCTCACAGCATAGCGGGATTCTGCCCCCATCGATCCGCACAGGACGCCATGCTGCAACTCACACACGACATTCTCGACCCGCTTCTACCAGGTCACACCAAGGCAGTCTTAGCTTTGGATCTCTCCAAAGCTTTTGATCGCATTGAACATCAGGCAATCATGAATGCTCTATCCCCATTGAATGTGGGTGCGCGCACGTATGCCTACATTCAAGAATTCATCACTGACCGCACGGCTGAGATACACTTCGGCCCTCTGTCTTCCCCCTATTACACGCTTCAGAGTATCGCACCCTTCAAGGGTAAATTCTCTCCCCCTTTCTGTTTAACATTACCCTCATCCCCATCCCCCGAAAATTGGCAACTATTCCCCACCTGAAGCACACTCTTTATGGCGACGATATCACCCTGTGGACCACCCACGGCAGTGACGGCGACATAGAGAACACCTTAAAGGAAGCAGCCACACTCACCCAAAATTACGCACGCACCATCGGACTGTCCTGCTCCCCAGAGAAGTCCGAACTCTTCCTCATCCGGCCTAAGAGCCACCGCTGCCCCCGCTCCCCCATTGCCATTGAACTGAATGGCGACCCGGTACCTGAGGTTGGCATCCTCCGCGTATTGGGACTGCACATCCTGAACGACGGCAAAAACACCACCACCCTCAAGAAACTCAAGCAGGTTGTAGGCGCGATATGAAATCTCATTGGCAGAATTTCGGGCCATCATAGAGGCACGAAGGAGCGCGACTTCTGTCGCCTCATTCATGCCTTCATCCTCACCCATGTGCTGTACACTACCCCGTATCTACAAAATCCAAATACAATATAAATGCTTTGGATGCCTTGACCCTCAAGGCACAAAAGGTAGCACTTCATCTTCCCCTCAACACATCCACAGACAGATTACTACGCCTGTGCCTACACAACACGATCAGGGAACTCATGGAATCCCACCGACAGGCCCAATACATCAGGCTCACCCAAACCTTCACAAGCCGGTATATCCTGGCTGGAATCAGAATGCCGGCCAAACGGCCCAACCCTCCTCGCCGTCTCTCGACCCCTTCACCGGGGTTTGCTCATCAAGCCGTACCCGAGGAATATGCACCCGTCCCACCATGAGCCCTGCCACAGAGCCCGTGCAAATGCCCTCATTCGAGCGTATGGCTCCGAGCCGGACGCTGTATGGGTAGACGCTGCCTGCACGGGTGATGAAGCGACAGCAGCTTTGATGGACTCCTCTACATCCACCCTCTCACACTACCTCTTCAATTAGACACCTCCCCAAAGGCTGCAGAGGAAGTCGTCATTGCAACTGTCATCCCACGTACGGAAGCGCGGTAGATTTTAACTGACTCCAAAAACTGCGATTCTAAATTTTGCTCGAGGCCGAGACCCTGTCCCTGCTTTTGGCATACTGGACTCTCCCGATGCACCCCATCCCGCCAAGTGGAGCTGATATGGGTGCCCGCGCACTTCGGGAATCCCAGAAACGAGGCCGCCAACCTTCCAGCCTGAGGTTCTTTACAAAGGGCTCAGGTGGCCTCGGATCGGGGATTCACGAAGCAGCGCATGCACTCATTCAGCGATTTGACGCAGGCCCGCAGAGCCTCGCGCCAGCTCTACCCCCACCCTATCCCTCCCTGGATTACAAACACCAAACACTCAATACTCTGACGCAGACTAGACGGACACACTCTCCCCTCATTCCTTACCCTAGCCCACTGTAATCCCTCCTTCCCACTCCTGCGTGCACCCTTTGTCCAGAACCCTCCGCCTTTTTCCTCCACATCCTCTCTCTCTGCCCGGCGGACCCTTCGCCGCGGGGCCCAGAGAACCTCAAGACGTGGGAGCCGTTGGCTACGGGCCCAAAAAGTGTTTTGTATTTACTGTAAAAGAAATTGGAAATAAATTGGATTGAATTGAATTGGACTGGGACCTTGCTGCGATTGGAGGACCTGGCAGTGCAGACCATCGCCACCGGCCGGGCTGCCAGTGCTATGGACTTAAGGAAAAAAACACGAGTGCTGTGTGGTCATGCGGGGACCCAAGGGCGTGCCCCGAATTCCTTTCAAATAAAGTTTTTTCTCTGTCTCTCTGTAGTCATTGAGCGAGTTTGTGTACTCTCCCCAGAAGGTGTTTCAGAGCCCCTTTAAGCCTATTGGTTTGCACTGGCAGTTCCGCCCATTACACCCTATCAAACCGGCTCGAGAATGTCATATTCTGGCTATTCAAATGTTTCGTCTTCTTAAAGGTGTAGCTAGCATCCTGCCCAGCTTCCCTTAAGGCTACTTCTACTGCACATTGCATTGTTATACTCGTAAGGTTGTCTGTTCATCGTCGCTACGCTAATGTTGCCTCCCTGGATAAAAGCAAAATGTCTTTTCTGGAAAACACTTAATTTTGTACTTGCCTTATATCGCTATCTCATTTATTAGCATCAGTCTCCCTAGTTTTCTTCGTCTTCTATCCAGGTTTAGGTGTTTCTAAGAACCCATCATACTATGGCCGAAAGATCCCATTTTGCTTAGCATCTCTACATTCTGTACGATCACCACATGCGCTCATATCGTGAAGTGTATTTCACTGTAATGTCATCATTCGGGCTCCTCCAGTCCCATTTATAGCAGAAGTATCCATGATCCGTAAACTCTGTTGCTCTGCGAAATCTGCTACTCACTCCACATTGCTATTCTTGCGACCTAAGCTATAGCCCCCACTACCTCTGCCTGCTTCTTGCCTACCTTACCATTGAAGTTATCTGTTCGTACAATGTACTGCGCTTTTACTTTACTCGTTCGTAATTGTACGCCTTCACCAATATTAAGGTAATGCCTCATCGTTGTCGACAGAAGGTCGTCGACACAAGGTTGTCAGCAGAAGTGTCCCGCTTTCTCTAGTCAGACCAGAAAAAGATCTTTGTGCACGATGCGATGGGATTCGAACCACCATCCTTCCGTTCCGCAGCCGAGCGTGCTAATGGCTACGCTACTTCCTGCCAACGCGTATGTAGTTGTCCTTGTCTCGGACGCTGGAGAGTGTTTGCAGAAACGCGTCGAATCAGACGGATCCCTGCCAAACGCTCTCCATTGTCTCCAGCGTTTAAGATTCACAAACAATGGTGTACTTAACTTCTTGACCACACATCACTGACACAAGCAGCAACACCGCGCTAGAGGCTTTCGCCTCACCGCACTTTAGGTCAACAAAGTGCCCCCCTGAATTTTTTTCGACCACTCCATCAACATGGCTCCATGGACGTAGATCTGTAGGCCTGGGAAACAATCAGCTTGTATCGCTTAATAAGTTTAATTACAATAACTGCCACCTTCTCGCTACTGCAGGAAGATCATCGATGACGCCAGCTATATCCTTAATGATGAAGAATCCTGCACCTACTCATAGTTCTCGCCTGCCCGGTAGACCGCAATAACAAAGTACGTGCCCATTCCTTAACACTGTGTGCGCATCATCTGTGCTTGTAACCTAAGATTCCTGACATTCCATTTCATGCCCGATAACTCCTGAAATAGCAATGCTACGCTAGCCTTACTCGACTAAGTTTATGGTTGGCACGTTGCCAGAGTCTTTTTTCTTTAATTCGAAGAATTGCCACGTGGCATAATATACGGCTGTCGATAAGCTCAAATATGTCGCGGAAGTCCTTTTCCAGAAACCTGAGCAGGCTCCGGCTCTTGACGTTGTCCGTTAGCCACAAGAAAAGGTGTTCCTAACTTGCAGCCGGGTTAAGTTTTCAATGGCAGCCTGTCCAGATACAGCTATTCTGAGAACTCGCCACTGCGACATAGGTCTCAGCGCCACCTTGATCCACTACCCCGAAGCCACAGCGGACTTAGGGCCTGGAGATAATTGGCGTATTCATATAGGAGGTGCCTCTCAAATACTGCACCAGGGGGGTCAAATCCTAACCCGATTAGAAGGCGCATTTTTTTAGTGCAAAGTACCATAAGCCTCCTACCCCGCAAAATGCCACTATTTGCGTGAAGCTTCTGAGAGAGTCAGGAAAGGAAAGAAAGCCGCAGAACTGTCTTCCTGGATCAGTGGACTCCTCGATCGCGCTTTGAGGCACTTATCGGTGGTGCCAGACATGTGTGCTGCATGCGTTGGCGTTGGCAACGTTGTGGCAGAAACGCGGCACTGGAGCAATAGGCCATTAGGGCACTCGGCTAGTGAGCCGGAGTACCCGGGTTCGAAGCCGACCGCGGCGGCCGTGTTTCGACGGAGGCGAAACGCAAAAGGCGCCCGTGTGCTTTGCGATGCAAGTAATTTGGTCCCAGCACACATCCGGCCCTGGTGTTGAGGCGGCCGAAACGTTGGCCCGAGATCTCTGCTCCCGGGTAACCGTACAGCCACCCGACTGCCAGGGGATGGACGAACGTTTGCGAACATACGCATAAATCGCCGAGAACTATTGGTTAGGCCGACATCTGGTGCCACCACCAGACCCAAGCTTAAACAATAAACGATTACAAGCCGAAAATTTTGCAAACCCCGTCTGGTTGTTTTGCAACCAGGTAGACGATAGGAAAGACGGCAGATGTAAGACCTGCGGAGCGGGGGACCCTGGATCACGTAATTTGGGAATGCCCCTGATTCCCGGGCGCTGGGGACATAATTGAAAGTAGAGAAGCCTGGGAGGCCCTGCTGCGGAGCCCTGCATGCGGATAGCCCTGCATGTGCCATCTGCGGGGATGACGAGACTATAACCCACATTCTTTGTGGCTGCCCTGTCTACAGCGCCAAAAGACAGTCTCTCAGACGTGCGCTGGAGCGTCTGGATCCACGCCCACTAACAGAAGTGAAGATTCTCGGCCACTGGCCGCGGCGATCGTCGGCGGAGAAGGCCTGCAGGGCACTGCTCCGCTTCTTGCGAACTTCTGGCCCTCATGACAGGCTGTGACTTTAACGAACGCTGACTTTCCATATGACTTGAGTTTTCTGCAACTCTCCTTTCTCTTTCTTTTTTTTTATCCCCTCACTCCTTTCCCCCCCGTGTAGGGTAGCAAACCGATTATTCTTCCGGTTAACCTGCCTGCCTTTCCTCTTCTACCTCTTCCTCCTCCCCTTTCTCCTGCTGCGGAGCGAGGTCACCGCCTACCATTAACGCGCTGTCCGTCAGGCGGCTTTAAGCCGCGAATAACCAATCTTTGCCAGTCTTTAGTCATGGATGTCCCGGCCCCCGTCCCCTAGGCCTGCGTGACAATGGGGGGGGGGGGGGGGGGGGGGGGGGGCTCCTACATCGGTGGAAGTAAAGTTTTAATCATCATCATCAACATCCCCAGGTGGTCGAAATTATTCCGGAGGTCTCCACTACGGCACCTCTTTCTTCCTTTCTTCCTCCCCCTCCCTAATTTATCCCTTCCTTTACTGCGCTGTTAAGGTGCTCACCGAGATGTGAGACAGATGCTGCGCCATTTTTTCCTCGAATACCAATTTTCATTTTTCAATAGGTCACCGGCGTTAAATGGGTTCATTGGCGTTGACAACCTTGTAACTCCGCTGATTTTGGGGAAAGGAAAGAAAAAAAATAGCAGTGTTCATCGAATTCCACAACCAGACTGGGGAACTGCGTGATCCCGGCAAGCGGAGCGGAGCTGCCCAGCAGT
Source organism: Amblyomma mixtum (assembly GCF_055824585.1). Taxonomy (NCBI): domain Eukaryota; kingdom Metazoa; phylum Arthropoda; class Arachnida; order Ixodida; family Ixodidae; genus Amblyomma; species Amblyomma mixtum. The sequence goes on along the minus strand of NC_143017.1, from coordinate 31,728,881 downwards.
CAGGCTATTTTGTTAAAGCACACTAGAAAAACAGTGAAACAATGCAGAAATCGAACATTGCAGAGCTTCAACTCGAAGGCACACTCAACATAGCCAAATTACTAAAATGTCATGCTATCTCTATTATTCCATGTTAATTACTATATTCCGCAAAACTGTTGATATTTTGTTATAGTGCAAGAACCTTACTAACCCTCGCACAGTTATCTTTGTTAAATAATTGGGCTGAGACTGCCTTAGATAAGGATATGTGTGTATCCTTTTCAGGCAATTTTGTATACTGTTTCGGCAGTTTTTAGTCTATTTCTCTATTTTTTGTGTCACACTGTCAAAATGGGTGACGAAACTATTCAAGCAGACACTATGAATGCTTTTATTCGGACAACTGATTGGCTTATTTTATTGAATAACTAATTACTTTATTCATTGACTGGCTGATTTTTTTTTATTTATTTATTTTTGCCTACCCTGATCGGCCGACCAACCGACAAACTACTGGCTGACTGATGCGAACAATGTTCAGCCGAAAGAAGCGCTTTTGGTCCCCAAAAATTTTCAAAGTTGTCGCTGTCAGGCGGGCCCTCGTTGGTGCAGAGTCTCACACGTTGGCTCTTCAATGGCAAGACATCTCGCAGTTTCATGGGAGCTAAAATAAACGGTTGTGACAACCTCCCTGAAAAGTTTCCTGCATTATCGCTTGGTATGCGACAACATTACTTTCACCGCTCTAGCAACTGGAGCGATAATTTGTCCTCTTCCCGCATCAGCATTTTACGCTGATTCAGTGCAGGAAATAACCGCTTCCTACGGTTCGCCTATGTAGACAATCTAGCACCTCATCACCCTGCCAGCCTCCAGGCCACTCCTTGAAACCGCACCCTCTTTTACAGCGTTAAGAGGTCGGTCGATTCCCCGTCACTGAACCAAACCCTCTTCATACACTGACATCGTGGTACCCTTAAATGATGTGTCTACAAAGACATCACTGTGTGTGCGGCTAGGGACACAAGGCCGAGACGGGGAACTACACCTATATTAAACAAGATTGATAGTGGACTCAATGTCTATGATTAACGTTTCTTACTCCTACCTAATCCCCACGCCCACCAATGCCCGCAGTGACCCGCGACTGTGCTCTTTCTGCGGCGCCGACTGTCGGCACTCAATTTCCTCCCCCCCCCCCCCCCCCTCTGCAACTTTCATCTCTCTCTAACACCGCACATACTTTATAAGATCTGCGGTTCGCACTTAAAAACGGCGTTTGATTGGACGGTTCGATGTGCGCTGGCCAATCACAATATTAAGTGGCAGGATCGGCAAGACTCCATCAAATGACGGAACTGAACAGCGCTTTAAAAGGGGAAAGAACTACGCAGACAAAAATACTGTATCGCAGCTGAGGATGTTCATTGTTAGATGGCGCCCAGTAAACAAAGTATAAGCAGAAAGATAAAAAATTGGCACGAAGGAGGAGGACGTTAACGCGCTGATAAATCTTCGAACGTACCATCTTCGCCCAAAGTAACCAGAGGCCGTATTCAACACATGTCCATAGTTCATTTGGACCTCGGTCATTGATCACTAATATACCCGTGGTTTCGAAGTGTCTGTGGGAAACGGCCCACCATTGTGCTCTTGGTGACCGCACCCAACCAGTGGCTGCTATTGGCTGCGTTATGCAGCCAATAGCAGCCAATGGTGACGTCCGGTCACCAATCACCCAAAGGCCGAGTCGCTTCCCACAGGCGCTTGAAAGCCCCGGGCATATCATTGACCAATGACAGAGGAACAATTGGAACGAAATGAACAATGGAAAATGGGCAGTTTACAGAATAGAGCCCCAGGAAACGGAATTTGCTTCCCAGCCGTTCAGTGGGACCCGTACGGCACCCTGAAGGGCCCAGATGTCTCGAAAAGTACAGACAAGGGTTCTCTTTACTTTACATGAATTTAGAACCTAATACGCGTAGGTGCCATAAACGCTCCGTTGCACGGCTCAGAAAGACAGTACGTTGCTCGGTTACTTTAGGCACAGACAGTACTTGTACCAGTGAGCCGAACAAGTGGTGCATATTCGGGACGTGTTTGAAACAGAAAGGCGCAAATGGAACGAGGACAAAAAAGGAACGTGAAGCAACAGGACTCGTCCCATTTGCGCATTTCTGTTCCAAACATGGCTACGAATCAACTAGGCCAAACCAAAGTACTTGTAGAGCATATTTATCGGGGACAAGGACACGCACACTTCCTTGCAAACCGATTGGTAGGACATCCAAACTCGGAGATGACGGCTGCGTGACAACAGCAGATCGCTCTTTCCTTCAACGTCACCTCGGCTGAAATAGCACTTGCCATTGCGTCGATAGCTGTAGTGCCAAAGTGAATAAAACAAAGTGTGGGCCGAAATACCTAAGATTCGTATTACAACTTTCGACATCAGAAACAGGCGGATGTGTTTTATTTAAAGATGGTGGGAGCTTGTACGCATCTAACGCGATCTGAGACCATGGCGGTGGGTTCGTTGCTTTATATATTTATTTGGATTGAGGTTTTGGATAGAGGGGAGATTCCGTAGAGCGCGCCACACCCATTCGGTCATCTCCGCTTGGTGTAGCGGACACTTCCATGATACGAGCCATTGCATTATTTGCAGTTAGGAATCTCCCATTACATGCTCTAGGCTCAGCCCCTGTCTAGCCGCCGTCGGCAGTACACAGCTTCCGCAACGCTGCGCTGCTGCGGCGAGCCGGAGTAGTACAGGGCGGTGATGCGCCGCTTGCGCCAGCGTGCGATGCCTCGCAGCAGCCAGAGCAGGCGTCGCCGCCGCCAAGCGCCCGTACTCCGCCCGGCGCTCGTCCTTTGGCCGACGGGTCCACGGGTGCCTGCCAAGCGCGGCGGCGGACGTCACTTCAACGGGCGCGTCAGCACCGCACGCGTGACTCACATCCACACCGCGGCGGCCTCCTTCGTCCGCTGGACGAGCAGAAGTCGAGGACGAAGAGAAATAAGAGAGAGGACGGCGAGGCGGTGTCCGATTGCACGTAACCACGTAGCACGTGACGAAAAGACTGGGCGGAAGGAAGGGCGGCTTCGCAAGATTAACGAGCGAGAAACCATCACGCCGGTGCCAGTGGACGGACGAGCGCATACTTCCGGCGCTGGAATGGGAAGCGACGTGGCAGCGGAGACGGCATGGGGGGGGGGGGGGGGGGGGGGGGGTGTCGCCGGTCGACATGGTCGCTCCAGCTGCATGGCAGTAGTGATGACTATGGCAATGATGATGATGTTCTTACATTTAATAAAGATCAAAGAAAAAAATAACAGCACCAGCCGAAGAACGGGCTTCTGAATGGCGGGCGACGGAAATGAAAGGGATAATTAATGTGTAGTAAGTTGGAAAGAAGGAACTGAGGCACGTGTTGACAGGAGAGAAGATGAAAGACAAAGTAACTATTTATGACGTATGTACACCCCCCGTCAAAAGTATACAGCCCAAGGGGATTGCTTGTGAGGCCTGCCGCATGGCTCGTTATGCATCCTCAGCGACCGTAGTCTTTCGAAAAAGGAGTGGCTTTGCGTCCTCAATCCTCCCAAGGTTTGGACGGCTTGATGTGCTAGGGAGCCACGCTAAACAGCTTAAAAGCAAATTCCTTGGGCTGCATACTTTTGACGGGGGCTGTACCTGGTAGCCTTCATTTATATAAGCATACACAAACGTCAGTAGAAAGGGAAAACTGCACCTCTACAAGCCCCCTGCCACAGCTTCTCGCTTGAGAGCTCACTGCGGAAGCATGTACAGTCAGGGAAAAAAGTCTTCAGGACGCGTGAGAGCCACAGACGAAGCCGACATCTTTATTGTTAGACACCGGATCGAGGCCGACTTGATTTGAAAGTCAAACTGACATTCTGTAATCTGTGGTAGTGAAATGATGGCAGCGCCGAAAATCATGGCGTCTTGGTTCATTGAATGATTTCGCCGATGGTACGCACATGCCGAAGCACTGGGTCGACTAGCCAGATCAGCGTGCAAAAATAGGCCTGGTGGCTGGCTGAGGAAGAGGAGGCTGGCTGCCGTGCCCCGACAACAGCAGGCCCTTAAACGCAAGGCTGCAGCGCCTATCGAAGGCAGTCAAGGTCAGACGATGCCTGAAATGGAAACGGAAGCATGCGGGATGCGCGGCCCTACAGGTGCAGCGACCGCTATAGAGTTGAAATGATCATTTCTGCAAACCGCTAGCTCATATGTGCTCGCTGTCCCGAGCGCAGCTCTAACTTCGGGCTTTATTGCTTCTTTTTTTTCCCCAGCACAGAGGGCAAAACGCATGTCTAGAACAGCCGAACTGTGTGTTCCGCACCTCCCAAAGCCGCTGCCACCAGGAAGGCAAAAAATGACGATGAAATCCAACGAGTTTAACTGAACATGCTTACATCCAGACCATTTTTAACCTAAATTTATCGCTAGATATCGCGTGTTCAGCCCGAAACACGCCCAGAACGTGTTATAGGCGAGCGTATTGCCCTCTGTACATCTTAAAGTACCCTCTGTTCCCCGGCGAAAGGTTCGAAGTGTATTTGTAAGAACGCTTAACTCTCTGCAGCTGACAACGGAAGTCTCTCATTTCTGTGCCCAATGCAGACAAAGTCGTAATGAACGAAATTGACTGCAGAGTATTTCGACATGTGGAAAGTTTCATCAGCAGTAAGTAAACGCATTTGTACTTGAATGAGTGGTGGAGAGCCTTTATTGAAAAGCAAACTGCAGAGGACCGTAGGGTAAAAGGAGTCAAGGTAAATGCATTGGCGTAAGTTACTACGTTCTAATGAAGTCGAAAAACTTTTGTAAAAATGCTTGGGCCACGCTTTACCCATACGCCTCAAGCGTAGATGCCACTAGTATGGAAAGTATGGAAAGACAGTCTTTGCTAAAGCCGTCTTTGGGAATCCAACTGCACGCACTTTCGCAGAAAGTATCTCAGGTCGGATTTCGGGGTCAGCGAAGAAAAAATAGCGCACGAGACTTCTTTTTAATGAGTTGGCCAGCGAGGCTGCTGTAGAAAAGGCCCTTGCGCTTCGTGGGTATCATCGGTGCGTGACTACTACCATTATCGCCGCTCCAGTTCGAACGCATCTCATCCAACGTGACTTCGTCTCGCTTTGTGCAGCCTGGAGGCAGCGGTGCTACACAGCGCAATGCATTCCCTTTTCGCCTCCCTGTGTCGCTCTGGCAGAAAGCCGTAGTTTAACGCTTGCATGCGCCATTTCTTACTTCCGTAAAAAAACAATATTTTTGCGCCTTAAGAATACGAACACCTTCTTTGTTTCCCAGCGTGAAATACCGCACTTTTAGTTTTCGCAAAGATGTGAAAAATTTCGAACAAAATGCCACACCGGATACAAAGTAGCAGCATCGAAATGGCAGGAGTTCTAAGATAAAGAGTAAAGGCATCATACAATAAGTTTCTGTTTCGAAGATGCGCTATGATGTCGAAATTGAGGAAAAAAAGATTTTTTTACAGGTTGAGAAATCTGTCTGTATAGAAATGGCTTGGTCTGTATACTCGTAGAAATGGTGTGCTTAGAAATGTTATCCTGCTAACTGTTTTTTAAAATATTTATTTCTTTCATTACACGGCACACAAAGCCAGCCTATCTGCGACAATAATGATGCTAAATTCGTCCGAAACCAAGAAATCGTTGCTAGGTGCAGCCAAGTCTCAGCAAAAGCACCGACTTCGCAGTGTACGCAGTTGTGTACAAAGCGACTTAAAATGCTAAGTGAATCTTCCAGGTCCCCTATAAGTGTCGTGAAGCCCAAAGGCAAGGTACCAGCAGGTAAACTTTAGCTAGAATTCGTACGAAGTGGCGCGAGGAATCCTAAGCGAGCGGAGGCTCCACGTAAACGCTTCCATCGTTACTAGACAGATTGCGGGAGTTTCTTTCTGAACAAAAACCATTTGCAAATGTATCTGCCGTTGCGAAAATTTCTTCCCAAAATCTAGTGCCTATTTATGGATAGCCTCAACAAACTTTTATGCGGCCGACAAGAGGAACGATTACATCGCCGCTTCGCCTTTCAGGCGGTCTCTTCCAAACCGAGCCGGGCATTGCACTCTATATGGGCACGAAGCAGGGGTTTTCCTAGGGTTTTCCAAGGATTTGAAATTAGAGGGGTGGTGTCTAAATTTCTAGGGGTGGTATTGAGAAAGAGGAGAAGCGGTTGTCTTTTTTTTTATTTGTGTCGCTGATGTGTCGCGTAGGACTGGCAGCGCATATGGCTCGAACATTCGCTACAAAGATGATAAAAAAATTCCACGTCGTATGTGAAAAGAAAAAAAAATTCGTCACGAATTAAGGTAACGCTTTCAGAAAAACAAAGTGGTATGCATCCTCTCCCCCCCCCCCCCCCACCCGTCTCATAGGGGTTGTGTAGGGCAATCACTGGTAAGGAAATATATCTAACCACAACCTTTATAAAATTGCTAGATAATAGTTGCTCTAAGTTAGTTTACGCGTAATAACCACTATAAATTCAGAGGAAAAAAAGAGAGAGTGAGTGAGAGAGAATGGTTTGCGCTGCTGAGTTGAAAGGAACGCGACAGCCACATGTGCAGACCTGCGCCAATGCGTGAAACTTTACACACGTTTATTGACACGGTCCTTCACTAACTTACCTAGTTTGCCCAATTGGGTCAGCTTTCTCTGCCGAATGGAGTTGGCCTTACGTCCCGCATAACTTGATCGTCTCGCCCCTTTGCACTATTCCTGCGGGGACGAGGTAACGGCGCTCACACTGCTTCCTAATAAAGCCGCGCTAAGATTCATACCAAGTGAATTCTCGGCCGAAATCGCACACAGCTCTTGGCGCGTATGAGCGGTTGTAGTGCACACTGAAAAAAAGTGTAAAGTTTGAGTAAGAAATGTTCTCATTCAACCCCACGATTAGCGCATTATCGCCGTAGTTACTTAATCGTTAATAAGCCAGGCATGACTAAATAACTAAATTAAAATTAGCTAAAATATCGACATGTCTGCATGAAATTGATTGCCAAATAGTAACAACTCTAGAGTCGAGGATTGATCACCTCAAAAATCGCTCACGAAGATCAGATCCAATAGTATATGGCACTCCGCAGGATCCAAATGAGGATAATGACTGATCGGAAGAAACAGTAAACAACAAAATTGTCAAGGATATCTTAAATATTGAGACTGTTGCGGTCGAAAAAATTGATAGACGGAGTCAGTCCACCAATGAAAAAAGAAAGAAAGCCTGGCCAGTAATCGTTAAGCTGCTTGACTTCAGCGACCAAAACAAGAATACTAATGAACTGTGCTAAGCTGGAAGTGTAAAAATACGCTCTCAGTGAGGACTACTCTGCCCGCGGGCGGGCTATTAGGAATATGGGATGCTGCGAAAAAGTACAAAGATAACGGGGAGAAAGTTTCTCTTGTGCTCGATAAATTGCGCGTAAACGGCGATTTTTCCTGTTGGGATGAAGAACAGGCCAGTGTGAGGCCAGTGGAGGCCATGCCTCGTCTAGTCAGCCCCCCAAATAAACAGACAAAGCGAAGCAATCACACTACGCCCACGTCGTCCCCAACAGAAACCCAGACTGCACTGGTCCTGTGTCTTGTGTGTCTCTCTTCCCTGTCTTTTTTCGCGCTACGCCTCCCTTAAACATGCTTTACCAACTGGCCCAGAACACCACTATGCCCAGATAGCATTTGCGAGCGTAAATGCTCGCAACATCTTGAACAAGCTCGACTCCTTGAAAAGCATACTTATTGGCATGAAACTAGATTTTCTGGCTGTGACAGAAACGTAGTTCACTTTCGATATCATGGATGCAGAGGTTACACCCTGGAATTACGCAATAATCCGTAGGGACAGACCAACTCGTGGCGGCGGAGTGGCTCTTTTCGGCAAAAAAAAAATGCAATTCACACTGCTTCCAGACATCGATGGTGTAGAAGCAGTGTTTTCCAAATTGGTATTTGGCTTCACATGCAGCCGTTGCACGCTTTGTTTATCGAAGCCCCTCAAGTGACCACGAGTTCATGTCAGGATTGCAAAGCTATATACAACACCATCTTTCAGGCGCCAGGTTAATCATGCTGGGGGACTTTAACCTTCCCGATATCAACTGGCACGCAATGCAACATTCTTCTGTTTCATGAGATACCCTTCTAAATACCATGCTGCAGCTTAATCTCACTGAGATCGTAAATCATGCAACAAGTGTACAAAGACTGTCGACCTGACCTTATATTTCTTAGCCACCAAATTTCGCTCGATAAAACTAAAATACAAAAACTTGATGGAATCACAAACCACAAACTAATCTTATGTAGCGTCCCCATCAGAGGAACATTTAAGACACCCCGGCCACTAACTACCCTTCTTACTTCGCTAGGGCTGACGATGGCAGTGTTTTAGACCATCTTTTCTACGAATTTGACTCGTTTAATGAAACCCGCATGCCGCATAGCAACTGACATCGAAGAATTATGGGAATCCCTCAAAATGATTGTGTCACATTGCATTCTTAAATTCGCACCATGTAAAAGGAATAAAAAAGTAACAAGACGCAACCCTTGGATTACCCATGACGTTATACATTCTAAAGCAAAGTTAATCATCATCATCATTATCATCATTTATTAGCCCTGAAAGACCTCAGCGAAGGGTTATTACTTAAGATGGAAGGGGGCATCGGAATAACATATTACATTTCAAGTCAAATCTACTTAAAAAATCTCACAAGTTAAAACCCTGCCGTAAAACAGGAAACAGCCTCACTATAGCTCTAAAAAACCTAAAAGGTCGACTAAATGCCGCTGAATTACACTATTTCGCTAATACGCTGAATAATTTTATAAGGACGTCCCCAACAAATTTTGCAGCTATCTGACCCCCCCCCCCCCCCCAAGAACATAAAAATAAAACATACTGATAATTCATCCTCGGTAGAAAATTTTGAGCTCACCAATTCATTGAATAATTATTTTCATCAGTGTTCACTAATGACAGTGGTACAGTTCCTTGCTTGAGGTATAACAGAATGAAACACATTGAACCACGAACTCTGACTGAGAGCGGAATACTTATCCTGGCACTAAATCTGGACCAAGACCGGATCAGATTCCTAATATCTTCCCCAAAAGATATGCCGAATAGGCAACTAAGTATTCATATGTAATCTTTTATAAATCATGAAATACATGCACTGATATACTGATCTCAATTACCTGCTCAGTGTCCATAATACTGGAACACATTATCCTTAAACACTTAATTATTTTTTCTCGAAGATTAACGCATATTATCACCGCTTCAACATGGCTTTTGCCAAGGGGTATCTACAGTAACACAACTAATATCATTAGTGGGCAACTTATCCCAGAACATTGATAACGAGAAACAAACACACCTAATACTTGATTTTTCGAAGGCCCTTGATCGGGTTACACATAATAAACTCGCTAATAAGCTCGAAACGACATTAGGTCATGGATCTATGGTTAATTGGATTATATATTACTTATAAGACCGAACTAAGTTTGTATAAATTAACCAACAAGCTTCTCATATAGCTCAAGTGGTATCTGGTGTTCCCCAGGGTTGCGCTTTGGCCCCTGTTCTCTGTTTAATTTTCATAAACGATTTGGCGACTAACCTTAACGTTAACATACGTCTTTTTGCAGACGATTGTATCATTCATCAGGAAATGAACACATATCAAGACCATGAAACTCTTAACAATTCACTAAAATCTATTACGCAATGGTGCACCAAGTGGCAGATGACTCTAAACGCTACTAAAACAGCTATACGACAATAACAAGAAGGAAGCATAAATCGGCATTTTTGCACCCTGTTAACGACATAGCCATTTCTAGAGTCACTGACCATATATATCGGACTACTAATAACCCACGGCTTAAGATGGAATGCACACATAGATGGGATTACCTCAACATCCCTAAAACGACTGCTTTATATTAGACGACGCCGGCGACTAGTCCCTCCTCGATCTAAATTTTTAGCTTACAACACTTTGGTTAGATCTGTTCTCGAATATGCTTAGTTCGTGAGGTTCTCTTATACTATTCGAAGTATAACTGAGATTGAAGCAGTCGAAAGGAAACCAGTAAGGTTTATATTTAACAAATACAAATTAACCAATAACAAACACAAAATAACATGGAAAACTCGTGTTAAACTTGCGTGGCATGAGCTCATGTACCAACTTATTCATCAGCCTTTAAAGCTAAACTAGACACGGCAAAATATATTTCATTCTCTGAAGCAAGACCAACGCGTCATAAACACTCCCACACACTTAATGAGCATCATCCCCATACCGACTGCATTAAACACTCATTTTTCCCGACAGAAATTAGAGAATGAAACCGTGTACATCCTTCAATTACTAGCACTTTGTCATTTAAAATTGTTTGCCGCTGCAGTAGACAGCACAATACATAATTAGCAAATGATTCTCCAAGTGCTTCTTCCTGCCAAATATTGCACTTTTTGTTAGTGTATACGGTTATTCCCGTTTTAGTTTTGTACTCCAACTGTGCGGCTATACAACAAACGACATTTCCTTTGTATTTCTCACAGTGTACCTTATTTTATTCGGTTTCTATGTAATGTTTTAAGAAATTTCATGTTGTTCTTCTTTACAAGATGTAACCGACTGTTGTGTTATTTTGTGCCCTTATTTAGTTATCCTACAAATTTATGCTACAGTTATGCTATAGGTTGTAATAAATTAGTTACTTCTTGAGGTTCTGCTTAAGTCTTGCATATGTAATTTTCGTTTAAATGCTTACCAACTAGTGTATTCTTTTCAGCCGTTCTAATTGACCTTGTAATGCCCTCCTGCAACAATCCCAAATGGGATTAGAAGTACCTATAAATAAAACAAAATAAACAGCTATTAAGGTTAAGTCAAAGTGCCGCCAATACAAGCCGCGTGACGTGGTGTATTGTATATAGTTCCTGTGTTGACCAAAAGAGGGCAGAGTCTCTACATTGTAAACATGAATTAGCGTATCAAGGGAGTAGGCTGTCCTTCAGCGCACCACTTTTTGGGGGCAGGGTATCCAGCCCAAGTCCTGGGGGTAGATAAGATTAAGATCACTAAATATACGGAATGCTCACTCTTGGTAACGCAGCTAATCTGCGTTAAAGCGCAGTAACTGCGCTTTGTCTGTCCTTTTGTGTGCCTTACGTAACATCTTGCTCGCGCAGTTTGTACTCGTTCACATCGTTATGAACCAACTAGCCCGCCAGAGCGTCCTTATGCAGTAATCTTCCTACCGCAATGTATAGTGAGCTAAAGCAGTTAGCAAGGGGAGGATTTTAAACTCGAAACCGGAGGTCTTCAGGTTCGCAGCTAGTGGATACTGAAGCGTCCGTTAATGCCTTCGAAACTTATACAATCTCGCATGCTTTCTAGGGGGAAGTAGTTTACGCATACCCAACCATGCGCATTCCGTATTTTTAGTGAGGATCTACTCCAGGGCTTTGGCAGAATACCGTGCCCTTAACAGTGAGTGTGTTAGAGGAGAGCTTACTCTCTTTTTTACTCCCATATACGCTGCTTCATGTTTAGACTGCACTGTGATGTAAAGTCGGCATGGCAAAGCGTCTAAGAGGCGTGAAAAGCGTGCACATGCATCAAAGAGCGCCTCGTTTTCTAGATAAGCAATGAAATGGTCTTCTTAGATTGCTTTTAAAGCCGGCTCCCGCAAACCACTGCGTGGGATGAAAGTCTTCATCTAAAAACGGCGCACAGAAAAACCCGTAAAACATAGGGAGAACGGACAGGACAAGAGCTGCCGCAAGTGACGACTTGTGTATCAGTTCCACTTCGGTGTTTTTGCTGGAAAAAGAGCGCAAGTTCCTCGGTATCTGACAGCAGGAGTGGTAGCGCTTTCATGCAGGTTTCGCCTTTCGCATGTGCTGATTATGTGCTTCGGTCACCCCAGGGGTTTAGGTTTCTTGCCTTAATTCTTGTCTTACATATTTTTTCTTGGTTTAGTCCATTTGTGTATTGTACAGCAATGTCACGTTTTTATTTGAGTTTTTATCTTGTTGACACGTGCTGAATGTTCTGGCGCATGCTTACCGAGTGAGAAGTATTTTTCGACCAAGCTTCAGTTGCTAGTGCGCTCTTGTCCTGTCCGTTCTCCCTGTGTTTTGCGTGTTTTTCTGTGCACTGTTTTTAGATGGATCGATACCAGCTAGCCCAACTTTCTGCTTTACTGAAGAAAGTCTTCTCGTACTGCGCGGTTTCTCCGGCTAAGCAGCGCATACGGGTAAAAAAACGGGAGGTGCACGTCAAGCGCTCAGCTGCGACGCACGTAGTAAAAAAAAGAACTGGCACGCTGCGCTGCGCACCGGCGTCCAACGCGCCCGCTGTGCCGGCGGCGACGGCTCGGCGACGTTGCCAGCGCCACGCAAGCCGCGTCGAGGCCCTGCCCGAGCCGCGAGTCGCTGTGCGGTTCCAAATGCGCGCGTTGCCAACCTTCGTCGTCCTCGTCCCATTGTTTGTGCGGTTTTGTCCTCATGGCCCTGTCACCGAGCGCGGCTGTAACGGGAGCGCCCGCTGACGAATCGGCTTTGTTCGAAGTGCCACGTTGCTCGCAGTTCCCCGTCTGGCTGAACCCCGCACCCAACCCCCCCCCCCCCCCTCGCTTCGTCCCCCCTTCTCCCTCTATCCGTATCCGCCCCGTATCCGCCCTATCTTCGTCGCCTTGTACCCGTGCCACACGCTCTCAAGAAATGGCAGTAAATGCTTAAGGCCTTAAGTTTGTTAATGCCATTATTTTCGGAGTTGATGCTACACGTCCACATTTAATGCCATTATCGAAACTGACGATGACGATAACGCTTGCAAGGTAGTCAAAAGTTTCATCTGAATATGAACATTGTTAATGAGCACAATATATGGGTAATGTTGTTCAAATCTAATATAAAAACGATTTTCCAGAAAATATGGCTGTTCCTGCTTTACAAGTCGAAAAAGTAGCCGTAAAATCGCATGTCAGCACCCAAGTCGAGAGTACCTGTCAATAAGGCTGGTTAAAATGGCGCTCTTCGCATCGAAAATGCGATGCCTCATCTGACTGAAAGTTAAGAATTAACTATTTCCTACTGGTTAGGAAGTTGTTGTTAACAAAGCTGCATGCTTTTCTGCGTGTGGAATGGGAACGAGAGTATGCATTGCACGGGCGAATGAGTTGTGGCGAACTCAGTAGGTCGCGAATGGCAGTAAGGCTAATGCCATTAAATTTATGCGTGTGGCACCGCAGGAATGCCATTAAAACTTAAGGCAGTAGGCACTTAATGGCATTAAATCTGTCCGTGTGGCACGGGTATTATTCAGGCGTGAGGCGTCCAATTTTCTGCCTTCGTCACCGATCTCGTCCTTTCGATGGCTTGTTGCACAAGAAACCAAAGATATGCACATAAGAGCGGCAGTAGAGAAACAAACGGCCGCAGCACTCGGGTCACATCTGACGTCAGTCCTGTCGCAGTAAAAGCCTCGATATTAAGAAATCGGCGCATAAGAGATGCAGCTGCATTCGAAGTCTTTCGGTGCCTCAGCCTATTGCCAGCTCGTGTGTAGCAACATGTTCTTATCGAAATAATGATTCTTTGGTAGTGCATTGTACTTCCATCCATTTCGCTACACAGAATCTCAGCTCAAAAGTCAAAGGCGAATGTAACCGCCGCGGATGGCAGGACGTTTTGAGGAGTGTTACTGCGTTATCAAGACATTTCTTGTGGAACAAAGGCAATATTGCAAAGAACGTAATCGCTCGAGGAGTAGCCGATCGGTATTTCCGTTCGCGCCTCCACTTGAAATTCCTCTACCAGTCTACTTAGGCTGCTTGCGTGTTCGCATGAAAGTATAATTATTGGTTTGGTTTGGTTTGGTTTGGTTTATCGGGTTTAACGTCCCAAAGCGACTAAGGCTATGAGAGACGCCGTAGTGGAGGGCTCCGGAAATTTCGACCACCTGGGTTTCTTTAACGTGCACTGACATCGCACAGTACACGGGCCTCGAATTTCTCCTCCAAAGAAATTCAACCGCCGCGGCCGGGATCGAACCCGCGTCTTTCGGGCCAGCAGCCGAGCACCATACCCACTGAGCCACCGCGGCGGCAAAAGTGTAATTATTGTAGGGATCCATATTAGAAATGCTAGCTAGAGTAGTAGTACTAGTAAAATTGGTAAATTGGTTTTTGAGGAAAGGAAATGGCGCAGTATCTGTCTCACATATCTCGGCGGACACCTGAACCGCGCCGTAAGGGAAGGGAGGAAGGTAGGAGTGAAAAAAGAAAGAGAATAAAGAGGTGCCGTAGTGGAGGTCTCCGGAAAAATTTCGACCACCTGGGGATCTTTAACGTGCACTGACATCGCACAACACACGGGCGCCCCTTGCGTTTCGCCTCCATCGAAACGCGGCCGCCGCGGTCGGGTTCGAAACCGGGTACTCCGGCTCGGTAGACGAGCGCCTTACCACTGAGCCACCGCGGCGGGTAGTAGTAGTAGCAGCAGTGGTATAGAAAAATAATAATTAAGAGGAATGAAAACATTTTTGCTAGCCTAGACGCTTGCCTTCACTACTGGAAGCACCTCAGCTGGGGCAGCGGGAATGGAGGGATAGCAGGCAGACTGGAGAAATGAAATGAAAGAGGTGAGGGGACAGCCAGAAAAGAGGGGGGGGGGGGAGGTATTATATATACAAGTATTCAATTTACACAATAACATATGTACAGGTCGAGCGCGTGTGATGTCCCTAGGTAAACTGCTTGAATGCGCATTTTTTAGGCAATGGAAACTCGTTATTTTCAAAAACTTTTCTATATTGCTCCTGATGGCTAAAAGTCCACTTCGTGGCACTGATCAGGCAGCACACCTCTGTATTTTTGGACATTGATATGAAGTCATGTGTTATGCATCCTCGCGCAGACACTATTTGCACCTAGAGAAAGATGGTGTTACTCGATAGAGCGAGCAGGAAATCGATAGTGCTATGATAATATTTATACGAGACATTGATAGTAAGCTCGACGCAATACTTTATTAACAAAAGCAAGTACACATTTTGCACGAATACGTCGAGCCCTCTTAAAACAAACCCGACAGTCACGCGCATAGCACTCGTTGTATCCGAAGTTCGTAGTAAGTGGACTTGCCCTAGTACGGCCAGAAAACACACTCGTACAAAAGTGCCGTCTATTTCACTAAAAGTGCAACTGAGCAATGCTGTGTCTTCATGACATCAAGCCCCTCTCCATAAGCTCTCAACCGCGCGGTCACGTGCTGTTGGCCGAGACCCTTGCTGCGCACGAGAGCGACTGAAGCGTTCATGGCAGTTGAAAGTAACCTAGTGACGTAGGTTGAATGCACTAGGTCAGCATCCTCATCTTCTTTCCTCTACAAAGTTGTAAGGATGTATAGATGAAGCCACCGTGACGAACGTGCATCTCCCGTCTGTGAGTTGCCTGTATGCGTCGGCAGCGCGGAAGGCGGAGTTTGAATTGCACAGGCGACGTACAGCCTTTGTCAAAAGTTTGGAGCCCACGGGGTTTTCTTTTGAGCCACACTTTGTCGTTCTTAATGAATCTCTAGCGCTCCAAATTTCCTGAACGTGAGAAGATTTCTGGTACTGCCTCCTGCAATAGGTAGGAATTCCACGAATGCTCCTGGAGTCCCAACATAAAGCTTAGAAGTGAACCCCCTGGGCTTTAAACTTTTGACAAAGACTGTACGCCACGTGACCGGGTAAGCCAGGAGTGCCTTCCTCGACTGACATTCAAACGTCTCATATCGCTGTATTTGGTTGACCACTGGCTGTATGCAATAGTTTCCCCTTCGACGCTGCCCCTGTGTGACGTTTGCTAGGTTTACGCTTCCAGTTAAGACGCTTTACCCAACCAACAGATGCGCACGCACCAATTGACCTTTTAGCCTGTTCGGGAGCGCTTGGTGGGCGGTTAAATGCAACTTCAGTGCCGCGTTTTGTGTTGTTTTTGGGGGTCGGCACTTTATTTGGAGGGATCGCTGACGGGAAACGCGTTTTTTGACAGTGGGGCCGAGTTTACGGCGCCTGCTAGTTCGTTATAACCGAGTGGCGCTGCCACGGTTGTTCGTTTTATTTTGGGCGCAGTTCCATAGCCCTAATACATATTTTGACGGTTGCTCCGACCTTGTTCGAAATAAACGAGTGTTCGTTATAAATGTGGTGGTTATAAGTGTACACGACTGTTCAACTGAAAGAGCACTTTTGGCGGTCGGCGATGCGTACAGAAAGAAGTCTTATCTAAAACCTTAATTCACGCCGTGATACGTGAATGTCAATTGCCCTACACAATTGGCATGTTGACACAGACAGCGACAAGAAAGCTCTGAATCTGGTTTAGGTGTCGCTCACGGTGTTTAAGACAGTTACTGGCGGGCAGCGACGAGAAGACGCCAAGCGGTAATTGGCTTCATGGCTGCATGGTTAGTTGAGGTAGGTATAATTGAAGAATTTTCTGTTGCAAGATTCAGGGTACGGGTTTCTGCTTCAGAATTCCGGACACGATGGTTGCTCGATGTGTCCATCAGGAGGAAGAACTTCGGCGTGTGTAGAGTGCTTTATATTGCGAAAGCGTCATTTAACGGGGTCAAACCCAACCAAGAGTCTTGTGTGAAGCCTCGGAGTGACTCGGGTAAGCTCGGGTTAGTTCGGAGGAGCGTCGCGCCAGCTGTAGCTAACGGTAGGAGGGCGTCGCGCCAGCTGCCGCCGAGTGGAGGAGAGAATGTAAACATGAAGAGCGAGAAACGCGGTTGCGTGCCTATCCAGATGCCAGGAAGAAGAGGCGAAGAATGAACACACGCTTCCGAATGTTTACTCGGTTTCGCCACGCCTTACCACATTTAAAGCGAAAGCTTTATTGGCCTAGCAGATGCCAAGGTCACCAGGAAGCCACATTTTACCTTCAAGCAGAGGGGCGGTGGGGGTGTATCTGTCACGTGACTAACCACGTGGTTCGCCGCAGCCGCTCACCCGCCGCTAGGCCGACTGTCCAGAGTCTCTCCCCTCACTGCCAAAATTTTAAGACAAGCGACATTGAATAGAACAATCAGGATAATCTGGACCCCCGCGCACGAATCTGTCCGTGGCAACGTGGCTCGAGATCTCTACCACAGAGCTGCACAAGACGGGCCACCGCTCGCAGATCATGGGAGAGAAGGGCGACTAATCTACTGTCAGGAAGTTACACAATATTACAGATAACATCGAAGGTACTTTCCCCCGCCTAGCATACTACTCAACAATCAACAGGCGATGGCGTGGAGGCGTCTGCAAACAGATGTCTACCCACACCCAATTCTATTCAAGCATATCATCCCAGAAATAGAGGACGATAAATGCAAGAAGTGCGGAGCGAGAGGGTCCCTCGACCACATAATATGGGAGTGTAGCCAATCCCCAGGCAGGGCAAACAACATTAGTAGTAGAGACGCCTGGGAGACCTTGCTCCGGAGCTCGGACCCTGAGCTCCAGCTCACCGCCGTCCGACTGGCTGAAGAGGCCGCCGGGATACAAGAGATCCTGGGCAGCATCTGACGCGACTACCCCATGCGGCTGGATCTCTCCTGATCCTCCTCCCTCAACTGAGGGTATAGGACAGGGGAGGTCTGGATGAGGTAGTCTCATTCTGTTGGACAATAAAGGTTATTCACTCACTCACTCACTCACTCACTCACTCACTCGCTCACTCACTCACTCTTGCCAGCTGTGGTCACGTGACTAGTCACATGACTCCACTCGCTTGAAAAGACGAAGGCGCGCCTGCCAGTTTCTCGCTATGGACGAATCGAGTCGGTTGGAGCCGTCGCCTTCTCGCAGGCGGCGGGCCGAAACCATGCGAAGGATTTAGCGAACAGAGCGGAGCGGAAACGTGCCAGGCGTCAGGATACTCTGTGCCCAGTGTGGAAACGGCAGCAAACTACTTCTCTGACAATGGGTCTGTGTTTGCAGCAATTAAGCCAAGAAAGGTGCAATAAATGCTGACAATTTTAGTCTCTGTCTAAAGAGCAGTTAATCAAGCATAACCACGGCATACTCGTAATAAAGCTTTCGCTTGTATATCTAGGCGTAGCTGAGCTAAGCCAGAGCCAATTTTCTTTTTCTGTTGTGGAGATGCACGGTGTCATGAACTTGTGGCAAGGCACTTGGCGCATGACATCTACCTTCTACTCGTCGTGTCTCATGGCTGCGGGCTAGTGCCATAGTCCGGTGTCTCGCAAGTTGTACACAAACGTTCCCCATCATCATCATCAGCAGCAGCATCACCATGATGATGATCACCATCAGTTCCTACTGTGTACACTGCGGTATAAAAGCCCCTACCAGTGATATCCATCGCCAGCTGCGACACCTTACACCAACAAGTTTCCTTACCTGCAATACCCGACTCTATGCCTTCCCTGGCTAGGCTCGTTCGCTGTGGCGATAGGTTTCCTATATCGCGATGATCCAAATCAGCGACGCCTACGCATATGACGTCACTACAATACGCTTCGATCACATTAAGAATTTGGTGACAACTGTATTTAGCTTCACCTTAGGAATTTTTTAAGGTGGGGTGAGCCTTTGAAAATGAGTTTCAAAACTTTGCTGTACAGCAGTTGTAATAAAATCTATGGCTGTAAAATTCTGCAAGGAGTCTTAAATATAGACGCAGCTTGCATTAGAGGTCAAAATAAGTTTTAATTGTCGTTTAGTCATTTTTATTTTTGTGCTTTATTTTTCTACTGATGTACCTTTTTCTTAATATGTACTATCCGCAGAGTGTTTAGATTTTGTACGAGAGTAGCACCCGAAGCTCTACTACAGAAGTGGCACTAAATTTATTCGCTTCCAACAAAATGAATGTTTCTTTTAGTCCAAAAAATACAAATGACCCTCGGCTATTGATTCTAGTTCAAGTTATGTAAATGCCATTAATTAACATCCGTGAAAAATTTTGCTTGCTTATGCATCATAGTTCCACAGAGAAAGGTACACGAACATCCTAAAATGCTGTTTTGAGAAAAACGCTAGTAAAATCTGTGAAACCCGTTTTATTCATCAAAACTTCTCTTGACAGAACAGCTACAGGAGGAGCCGTAGTGGATGAGAAATGTACTACGAACAAGGCCAAACTCTAACGCGATACCAAAGCCTGAGTTTCTGGTCAAAAACTTCATTGCAAATATCTGAAACGAAGAGACCACGTCGAGGTGCACCCCCTTTTCAGGTCGACGTGGCGAAGAAAAAGGAGAAGAAATTTGTCATTAAAATCACGAATACCTAAGAGTAATATATTTTCCGAAAGATAAAGAAACTCTTTATCATGTAATCACAAAATCTCAAAATCTGATTTTTTTGGCAAAATAAAGCCGCATTGATTGAAAACCCGTCTATCTCTGCGTGTGTGTGTGTGTGTGCGTGTGTGCGCGTGTGTGTGTGTGTGTGTGTGTGTGTGTGTGTGTGTGTGTGTGTGTGTGTGTGTGTGTGTGTGTGTGTGTGTGTGTGTGTGTGTGTGTGTGTGTGTGTGTGTGTGTGTGTGTGTGTGTGTGTGTGTGTCTGTGTGCGTGTGTGTCCGACGGTACCCATAAAAAATAAATAGCGTCCTCAAGGAACCTAGCAGGTGGCGGTTAAATTAATGATTGATAGGGCGAGGTTCCTTGGGACAACCTGGTTCGCACACAAGGCCCATCGTTGGCAGCACCTTCCATCGCAGGGCAGTGCTGAATCACTTAACCGCTGCACCTCTGCGCCAGGTGTGGTATGAGGACTGCCAACCATGAATGGCAAGCAGAGAAAGACCAATTCTACATATATGGGCATTAACCCATTAGCTATAATAGCATACCCGTAATGTGAAGCGCGTCCGCAGTTACGGCGGCGACTGCCTTCACAAAGTTAGTCCGCAGATCAGGAGGGGTGCAGTGCGCGGCGTAGCGGCGGCGGCTACGTAGAACCACGCAGACGTCAAATCGCCGCCTGGTTGGCATCGTGTTTCATCCGGCCGCATCACGCGGCGACTACGTTCACAAAGTGCGCGAGCGTGCTTACGCTTTCGGACACGTAAGCAGTCTTAAGTGTCTCTGCCACTTTCTTTTTTGTTTAGCCGCTGAATAATCACAGCGCAAAGTAAAAAGCGATAGGACGATCGTGAAATATGATGCGAGAAAGCCGCGACAGTAGTGAGATTCAACGTCGATGATTACTTTCGCACTTTTATTCTGATGAATTCGAATAACGCAAGCAGTCACACACGCACACGCGCACACGCACGCACACACACACACACGCACGCACGCACACGCACGCACGCACACACACGCGCACGCACGCACGCACATACGCACACAAAACACACACACGCACGCACGCACGCACACACACACACACGCGATGGCGATGTACTGCGAGAGTGGGTTGCAGTTTAACACGAGGTGTATTAGACTGCAGCGATAGCCCAGTGCTCGCATGCAGCGGCCAGCAAAGCTGATCGGTTCCCGCCGCCGCGGGGACGAATCCCAGTCGCGGCAATATTTACTTTATTTCTTCTATTTGTTAATTTATACAAGGTCGAGGCCTAGGCTTCAGCGATGAATGAGGTTTTGCAGCTTTGGTCGTGAAGTGGTCCATTCGCTCCAAAAGAACGAGGTCGTTGTCCAAGAGATTAGGAAAGGGTGCTTCGAGGCTGGACACATCTGTAGTTTCGGGCTCCCATCCTGGCTCCTCCCGTTCAGAACAGCCAGTGCG
The DNA here is from genome assembly GCF_055824585.1 of Amblyomma mixtum. Lineage (NCBI taxonomy): Eukaryota > Metazoa > Arthropoda > Arachnida > Ixodida > Ixodidae > Amblyomma > Amblyomma mixtum. Next base: position 31,708,050 of record NC_143017.1, on the reverse strand, counting down.
GGCAACTACTTCGTCACCTTTCTTCGGGTGGCTTAGTTGGTTATGGTGCTCGGCTGCTGACCCGAAAGACGCGGGTTCGAACCCGGCCGCTGCGGCCGCATTTCGATGAAGGCGACATTCTAGAGGCCCGTGTACTGTGCGATGTCAGTGCACGTTAAAGAACCCCAGGTGGTCGAAATTTCCGGAGCCCTCCACTACGGCGTCCCTCATAGCTTGAGTCGCTTTGGGACGTTAAACCCCAATAAACCAAACCAAACTTTCCTGCTTGCTTATTCCCGTTCCCTGTGCTCTCTGCCTTCCTGCGTTTTCGACGCGAATTCCGTATAACTATTTGTTGCTTCGTTTTTGCCACATTTATGAAACGTTGAGAGCAGCTCGGAACCCGCTTTGCGTGCTTGATGACGAACAAGGCGAACACTATCTACTGGCTTTTTAAGGTTCTTTTCTTTCCCCCTAACGGTTGACAACTGGAATACCCTACCCACCGACATCGGCGCCATGATATGCCCATCTACACGCCAAGGCAATGTCTTGCATTATTATCAGGCAGCATAGAAGCCTCGCTGTTGCAGCCAAAACCCGGCGATCGTCACACCTGACAGGCGCGGACACAGCAGACACCTTTTACCCTTTTACCCTTTTATTGGTCCTCTCAAAAAAGAGGTAAAAAAACCATAAAAGAAAGAGAGAGGATGCCTGGACCAGCAGTGCTTTGCCAGGCTTAACGCCAATTCAAAATAAATGAAAAAATAACTAAATGTTCCAAAGAAGAAAAAAAAAGTTAAGCGAAAAACAGAGCATTAACAAAAAACTCAAAAGAAATGAAAACAAATGTCTCGTAACAATAAAAGTTAGACGCAGGCAGATAGCCAAAGCACAGCGTGCAGTCCGCGGAATAAATAATAGTAATAAAAAAAAGAGAAAACCCAAGTCACTGCAAAGTCATTGTCACCGTAACAGTCGACCATCCTCCTCTGCCGCCCCCCCCCCCCCCGCCTCTCTTCCCCTCGATGCAGGTGGCCATAACTGCACCTGCACACACCTGCCAACCGTCCTCCTCTCTCCCCTCTCTACTCGTAGGGAAAGGGGAGAGAGATGCCGGACTGCGAATGACTCACCTCATATGAAAATGACTAAGGCACAAGCAGCAAAAGCTTAAAGAAACAATCAGAATGAGAATACACTCATAACCGTAATAAAATCAAGAGAAGAATGGAAGGGGAATAAAAACATGGTTGGAATACACTGGCACGATAATTAAAAATGCTATCGCGTTTCCATCCACATTCATCCAATTGATCGCCCCTTAGCTTTACTGATCAATGTTGGTCATATGTTTAGGGGAATCCCCCAAGGCACTGGTCCTGGGTTCGAACCCTGGACCAGGACGAATTTTTCTTTAACTACGAAGTTTCTGAGAAAGCTGTTAAGCTTTCCTTTGTAGCCGTATGGCAGCGCTCGGGTGGATGTCAGTGAGTAATAAACTCAATTCAATTCATTTTATTTTCAACTCGAGGTTGAAGGCCCCCAGGCGTAAAAGCTGTTCTACGACAGCTTGAAAGGTGCCTGGGGGCCCATACAAGGCAGCAGTGGTTACAAACTAAATTACAGTGTAAGTACACATCTTCCTACAATCATTAGAACAACTATACAGTACAATTATTAACAAAACAATCGTTGTTAATGAGAATTTCAGGTGATCGGCGTTCGGCCTCAATTCTTCCTGAACATCAGAAAACATAGCGAAATTGGCATACAATACAAAGTTAGCATGATTATTGTACACAGGTTGTTTAGTGGGTTACAAAATACTGTAGCAGTTGTTTTTTACTGTAGGTCTCGAAATATACATCCTTCTTTTCATAATCGTTCAGAAGAAATGGGAGCAAGTACTGCAGGGACTGACAGAGATAATCGGCACGGCGGTGTGGTACAAACCATCTCTCACAACTGCGAGTACGACCATCGCTTTTTTGTTTACGTAAACTTGCGGTGTTCTTTAAAAACGTTTGAAGGGCATTATTTGCGTAAAAGAAAGTGTGCAGTAAGCGAAATTCTAGATAATGTTTTGCTTTTATTATTTTATACCTCACAAACAATTCTTCTGTCGGATGGTAGTACGATACATTAGCAATATTACGAAGAGTTTTTTTCTGTAGAAGGAAAATTGCGTTAATGCTACTAATCGTTTGTTTTCCCCAAACAAGCGAGCAATAGTTTAAATGTGACGTGAATAACTCCCTTATTACTGATCAATGTGCTAACCCACACACTGAGTAATACATTCTGAAGGGGGTCTTTTAGGTAAAAAAAAAAAGTGATATGAAGAATAAGCTCCATAATAATAGGGAACAAAACAGCGCAATGATAAGGACGAAATAATAGCACAGAGAGCTCGCTGAACGTGCAGTTGAGTTTCTTAAATTGTAAGAGTAGACACTGGTTTGGTTTACGGGATTTTAAGTCCCAAAGCGACTAAGTCTATGAGAGACGCCGTAGCGGAGGGCTCCGGAAATTTCGACCGCCTGGGGTTCTTTAACGTGCACTGACATCGCACAGTACACGGGCCTCTAAAATTTCTCCTCCGAAGAAATTCAACCGCCGCGGCCGGGATGGAACCCGCGTCTTTCGGGTCAGCAGCCGAGCACCATAACCATTGAGCCACTGCGGCGGCCAGTCGACACTGTGTAAAGAAAGCACATAACGAACTTATTGTTCAAAAGCGCTGGACAGCAGGAATGGACAGCAGATTATAGATTACCAAATCGCCCAATATGCCGTTATTCTAAAGCACATAAACCTTGGTACCGCCTGCGGTAAACTGCGGCGAACGAATTCGCCAAAGCTTCGCCATCAGCCACTATCGCTAGCCTGTGAACGAAGACGTGAAAAGTGCATTCAAATCCGTATTGTGAACGATCACACTACACATTCTTGCGTCGTCGCCGAGTTAACGCATACCGTATGCAATGTTCGTACGTCGTTGTACGCATCCAAGCATTTCGCAATTAAGCTTGCTCGAGGCTTCCAGATAGCGCTTTGTTTTTCTCGGTCATGGAGAGAGTGATGACGAAATAGGTAACGATTATGGACACTTCTTATCAGACAGCTGTTTTTAGGGCTGCCGTGTTATTGTACTGTCACCGTCCCTGTCAAGAGCCTGTTAGGATGTTACATACAGATTTTCTTCCGTTTCCGTCTTCGATTTCATTGTTTTGCGAAAAGAGTTATCAGCGAAACAAGACATGTCCCCAGCTGTTTCATTCCAGGTAAAGCCCGTCAGTTGCGGGGAGACTTTTTTCCCGATTACGTACGGATTAGGCGTATGCTCTGTGAGAGCGAGCAGCGCACCTTCGCACGGTGAACGTGGAGAACAAGTTCGCACGTAACTTTGCCGTTGGCGCTCGATTTACCGCATTCTCGCGTATTTCCAGTGGCCACGGACAGTTCCTTTTCAATAAGCTTTACTTCGACGAGTGTTTATTGTTTACTTTGATAAGGCCCACGATGTTGCAGCAGTGTTAAGCGTTGACACAATGTGACAGTGCGGTGTCTGTCACCGTTCCACAATGATCTACCGTCGTCGTCAGCGCAAAAATAGGCCTGAAGTAAAAATCAGCAGTTTTCATGCTCATGGAAAACAGACGAATTGAGGTAACTGGCAGTGCGTAATGATTCTAACAAAAAAAAAAAAAATACTGCTCCTCCTGTCACTAGCTGTCCATGGTAACAGATGTTGCAAACCTCAGAGATTTCTGCTGAAAACAACCGGACCAGGAATAACGAGTGTGTGGACGAAAAGTGGCGAACGCACACGTATTCCCACAAAATTTCACCACGGCATTTTCTCTTATGCTGCATTTATTCTGCATTAATTTTTTTATCAGTGCCGCTCTCGTACGCTTTCAGGCGAGATCTGAAGGTAAGAACTGCCATTTGATACAGGCTCCAGTTCTGACTTGAGTTGCTCTCAAGAATATTCATTCTTCAGTTCTGTAAAGAAAGACGACATCTTAGCCCTGGAAACAGCTAGCCAGCTGAAAATTAAAAAAAGAAAGTTGCCAGGACGGTCATCAAACCTGATGCGAGAAAGCTCCCTTTCATAAATGCTTTACTATAATAAATGCACTTACTCTAAGTCAAGGCCTAACACACGAGACAGAATTTTGCTCGTGGGAAGTTTGGTTTGGTTTATGGGGTTTAACGTCCCAAAGCGACTAAGGCTATGAGAGACGCCGTAGTGGAAGGCTCCGGAAATTTCGACCACCTGGGGTTCTTTCACGTGCACTGACATCGCACAGTACACGGGCCTCTAGAATTTCTCCTCCAAAGAAATTCAACCGCCGCGGCCGGGATCGAACCCGCGTCTTTCGGGTCAGCAGCCGAGCACCATAACCGCTGAGCCACCGCGGCGGCGCTCGTGGGAAGTGGAGGGTAGCGGTTCAGAAGGGTGGACGCGAGTCGAGGGTGGCGGTTGGAATGTGGATCCTCTTTTGACTCACATATGCTATCCTTAGTACACTACCCTATAATTTCTCAGCAGGGAAAAAGTGGGCAAAGGTGGTTTGCGCATCTTCAAAGTGGAGGTGGGGAGAGGAGGTTAATCGAGGGTGCGATCGGTGGGTGCAGAAAGAGAACGAAATAATTTTACTTGACCAAGGGATTTCAGACGCGTAGCTTCATGAAGTTCCATGACGTGTCGGGCCCAGTCAGCGGCGATCTTATGCCTGGATGATCTTTGATTTCTGCGGCGTTTTTTAATATGTACCTTTATAGAGATACCGGTTATTCATTGCGCCGTACTACCTTGCTGACAGAAAGGTCAAGAACAAATTATGGTACACAAACTATCGAACATCAAATTACCAACTTCTGTAATTCCTATCCTGATATAATCGCTACTGCAATAAATGTTACATCTGTATATCAGTTTAGGCAAAGAACACGCGCCCTATTGCGTCATTGATGTTCTTGTTTTTTTTATTGTTAAATATTCCAATGTTTCTTCGTGTAGCTATTAAGCAAAGTGCCATTTATGTCTCGCAGCCTGTGCATATGTATATTGCATGTAGGAGTATATAATCATTTGATCCGATCGTGATTAGGATGTATGCTTAAGGTGATATGTTATATACTACTGCCTCTGCTGTGCCCGGCGAGGCCAAGACCTAGTCAGGAGACCAATAGTCTCCTTTTGTCTTGCCTCGTGGGCAATACTTGTATTGCCTAAAAATGAATAAATGAAAATGAAAATGAAAAATTAAACGTATGTCATCCTGATGTGACACTGGCCACGAGAAACGCCGACGAGAAACGCGATCACACGTTTAATACTACGCTCCAGTCGCTTTCGCAAAGCGGTTTTAGCCGCTGGACACCAACCTCCACGAGTGGGCGGCGAGTCATAGCTGACTATAAACGGAAAGCGCCATTGAAGCCTCACGCGAAGGCAGGAAGCAGACGCGCACTGTTTGTGTTCAAATGTGCTAGCGGAAGCGGTGTGTTTCGTTTCGCGGCGGCGTCTAGCACTTGCGATGATGTCCTGTTTGTGGCACCTCCCAGTGCTGGCGGCAACTTTTCGTAGCGCCTTCGTACACCTATATGGGAGTTAACATAAGTAAGCTGTCCTCTAGCGTATTCCCTTTTATAAAAAGCAGTGCGCTAGAGGACAGCTTACTCCTTTTTTACTCCCTTCTCTTTAGAGTGTAGTGTCACGTGACGGTGTCACGAACGGCAAACCTAACGTTTACTGAGAACAGTACGGACAGCACGACAGCAGCGATCCACGCGGCCGAAAAACGATGTAAACGTGGGGAAAATTAAAAGCAAAAAGTGATTTGGTTTGGTTTATGGGGTTTAACGTCCCAAAGCGACTCAGGCTATGAGAGACGCCGTAGTGGAGGGCTCCGGAAATGGCTCAGTGAAGGGCTCCAAAAATTTCGACCACCTGGGGTTCTTTAGCCTGCACTCACATCGCAAAGTACACGGGCTTCTAGAATTTCGCCGCTATCGAAATTCAACCGCGGCGGCCGGGATCAAACTCGCGTCTTTCGAGTCAGCAGCCGAACGTCATAACCACTGAGCCACCGCGGCGGCTAAAAGCAAAATGTACTGCCTCGCTTTCAGAAGTATTAATGTTCAGTGACACTGACATCGAGATGACCGGCAAGGCATTTCCCCTCTCTTCATGCTCTAGAACCTTAAAAGCTCAATCTGAATGTGTTCCTGGCATTAATTTACTGGACCGTGTATTTCTCAGAAAAGCCTCCTGCACTATGGCGCATGGGCCTACCTCTACACGTACGACCAGCTTCACTCTTTCGTAGAGTGCTCGAGCGGTGCATTGCCTCGCAAACAAGGCGGCACCTTGCTGCATATGGTAGGTTGTAGACAAAACTATTGGCATGAAGTTGAGCCACATAGGCCCGCCCACGCTGCGACCACGATAACTTTACCCGCGGCATGGGCTATACTGTATAATTTCAGGTTTTGTTGTCCGGCGCGCATTTCTTGAGCGCTCTACGCAAGGGTGGCGCGTACAGTAGATTGCAAGCGCTACTGCCAGACACAAGAATCCCAGAATCTTCCGGACGAAGAAGGCCTCTTCGAGAGTATAGATCCGAAAAAGCCACTCTCGCGAATGCTGGCACTGCGCGCGAAAGCGCGTTTTAATAAACCTCGGGATAAAAACAAAACGCATTCCTTTGGATGCACCTGAACAAGCGCCGACAGCTGTTAGCATTAGGGAGCAATGACTGCCTGCCAGCTGTTCTGGGCGCGTCTAGTGTTAGCCACGGACGAACGAACACCGCCCTGTGAGGAGGATTGGACTAGGGGAGGGAGGGGAGGAGGAGGAAGGGAGAAAAACAGGTGACTTGCGGAGGACTGTGCATTCGATTTTCCATCGCTGACGCGCCGCGCTGCTGGCATGTATGATATAAAAGCTGCAAACAGCATCCTTCTCTAAGTATGCGGGCGTTTTCTTGTTCTTTCAAGACTTTTTTTCTTTTTCTCAGTGTAAACGATCTCAGCTGCAGCGAGAGTGTCACTTGAGCTGACGCGAGGAACAGCCTCCCCCCTGGTGTTTCGATTGAGCGAGCAGCCAAAAACGCGCTTTTCGTTTTAGTATCTTTTATTACTTTGCACAAAGATTAGCGCTGTGCTCGTGTACGGCGCCGCTACTGTTATGTGAATCAGTGAAGGGGAAATGAACCGAATCGGGAGACGGCAGTCGTTTCGCACACCAATGACGCGTGCATCCCACACGGATAATTTCCTACATTGCGGGCAACGGCTAATCATAGTTCTGTTAGTGTTTTAGGTTCGCGACTCTTCGTTTTTCGGTTTTGTTTACCTTTTTTTTTTTTAATACAGGGTAGGGGCGATCTTGGGGGTTCCAAACAATACGTATATGAAGCATCTAATAATCGCGCCTTGACTCGTGTTCTTCAGGACTGTCCTTAACAACTGGAACAATCAAACTTGTCCGCTCATTTTGTTGCGGGACAGAAAATGGTTTTTCGTAGCTGCTTATTTTCGCAGACAAATTAAAATTGCAGGTTCCCCAAAGGCAATCTTTGCGAAGCAACTTTTCTATTCGTTTCTTTTATTTTTTGCAATTATTGTGACCAGTGTATTACCGTTCACCTCCGCATTATCTTCATGTCCATGCAAAGTCCGCTCTCTTCTGCACGATCGCTGCGTAAACATTTCTCGCGACCTCACAGCTACCATTTCGAATGCGACACTGCGTTACAGAGTACAGGCGGCTTTGAAATGGGGTAGCTTGACGACGATATACGTAAGGGACGAAATTTGAGAAAAGACCAGAATGAAGATGCACTGTCACGAACAATCATAAATCAGCTGCAACTGGCGAAGCTTTGTTTTACTGCGCTCTGGTGTAAGGTTTGACCAAACGATTCAAACCAGACGTCAGGACAGTACCTGTGTTCTGGAGGTTTGCTTCGAACACGTACGGCACGAACTCATTCTAAAGTGAACCCCCGTAGATGACAATGTTTTAAAAACGGTTGTGCCCTCCAACAATTAGTCGCAGGGACCTCTCTGTCATATATGAGACATCTGCTATCCTTCATTCACCAATTTCAGCAGTTTGCGTTATAAAGCTACATTTCCGGGAGTTCAACATCTCGGCTAGAACTGATGTTTAACCCAATGCGTATAAAATCTGCTGGCGATGCAAAAACATGGTAAAAATAAGTTTTTTTTTCCCCCAGAACAAAGGACCATAATTAAATGATACATAAACAGTGCCTATACACAAAACAAAGCTGCTCGCACTTTCTAGACGTCTGGCAATAGAAATAATAGAACATTTCGTAGCACGCATTATTCATGTGCTGCCTTGAATAGATTGGCGTCCAGGCTTTTATCTTTCATCTAACAGCCGATCGTTCTATGGATTTTCTATGAGGTCGAAAAGAAAGAAGCGCCAATAACTAGTTTGGTTTTGTGGGGTTTAACGTCCCAAAGCGACTAAGGCTATGAGAGACGCCGTAGTGGAGGGCTCCGGAAATTTCGACCACCTGGGGTTCTTTAACGTGCACTGACATCGCACAGTACACGGGCCTCTAGAATTTCTCCTCCAAAGAAATTCTAGCCGCCGCGGCCGGCATCGAACCCGCGTCTTTTGGGTCAGCAGCCGAGCACCATAGCCACTGAGCCACCGCGGCGGCGTATAATTAGTATTTTTCCTTTGGGCCTTTGCTATGAAATATAAGGATGTCCATCATCGAGCTACGAATTCATCCGGCAGCTACGATACGTATACCTGATCGTGCATAGATCACTGTTACGATTTTGAAAACAGGCTATGTTCCGAAGGAATTCTTCTCTTAAATTTGCTTATTCCTCCCTCACACCTCCCTTGAGCGGTGCCACATTTTGAGAAGCTGTTTACTGTAACCTATATTACCTAGCACAATGTACCGAGAAGCTGTTGTACTATGTTTAACGTATTCCATCGGACTGATGATGATAATGATGATGTCCTCAGGCTTAATGGCACATACCCACGGCGGGGTATCCTTTTATGCTTGTAACTTCTTCTCTTTCTCTCTACCCATGGCTATGAGAGTACACTAAATAAATAGGCATGCAAATAAACAAACAAATTTCCTACTCACATTCACATACTACATATAGCTTCTTGTTGTCGGTCAGAGGTTCTTAAGAACAGCTCCTAGTTAGCTGTAATCTTCTCGCGTTGTTCTTCTCCTGCAAAATATTACCTCTATCGGAATTGGTGTCGCTGTGCTTTTGTTATTAGGAACCACCTCAAAGAGCAATGAATGGGCAGGGGGGAGGGGGGAGGGTGCAGCGGACAGCATAAAAGCGAAGATATTGTGTGAAGTTCGACGGTGCCATTTTCAGCTCAACGTCCTTCTTCAGGTATTGAGGTGCCGTTCCCTGAAACCATACGTACCGCCCCTTCCACCGACGATCATTGTGCGTGTCCCGGAAACCAAGGAAAAAGAAAATCACAGTGTTCCACAAACTTTCCTTTTGCCTTTACTACGTACAGGTGAATACCAACCTTTACCTCCCGATAATTGGCCGATCCCCCAGAGTGGGTATGCGCCATTCTGTCATAGGCTACAACAACAACAACAAACTGACAAGCGCGAACGGAAGATTGGGCGTCGATTTACTGCTGATAACTACATCGAAACAGGAGTGTCGAAAGCTGGGCAACCTGATTTCCATCAGTAAGCGGAGCGTTACCAAAACGAACTAGAGAAGCCAAATTTATTAGCGTGCTGTACGCTTACTGCCTAAAGTCCAAGGTTGTCCTGACTCTATTAGCGATTACCTTACAAGGTATTTACTAAGGTAATCGCTAATAGACTCAGGACAACCATGGACTTTAGTCAACCAAATGATCAGGCAGGCTTTCGTAAAGGATACTCGACAATAGACCACATTCACACTATCAATCAGGTTATAGAGAAATGCGCAGAATATAACCAACCCCTATATATAGCCTTCATTGATTACGAGAAAGCATTTGACTCAGTGGAAACCTCAGCTGTCATGCAGGCATTGTGGAATCAGGGTGTAGAAGAGTGCTATGTGAAAATATTGGAAGATATTTATAACGATTGCACAGCTACTATAGTCCTCCATAAAGTCAGCAATAAAATTCCAATACGGAAAGGTGTCATGCAGGCAGACACGATCTCGCCAATGCTCTTCACTGCCTGCTTACAGGAGGTATTCCAGGGACTGGAATGGGTACAGTTGGGGATAAGAGTTAATGGAGAATTCCTGAGTAATTTGCGATTCGCTGGTGACATTGCCTTGCTAAGCCACTCAGGACAAGAACTGCAAAGCATGTTCAATCAGTTAGACAGGCAGAGCAGAACGGTGGGGCTAAGAATTAACATGCAGAAAACCAAAGTAATGTTCAACAGCCTAGCAAGGGAACAGCAGTTCGCAATTGGTAGCGAGGTGCTGGAAGTAGCAAGAGAATATATCTACTTAGGGCAGATAGTGACCGCAGATCCGGATCATGAGAGGGAAATAACTAGAAGAATAAGAATGGGGTGAAGCGCATATGGCAGGTTCTCTCAGATCATGAATGGTAGCTTACCAACATCCCTCAAGAGAAAAGTATACAACAGCTGTATCCTACCGGTACCCACCTATGGGGCAGAAACGTGGAGGCTAACAAAGAGGGTTCAGCTTAAGTTAAGAACAACGCAGCGAGCTATGGAAAGGAAAATGATAGGTGTAACGTTAAGAGATCGGAAGAGGGCGGTGTGGGTGAGGGAACAAGCGCGGGTTAATGACATCCTAGTTGAAATCAAGAGGAAGAAATGGGCTTGGGCAGGGCATGTAATGCGAAGGCAAGATAACCGCTGGTCCTTAAGGGTAACGGAGTAGATTCCAAGAGAAAGCAAACGTAGCAGGGGACGGCAGAAAGTTAGGTGAGCGGATGAGATTAAGAAGTTTGCGGGGATACAGTGGCGGCAACTGACAAAGGACAGGGTTAATTGGAGAGACAAGGGAGAGGCCTTTGCCCTGCAGTGGGTGTAGTCAGGCTGATGATGATGATGACGCTTACTGCTTAACAACCAAGGTGAAATATGAAACGCGACACCTCTCAAATAAAAAAAAGAAATAAACTAACTGCAACACACGGAAAGACGTGTTCAGACTTGGAAATCGCCAACATCGCATTTGAACTCCACGGCAAAGAACCCTTCAGGTTTAGTGCGCTGTTGCTGCTAAAATATTACCAACTGGTTCATATCATAAATTAATAATCAACTCGCTCGTACTACCACCTCGTGCAATCATTGTACTGTAAGCGAGGATATGAACTGGTGTGAAATATCGATGCTATAGGTATTGGCTTGTTCTTTATGCAGGCGCTTTTTTTTTTTTCCTTTATTGCACGTGCGGGTGAGTGTGTAAGTACGTGCGAGTGTGTGTGGTTGGGGGGGGGGAGGGGGTGTTTGGGGAGGGGGCGTTGCCGCCTTCACCGCTGCCTTTAAAGTGGCTGCTATGTACCCGTCAAGCTGCATAATGCCTACTTTTTTAATTTTACGTTGGCCCCCTCTACATCGCAAAAGGTGTGCATAAACCGACGTCATACGATGCGGATGGTGCTGGGTGAAAAATAATCAGCTCTGACGAAACCTGCGTCACTCATCCCGTTAACGACCCGAAGGGGTAAAACCGCGCCAACGTGAAACGCGGCTCACGATTAGTACAAAAGAAAGGCAAAGCTACAAAGAAAAAGCCTTGTTCCCCCTCCCTCCTGTTTCCTCTCACCTTTCCGTCGGTTTCAAGACGCGCCGTGCCGATGTCTCCACTCCCCGCAACCTCAGCTAGCGCGACTTTGGCACAACTCGTGGTTTTCTTTTCCTCCCGTCTTCTGTCATTCTCTTTCTTTCTTTTGAAGGGCGAGGGCCATTGTTCCAAGAAAGTCAGCCAATACGTCCCGCGGTGGCTGACGAAGAGCCGCTCGGATATTGTTCGCTCCCCTCCTCCGAGGGGTCACGAGGAGACTACCCATGACAGGAAGTGACGTCAGCTTGAGACACACGTGGCGTCTTCGACGCCGCGGGACATGAAGGTGACATGTCCGTCAACGTGTCTACCGATTTGCTCGTGAACAGGTGCTTGCGAGGGGGGGGGGGGGGGGGGGGTCTATGCAGTTCCGGTTATCGTCACGCAATCCTGTCTTGCCCACTCGTTTCCGTCGAGGCCGTACTTTTCGCCTTGTATTGCTTGGTTATCGGGAAATAAAAGACGCGATAACTGTCTCACTTCTCGGTGGACACCTCAAAAACGCCGTGACGGAATGGACGAAAGGTGGGAGAGAAAGAAGGAAGAGGTGCCGTAGTGGAGGTCTCCAGAATAATTTCGAAAACCTGGGGATCTTTAACGTGCACTGACATCGCACGGCACATGGGCGCCTTTTTCGTTCCCCCTGCATCGAAACGCCGCCGCTGCGGTCGGGGTCGAACCCGGGTACTCCGGCTCAGTAGCTGAGCTCCTTAACCACAGTGTTGTATTAGAAACGTTTTCACGAAGTGTAAATTTAAAAATAAATCCCAATGTATATACAAGCAGAATCTACCGATGCTTGCAAAAGGCAAGCAGCACCAGATATGTTTGGTTTGGTTTATGGGGTTTAACGTCCCAAAGCGACTAAGGCTATGAGAGACGCAGCACCAGATATGTATAAACTAGGCAATCATAGTTTTATTCTACCCTCGTACAGCAGTAGCGACGCTACAGTTTCGGTGCATTTAAACGTGTACAACTTCTCGCAAGCACGGTATACCGGATCCTTCACCGTGCCTTTCGAACAAGTTTCGTGCTGCTAATCCAAATCTGTCAGACCCACACTACCAAGACTACATACGCTGAGTACCTCCATTCAATTCTCCTATTCCTCTGAATCCTTCATTGTTTGATTTTATTATGTGTACAATCACACTGTCTACATGTCTAATGTATCCAGTTTTGATTTCCCTACCCTTGTTCGCTGTAGCTATTTGTATTGCTTTTGTTCTTTCTTACAGCTAGCCAGGCATTGTTTCATCTGTACTGCCTTATTTCAAAGCCCACTTATTTTCTCGTTGTGATCAGTGTTACGTGTTGTGTATTCCATGCGTTGATGCATGCATAAAAATGGCTGACGGGCACGTCAAGCGAAATGGAAAAATAAACTGAATCTCTTGGCCGCCCAAATACAAAAAAAAAAAACCTTCCCATAATCAGCACGTGGAAGATCCTCGAACAGCTCGCAAGATTCGCAACTATGGTTGATCAGACAATAAACTACAGTTGATTCTAGCCACAAATCGCCGTCGTCTCTGTAATCGCATTCAAAAACTCAGTACAACAGAGAATAAGACAGAAAGAGATGGAAAGCAACGTTTCTTTCGCGAAGAACGCACAGAACAGCTTGCAATCAGGAATTGGGGAGCCGTCCAGAATTCCTAGTTCAGGCTTCGGTGCTTCTGTTATATGCAAGGAGCCATGGCAACCGTGTCTTTTTCATTTGGGGGGGGGGGAGTTGCAGGTAGTGAAGATGTTTCTGGTGTGAACATGAGATGGGGAGTTGAATATGTGGCGGGCGAGTGCATATGTAGTGCTGGAAACCGGCAGAAACGGTACCGCACTAGTCCTTGCACAATTTAACTGAGATACTTATGTCAACTACAAGCACTAAACAGAATTCCCTACTGCTGCCAGCTAGGGGCGGATTTATTGTGCAATAAAAGTTTTTATCATCATCGTCATAACGGGAAACTCTTACAGGAAGTGATCGGGAGGTGGTCTTATTTGCGAAATCTTGCAAGTTTTTCCCCAGAAAAAAAAAGGGGGGGGGGGGGGGGGGGGGGGCAAGGTGGTTTTCTCACAGAACATTTCTCGTTGGCGGGGAGGCGTTTCCTGCTAATTTCAAAGCGCAGCAAAGACAAACAGAAAGAAGCTCGTGCGGCGTCGGAGTGGACGTAAAATACCCGGTCCTCATTCAAGAACGCCATGGTCGTCTCTTTCGCGTTATGCCTGTGCGCAACAGGGCGCGAGAAATGCAAGAAAACACAAGCAAGGAAAAGGCAAGAAGACGCAGCAAAGAGAACCCCCGGCAGGGCGGCGTGGGCAGCGTGCTTCGAAGCGCCTCCGCACGGTCCTCCCCGTCTGACGCAAGGCGAAGCAGGGGGCGGCGGGTGCCACCCGGCCATGGACCACATCCGGCCGTCACGTCAAGACACCATGCACGCGGGCCATGCATGCCTGCGTCGCGGCCCGACGGGCCGTAATCAAAATGCCAAGGCCCGCCGAAGCCAGCTAGGCGTCGCAAACACCGCACCAGTTCGCCTCCCGCCGCTGCCGTCGTAGCGGTGTCTCGCAGGAGGGAAGCACAAACAAGCAAGCGCGCAGCAATCTCGCGCCGCGGTCGGGCGCGCGCGCGGAGCGAAGCGCGGCTGGCGTCGCCCGCTGTCACGATCGTCACGATGTCGACAACCGACGGCGCAGCAGTGGCCATCGCGGCGGCGGCGCGCTGCAGTGGCCGCCGCCCGCGAGGTGAGGCACTTGCGCAAGCCGCTCTCGCCCGAGGGTTTCGTTCCTCCGAGCTCCGGCTGCGTGGTCCCCCGGCGCCCGAGCTCGAGCGAGTGCGTGTGCCGGGCAGCCCTCCTCCTCCTCGGCGGCCCCCGTGGTGCGTGCGGCTCTCGCCCTCTCCCACTCTGCGCCGGTGCCGCTCGTGGCGCATTAAACCGGTCGGCCATCTGGGCTCGCGGCGCTAGCTAGATGGCGCCAGCGATCACGGCTACCAGGGTGGTGCTGCCTCACGGGGGTGGCGCGCGGCGGCCGCAGGCAGCGACGGCGGCGAGGCACAGGTGTTGCTGGCGAACGACGACTGCTGCTGCGCCCGGTCGAGTCTGCGGCGGCGGCGGCGGCGGCACCGAAGACGACGAGGCGTTCTTTTCGGCCTACCAGCGAGCTTTACCCCGCCGTGTTACTTATGTGTGGTCCGAGCCGATCTGCGGGTCGTCGTCTAGGTGGTTCGACGACCAGTCTTGCCGCGAGCCGCTGCCAAGGTAAGTGCTCTGCTCGCGGCCAGTGCTTGGCCGCCCGAGGGACCCCGTGACCACTAGCCGCCGCGCTGGTGCCGTTATGATGGCGACTCGGCTCGGGCCGCCGGCCCAGCCCCGGCGATCGCGCCGCTGGTCATTATTTACCGCCGCCGTCAGAGGTGCCGCCGGGTGGTCAGGGGCGGCCGGCCGGCATAATTAATGGGCCACGCTGTATTTACCGGCGCAGTCGGGCCTCGCCGGCTCATAAGTGGGTGTTCGTGTCTGGTTCTCGGTTCTCCCTCTCTTGGTGGCGAAAGCTTACCACCCCCCCCCTCTTTAGCTCGCGTTAGCGCGAGTGATTGATGACACCGTGCAAGGTGGGATCGCTTGTAATTCGCCTCTTATCGTCGCTTGAAACGGATCGGTACTTGCCGTATTCTTGCGGATTGATTAGGCCGGCGGGAGGAGAGATCTGGAGGAGCGAGCGGTCATTCTTGCCTGTGCGTGCGGATGTTATGCCGATGCGGTCGCTACGTGCTTGCTTCATAGGCGCCGGGTAGGGTATACCGTACGGGCTTGGATCATTCTTTAGCGCCCACTTTTTTTTCTCTTTTTTTTGTACCCTCATCGTGGGGAAGGTGACTCAAGGATCGGCCTCTACGCGTCACTGTGTTGTAGAGATTATGGATCTTTGCCACTAGAATCGAAAGCGAAGTTTGGTCTTACAACGGGGGATTAACTGCGAAGCCGTAAATGAAGCGGCACACGACTCCCTTCTTTTGCGTATGTTTTTAGAAACCGTGTAGCTGCGGCGGAACGCATTCAGTTTCGGAGTGTGGATTATCGTGCTACGTCTTCGTTTTTCTGTATTTTTTGCCAAGCAGTCAATGCCCGATTTTTATTTGCTTAGTGCCAATATTCACGATTTTTTATCATGCATTCTATAGATTGCCTCCCATTTCTCTGAAAGTGATATTTTTTCTTTGTTTTGTAGATTTTGGCGATGGTATCAAAATAAGACACACAATCTGGTGAAGTAAATATTCATGCCAACATGGTGCCTGTTATTTTTGCTTATGGAGATGTATCACAAAAATTATAGCGTGGCATGGCTTCTATGACCTTACCTGTTACTAAAGTTCTCACATGTGGTGAATAACTGGACACATTTATTTGGTATATTTAGTTTTGCAAGTTACTTTTCTTTCGAAGAAACAATCATTGCTTTATATGCATTTTTAAAGCACGCTAAAAAGAACTGCATTGAACTGAACTTCGTACCGTGCGATTTGTTTGTGTAGGTGTGGATTTAACATTGCCTTTCACTGTTATGTGCACATGATGTTCTTGGGCAATAGGTAATACACTTGTGAGTTGCGACAAGAGCAGCGTTATTCTACTTCTTTTTGATATTACATTGTGACATACTCAGGACCATTAGGCCCCATTAAATTTTACCTTTTCCGTCCAAGAGAAGCATGTTTGCATTGACATTTTCTTTTCTCACCTTTGCTTATATTTGTTACAACGCCTGACCGTGCTGTGTCCTGTGATCTTGCATTCAAATGACATAAAACGAAGCATTGAACCCAGTGCAGTACGAGCGCAAAAAGCAAATTCAGAATACAGGATGTATCATATCCATGACGTATACACAGGCTCGTTTGTCGTGCATAGCCTGCGTTAAGCAATGAGGGAGTGCAGAAAACAGGGCACAGATGTACGGGTACCACGCACAGGTGTGGCCGGGAGGGGGGGGGGGGGGGGCGAGAGTAAACAAAACCAAAAGTGCAGCCAGGCCAGCCAGACAACGCTGAGCCACAGCACGTGCGTCTGCTGACCCAGCTTTCAACATCACGCGCACCTTGGACAGTGTGGCAGTGTGCCTGCGGGCTCCACAAACAGCTGGCTGCTTTTGCTCAGCCGATGTGCTGGCGGCAGGGAAAGGCAGCTAGTGCAGGATGGGAGATTTTATAAGGCGGCTTCTCGGGCCGTGCTTGTAACACAAGCCGTGCTTTTTATGTCGGGAGAAAAGGCAACCGAAGGCCTTCTAGCTGGCGAGTGTCTTGAGTCCGTCATGGCGAGTGTCTTGAGTCTGTGCTGCCCTTGCCTGTCATCACTCACTCAGCTGCAGTTCCCTTCAACATATGGCTGAAGGAGGCAGTTTTATAAATAATGGCCCAACTATTCGTATATCTGTATGCGAGAATAATGTGCAGTGCCCAAACTCTGGAAACATGAGACAAAATTTCTGAACCTCTAGCATTCTGCTATTAGTAGCTTCTGTATTATGCAAATGTGCAGCAGTAAATTTGCAAGTAGAGTTGTACATTTACGAAGTACAAAATTAAGCTTATTTCACTCTCTACCTTCTGTGTTTGTGGCAGCAATACTGCAGACAAGCTTAGAGAATGCTTTATAAAAATGTGGTTTTCATTATTCTGCAAGGATTTTAAGACTTTCCATAATGAAAAGAAAATAAGTGACGAGTTCTTACTGTTTTTTGCATGACATGCAAGGCTTTATGGGCATGGTGCACACTAGATCTATTCGAGACATCTTATTTTTCGGTTATCTTTATACGATGTTATAAAAAATTCACTACAAAGCATTCAGCACTGCTCATTCTTTTAGCATAAAATTAGCTTCCAGTTTCAAAATAATGCACGCTTAGCTTTGTCGCAAGCGTTCCTTCTTTTTGTCCTTTTGATTCACAAATATTGTAAGCTGAGCTGCGATATTGATTGCTATGTATGCATTAAAATTGCTCTGTTTCCAACCAATTCAAGTCTGCATATTATGCAGGCAGGTACTTTATTAGGCTTGACCCATCTTTAATCTTCTTTTGCTGTTTTTGTTTGTTGAAAAGCATATCTGCAATTCAATTCAAGCACCTTTATTGTGATGGCTCGATGCCGCAGAGGGTTACGTCTGCCTACCAGTAATACTCTGCCTTCAATGCGTCAATAACAGACTCCATAAGTCACCATCCTGATTCAGACTAAAGTGCGCACGAGGGAACCCTAGAACCACGACAGCATATGCTTTATTCTTAGCTCTTGCAGTTGCCCTTCATATATCTTGCAGACTGTGCATATTACACAAATTTAAATTCTGTGAATTTTATGCTTGTAACAGAATTAAGCCATGGACATGTTCCTGTGCTTGAGATGACCACCAAGTGAAGCAGTGTTGCAGTTTGATATAGGAGCTCAGCCTCTTACTAGATAGGCAGTTGCAATACGTAGTGCTCTTATGAAGGAACAGAACACTATGATTAAAGGAATATCCTACAGAGTCATTGGCACTCAGAACAGGCAGCATGAAATGGGTCTTGTTTTGGGAAGGGGACTCAGATACTGAGTAATTAATAGGCAGGGCAGTGTTCTTAATTGTTGGTTGTAATCAGTTCCAGTGGTATCTTTTAGCGCTGATATCATTTTTTGCTGAGGAACGTTTCTTATCTGCGCAGATCATGCCAGATGGCAACATGGACGTTGGCAGCAACCACAACAATAGCAATGCCAGTGATGGAGGCGATGCACCGAAGCACGTTTGTGGTCTCTGCTGGACATCATTCAGCAGCCCCACCGAGCTGCAACAGCACTGCCTGGAATGCTTCTCCGAGGACTACTCAATTCCGAGGGAATCTGAGGAAGAAGAGAGCCCAGACAAAGCCAAAGACTCGGAAGCGCCTGTTGCCGTGGAGGTAGCCGACGATGCTGCTGACTGTGAAAACAGCCCCAGCCGAGAGGACTCCCCTTCGACCAGCTCCCTGCCTGACGGCAAGACACTGCACCTGTGCAAGTTGTGCCCCAAGACGTTCACCAATTATGGCAGCTACCGTCGACACTTGCGGATGCACTCGTGCGGCCACCGATACACGTGCGACATCTGTGGAAAGCAGTTCTTTCGGCGCTACCTCTGGATCAAGCACTACGAGAAGATCCACAACAGCATGATGCAGAATATGTGCCAGTGCACTGTCTGCGAGATGTGGCTGAAGAACAGTGACACCCTCAAGGAACACATTCGGACCAAGCACCGGTTCGCTACTGGTGCCACCAGTGATGTCGATCTTGTGGGTGACACTGCTGCTGTAAAGACACCCGTGGAAACCATAGTGCTTGACTCCCTGTCTCTCCAGCCTATCAAGGAGGGTGCAGATTCTAGTCCGGCGGACAGTGGAGATGCAGGTAGTGCCAAAAGTTTGAACGGAACCAAACACCAGTGGATGTGCAACTTATGCTCCGAAGTGTTTGGGACGAAGGCTCAACTGATGAAGCACAAAGAGGACAAGCATGGTAGAAAACGTGTCTGGGCACCGAAGGCTCCCACACCCACACCCGAGGCAGACGACACGAAACGGATGCGAATAGAGGAGGTAGCTAAGGAAGTCTTCCATGGCATGCTGTCAGAGTTCAGCCTCCAAGGTATGCTGTCTTCAGAGGCGCCGAAGGTGAAGAAGGAACCCAAAACAGCTGAGCTAGCAGGAGCACCTACTTTCAGTCCAACTTTTCCAGGCACTGGGCTCTGTGATCCCACCAAGAGGGGTGTCTTCCTTTGCGAAGTCTGCAAGAAGACTTTTATAAATCGAAGCAGCTACCTGAGGCACAAGAAGATGCACACGGGCGTGCGTCCCTACACTTGTGAACACTGCTGCATGAGCTTCTTTCGCTCCGAGTCATTGACAACTCACAAGAAGAAGCATCTCTCTGGTGATCAGTTCAAGTGCTTTGTCTGCGGACACATAGCGGAAGGTGCTTCTGACCTGTCTTCCCATTTTTTATCTTCTCACTCGAAGCTCCCGGAGGAGTATGACAAAAACACAATAGTTCGTTCTCGGAGAGGTAGGCCATCAAAATACACCATGCTGCCTCAGCTTATGGGCCAGACACCACCTCAGCAGACAGCTGAGGAAGCTGTGCTTTGCGCTAAGAAACTTGAACAAGGCAATCAAGACTGTGATGCGACTTCAGACGACACAGTTCTTGTCGGCCTCAACGGGGATGCTGACTCCCTCAACTCTGCTGCTGACAAATATACGTGCCTGGTGTGCTTTCAGTTTTTTCCCGATGAACAGTCGTACTATGACCACCAGTGTAAGGATGACATGTCTGCTGTTTCGAAAGCCATGGAACAGGGAAAAGATTCTTCTAGTCAGGATGGAAAGGATGATGGGGGTGGGTTGACTGGTATGCCTCGCACCTTTTTGGCTCTGGAGGTGTGTGCTTTGTGCTCTGCCAAGTTCCCCACCAAGAAACATCTTCAGGAGCACATGATAATTCACATCTGTCGTTACTGCGGTCGCTGTTTCAGAGAAACTAATATGCTGAGCAAGCATATTGATTCTGTCCACAAGGAGATTGTGCAGGCTCAGAGCCACACTTGCTGCTGCTGCGACCTAACCTTAGAAGATGGTAATGCTCTAGTGGAGCACGTTCTCGATAAGCACAGCTCGATGCTGCCAAGTTTTGACATATCAGTCCAGAGCAAGTCAGGCTTGCCTGATGTAGATCCTGAGAGTAAAAAAACTCTTGAAGAATTTGCCAGCTCGACTAAAATAGGCACAGATAATCAGCCTTGCGAAGCTAATAAGCAGTCTTACCATTGCGGATGGTGCAAGGAATATTTCCCAGAGGTTGAGCAGATGATAACTCATTTTCGCAATGTGCACAACATCATCAATATTGCAGGTGATGCAGGAAACAGTATTTACACTTCCCATTCAGAGCACAGGCATGGAACAGCAACAAAAGAGTGCTTGAAATGCTTTCAGCCAGTCATTGATTCGGTGCACATTTGCAGCGACAAGTCAGTTTGTAACTTGTGCCTGCGAACATTCGATGATCCTCAGAATGCACATGCACACCAGGAACTGAGCCATCTTCTGGTGGATTGGTTTTGTTGTGATGCTTGCGACGCATGTGGTCCACGAGACGTTATGGAGAAGCATGTGCTTTCACATATGTCAAAAGTGGGGAATCTCGTGGTTCCTGAGACTCCTTCCGAAGCCCATGTGCCTCCAGTGGGGAATTCCGAGCCCTTTCAAAAGGTTCGGGAAGCCTTCCTTAATTGGTGTCGCAATGGAACTTCCAAGAGTGCTGAAGTGAAGCACAGCGCCAGTCTGCCAAATGGGGAATCAGTCGGCATCCCAGCTGAGAAGCGAGTGAAGACAAGAAGTGAGATCCTGATTGAAGAAGCCAAGAGGGGTTTTCCTGCCCGCACCCACAACAGTCTCCTAGGCCATGGCCAAGAGGATGCATCGGTAAATGGTCAGAAGAAGCATCAGCTGTCAAAGGACATCATCGAGCTCCTACCCAAAAATGGTGAAATCACCATGATCCCAATCAAGTCAGAACCCGCCGAACCATTCTCACAGCTGCGTTCAGCACTAACAACTGCCAAGAAGCACAACTTGCCGTCTACCTTCGACCGCAATGGAAACATCCTCAAGACGCTTCTCGGTGAAAGGCGATCGCCCCTCAGCTGTTCAGACTACCCATGGGAGAAAGACGGGAGCGCAGCTGTTTCCAAACACGACAGCTGCGAAGCTGATGAGCGAGCGGTGGCGTCTGACCCAGGGTTGCCCGAAAGTGAGCCAAAAGGTTCTCCTGCTAGTGACCAGGGAGCTGGTAGTGGCGGTTCCTCCAGTGTGGTGCTCAAGTGCGACGACTGCAAGCGGCTCTTCACCCACTACAGCAGCTGGAAGCGACACCGGAGGCAGCACCTGGGCATCAGCACCCACACGTGTGGCGAGTGCCAGCGCACTTTCTACCGGAAGGACCAATACGACAAGCACCTGCAATCCCACCACCACAAGAATGGAGCAGAAGCCTGATGAGGAGGCATGCCTTTCTTCTTCCGGTGCTCTAGGTTGTTCTTGTATTTATTGTTTTGCCGCTGCCACGCGGTTGTGCTTTTGTTTGTAGACATTTTTCTGTGTCAAGGTGCGTGTGGCCAGAAAGGGGGCCCTTGCGAAGCCTTCACACTTTGCCATTTGCCATTCACTTGCACTAGAAAGACAGCCATGTTGGCAGACTGCTCTTAAGGACCAACAAGCGAAAAGCAGAGCACCACACAAGCTAAACGTTCCGAGGGGCCCTGAAGAAACTAAAAACGAGAGCATGACAGTTTTCTACTAATATACTTGTTGAGAGCGAGAGAATCACAGTTACTCGTATACACACAGATGTTGCTTATAATATATATATAAATATATACTATATCTATTTTTAACGGAAAAAAAAAGAGCATTCTGATGGCATACTTGTATGGCATATTCCAAAGAGCTCTTGCCATCTAGTGTGAGAGTCTGTACCTTTGGCCCCACTCTTTCCTGCCCATGGTGCATTTATGTGTTGCACTGAAATCGTGATATCTTAGTGTCTGGTTGGAGTGCTTAGTGCTGTTTTGAATAAGTCAATATACCTTGTACAAACTCTATTCACTAGGTGTACTTCATGACGACAAGTGGCTGGAGTGACGTTTACTCAGCGGTGTTCTCTGTTTCATTTCCTTTTTTTGTGGTGTCGACAGAGACATGCCTCGGTGTGCTTCATTGTTGGAGGGTTCACCTTTATTGCACAGGGTAATATATAGTTGTAAGAGCTTACTGGGTGCCTGACTGTCTCTGACCACTCGAACACTTTAGATCAGCACCTTTATTACATTGAGGAGAGACATGGTCAGGGCACTCTGTATTCTGCCAACGTGTTTTGCCAACTTGACGGGAGACTCTACACGAGGGTCATCTTTTTGTTCATCGGAGAGGCTCCTTCTGCAGTACAATATGATGTTTTTTATTTGTTATCTTTATGGGCACACAGCAATGTGCATTTGTTTTCATTCACTTTGTTTAAGGGCTGTCTCCTTGTATGCCTAAACTCTCGCTTCTTTTAAGGTTCGCATTCCAGGGGCATGGTTTGTTTATGCCTAGGTGCTAGAGCCTGAGATGCTACGGCTGGCATGTGAAACTGAGTTTTACTGTTGACGCGCGTTGCAGCATATCACTGTCGGCAGCTTCCCTAGACCTGTGCCATGGTGCAGTGACCAAGTACGGAAACAGTTGATACTTTGGGCTATCTTTGTCATGATGTACTGCACTGTATTTTGTTTTTTCTTCCTCTTGCCAACATGTCCACTGTTGTCATCCTTGTGTTCAGTAACTTCAGATGCCCCAAGAGCCGCGTCTTTTTGCAAGCCTAGTCTTTCTGGGGTGACATAATATTTATTTCTTCTTAGTTCACCATTGCACCAGTGTGTGAAACTTGAGAGGTACCACTGCATTTTGCTGCACTCGCTAATGGACGTCATCAGAGCCTAATATATAGATACTATATGTATTCTTGCGCACTTTTTCTTGACATTCTAGTTTAAGCTGAGAAAATGTGGAGCAACTATTTTTGCACCGGTGCTTTAGTAGATGTACCATGAAGCTTGCCAGTGGAAATGCGAATGAATTGTCTTGAGGCTTTTCTTTTTGTTTTGTATGCGTGTTGCATTCTTTACTTTTTTAAGCCATCATTCCAAAGTGGGAAAGTGCACCAGTAAAAATTCCACAAAGGCAACGACAACACTTGTGGTTATAGCTAGTCGTGTTATGAGTTTTTATTTAATATATTTATGAAAGAATAGATAGCTTCTTTTTCTTTATTATTTGGGATGTTTCACTGTTGTTACACCTGCATGGTTGATGATTCCTAGAAGTGGAGGTCGGCAATTCAAGTTGTTCATGCCTCTTGTGTTTAAGTAGTGGCTGATTTGTTTTATTCCTTTTTTTCATCTGTGTGAACATGAAGCACCGGCATGATATTGCGCCTTTTTTTTTCGAGTCTTTGTTGTTGGTGCACTGATTGGTACTAGCTGTACTTAATGTTGTTCAGCATGGAAGAATGTCGGGGCTGCTCAGGCCATTTTTTTAATGTACAGTGGCACATGATTAGCAACTCATAGTGGCTACTTTTGCCAGAGCTGCTGTACCCCCTTGTGAGTTGCAGAAGCAGCCTTCGTCTGTACTCCTGTACTTGACATGGTCAGAGTAGCCGCAGAAAGATATTTCGTTGAGTCAAGAGTAGCATTTGGCCCGACTCTAAATGCAGCACAGGCACTGTGCCAGGCCGGTGACTTGTTGTATGGTCCTTTTGACTGCATGGCTCTTTTCAAGGTTCTGTCTTGTTAGGTATGCCAGTGTTTCGTTGGGGGTGTCGTTGTTCTTTCAAGAAGGCTAAACACTGTGAAGCCTTTCTGTGTCCTTGTCACTGTGCTATTCAGAGTTCCTTGTTGGTGTGTGACGTGCTGCTCTCTGGTGTTGATCGCACGCAGAGTGCTGAGGGAGTGAGTGAGTACAATCGTCCTTTCACAGGGTGTGTGCACATTGTCCGAAGGAGTGGTTGCTGTGCATTTACATCTAGGAATAAATACACAGGAGTGCTAAAGTCAAATAGCAAATCAACCTAGCCAATCAGCACATTGTTTCAATCACTACACTACACGATGTAGTGTAACTACAACTGTTCCACATGTGATGAAGGTAGTTGTTGATGACCATTGTGGCACCATGTGTGTGAGCTTTTTTGTCGAAGCTCTAGCTGCATATCTGTGCCACTTGAACATAGCAGTAATGCTAGAATAAAAAGCAGTAATCAGAAGCCAAGTGACTTGATTTGGAATACGGCAATCACGTATTTACACTGTTTTGTGTATTTATTTAATTCCATTTTATATACAAAGCATTTTTGCATACAGGGTATTCAAATCTTTTATGAGGTGATGTAACATTGAGGTAATAAATTACTTCTAGGAGAGACTGTGTGTGTGTGTGTTGTTTGACTCCTCCCCCTCCCTCCCTTCATTGCACACAGGCGCCCCTTGCAGTTAATGTCGAAGAACGAAAGCATAACGCGTTGCTTACATTAGGAGCGGGAACGAATCATGCCTATTCTAGCCTACTGGTATCTCTGCTCTTATTCAGTCGCGCTTGTGCTCATTTGTTCTTTCCGGCTGCTTGTATGTGTCAGGCCGGAAGTGCCTGACTGATGGAGACCCTTTGCGGTGATTCTGCACCCTTTGGTAGTGGTAAATAAAGCGGGCCACTTATGAGGCCCACACATTCATGAGAACTTTGCACCGGTGGTTAACTGTCTTTTGAGAAAGAAAAAATTAAATATGTGGCGAAATTTTTTTCCAGTGCGTACATAGCTCTGAAGAGCTGGATGTGGCTTAAGCATACCAGCTGCAAACGGTTCTAGTACACGGCACGTCAGAGGGTCCAGAGTTAATAGAATAAATAGGATAAGGTGGCTGTCTTTATTCCTAGCAGTTTTAGAAACTGAGGCGGACTTGCCAGCGGCAAGTGGCACGTACGGCATTGTAATTGGAACATGATTGAGTTAGTGTGAAGGGAGAGAAGAAAGGAAACTTAGGGACGATAATCAGGCAGTGTCCGGTTGGCTATCTTACAGAGGGTAGAACACTAGCGTCAAATGAAGTGAAAACATTCAGAAATATTAGCGACTAGGGAGGAAATACAGGCGTGGCCTATTAACAACATTTCCAAAGAATGGTCGTGAGGCGAAAATCAACCGTTCTTGTATTCTGCCTGTCTTGTGTGAAAATTTGCAGTTTGCGTTTTGGTTCTCTTGTTTACGTTTCATATGGCAGGGTGCTGGAAGTAGTAAGAGAATATGTCTATTTAGGGCAGGTAGTGACAGCTGATCCGGATCATGAGAGGGAAATAACTAGAATAAGGATGGGGTGGAGCGCATATGGCAGGTTCTCTCAGATCATGAATGGTAGCTTACCAATATCCCTGAAGAGAAAAGTATACAACAGCTGTATCCTACCGGTACTCACCTATGGGGCAGAAACGTGGAGGCTAACAAAGAGGGTTCAGATTAAGTTGAGAAGAACGCAGCGAGCTATGGAAAGGAAAATGATAGGTGTACCGTTAAGAGGGCGGAGTGGGTGAGGGAACAAACGCGGGTTAATGACATCTTAGTTGAAATCAAGAGGAAGAAATGGGCTTGGGCAGGGCATGTAATGCGAAGGCAAGAAAACCGCTGGTCCTTAAGGGTAACGGAGTGGATTGAGAAGGCAAGGGTAGCAGGGGGCGGCAGAAAGTTAGGTGGGCGGATGAGATTAAGAAATTCGCAGGAATACGGTGGCCGCAACTTGCGAAGGACAAGGTTAATTGGAGAGACATGGGAGAGGCCTTTGCCCTGCAGTGAGTGTAATCAGGCTGATGATGATGATGATGGCGCTGACAGTATAAAGGGAGAGAGAGGAGGAAGTCAGCGTATGTGAGAAGGCAACGAAAAAAAGATTTCACTGTGTGTGAAACATATCTGAAAACAGCGACACATGCTATTTCTTCTTGAGCAACTTTACCACTAAGGCGAATGATGGAAACTGTCTGAAGCGCGCGCTCTCCCGTGTCACCGCGGATACCGCGAGCCGAAGTTCAACAGCACCTGCAGGTGATGGGAGGCTGCCCGGAACAATTCAGTGCGGCTTTGCAAGCTGCTAAACTCGAGTGCACAACAAAAAGGTTTATTATTTTGCTTCATTATTCCTGCTTCTTCCCCTGCGCGTACACAGGACGGAAGGCTTTACATCAGTGCGGAGAAGCCTGCTTGCTGCATCTTGTACTGTTGGGGACAAACGTGTACATGGCGCGGACCTCAATCCATTCGTACAGCTGCGTCTTCTGCGAACGAATACCTGTTCTGACTAGGATAAAACAGAGAAAGGCAAAATCCTACTTTCACCGCTACAAGTGTGGTTTCGGACCACCGCTCGATAACGGAGCAAAACGCTTGGGACTTGGTTGTGCGTTTTGGAGATTTTATTAAACGGCAATATAGCACGACGTTTGTTCTATGCTTTTTGCCCTCTGGGCTGTAACTTTTTATCAAGTGACGGGAATAAAATTAAGGTACTTTTTCCAACTTAAAATGTTTGGGGTGTCCTCTTTCCGACTCCCCGGAGCACATCACTGTTGAAATGGAGTCATTCCAACTCAAATTTCTCAGCTGGGTGTGGCGCTCGGCCATTTGAAACTTCGCTGAAAAACATTCGAGCCATTTAGGTCGATGGGCATAGTACTCAACCAAATTATTCGTGGCGACAAATTTTTGATCGCTTCAGCAGCTCTCAACATTTCGGGCTTGCTGCTAAACGTTGGTAGCATTCTAAAAACTGGTCTTTGGTGCATTGCTTTTTTTCCAATATCTACACACGTTCCACCACAATGCCATATAAGCCAGGGAACGAATTTTGTTTTGTGGCTATTTGTGTATTTATTAGGTTGACTGATTGATTGAAAGTCCTTTATTTTAATAGCTTCCAAGGAATAAGGCCACTGTCGGGATAAATGGGGAATACCTTAAAAAGTGTTGCTATTTTTAGTTTTTTTTTTTCAAGAAGGTAATTTCTTTGCAAGCTCTCAGAGAATTTTATGGCATTTTCTAAACACTGTACTACACAGCAAAAATAAATTATGCTCCTGAAGTTATCCACAATAAAAACAAAACGAAAAATTTTTTTTTCTATAGTTCAGCTGGCGTTTCCACACACCAGTGGTCCACGTAAAGATACGTGACGTGACTGATTTCATAGCCTTATTTATTGATTTCGAGCTCCTACACTATCATTGGAACAATTATCGTTTTAAGTAAGAAAAAAATTCAGGAGGCACTTTGACTGTCTAAAGTGCATAGAGGCGAAAGCGTTTTCCGCACCACTTTGACTGCCTCTGTGGCTCTGGTGACGTCACCACTGGATGACGTTACGCATAATTAATGACTAATTACTAAGTAATGACAAAATACTAATTAATGACTAAATACGAATTAACTGCTAATTAATGACACTTAAGCCTCGCCTTTAGGAGTGGAACGGACAGCAGCGCTGCCAGGGAGTCCACGGAACGCCACCACCCCTCCGGCGCGATGCCTTTTTGTCCTTTGAACGCAACGCTTTTTCAGGAAAGGAAATGGCGCAGTACTTCTCCGTCATCACGGTGGATACCTGAACCGCACCGTACAGGAAGGGAGGAAGTGGTAGTGAAAGAAGAAGAGGGGCCGTAATTCAAAAAAATTAAAATTGTATTTGAGGAAAGGAAATTCAGCAGTAACTGTCTCACATAATCTCGGTGGACACCCGACAAAAAAAAAAAATTGGCCGAGGCTTAGCTTGGTTAAGCCCGGTAGGTTGCGAAAGCAAGCGAGGCCTTGGTCGAAACACCTTACATGTACACATCCACAGGTAATCTTCTCTCAGAGAGAGCAAGTGAAGGAGAGAGAGAGAGCAGCAGCGGCGTGGTTACCCTGCGACTGCGGCGACGAGCCGAGCTGGTCTCCAGTTTTCTCTCCGCTTGGTGTCACGTCACCACAGCGACGTCACCACCTCGCAGTAAGGGAAGGGAGGAAGATGGGAGTGAACGAGGACGCCGCATTCACTAGACGAGCCTTTGTTCATTCCAAACCATCGGGCTGGCATGGCGGAGTGATTAGCGTGCTCGTCTCGCGCTCCGGAGACCCTGGTTCGATTCCCCAACGTGACCATTATCCTACTCGGTTTTATTTGTTTGTTTATTTTGCTTGGAGCATCACTATACCGTCCCTTTAATTGGTTTCAAGGTTACTAACCAAGGTACAATTGTCCCTGTTTGAAATTCGCGCACTGTGACGTCACGACCATTTCGGCCAAGTGAAAAGCGTGACATTTCTGTCGACAACACCTGCTCACAACGACATAGAGTTTCTTACTATTACCTAGAGGGAAAGCTGGCAGCCCGTCTATGGGAGTTTGCATGGAGATCCCTCGAGACCACTTCAGCCACCATGGGCGCTCAAAGCATCATGGGGCGGTGAGCTACCGACTGCAGAACTTCAACCATGGAGGAAAGAATTTCAACTTTTGGCCGAAAAATAATGCAAAATTAAACGCTATTCAATAATCAGGAATGTCCTAACGTTCAATATCCTGTGTGCAAATTGCAACAAACGAGCAGAAAACCATTTAAGCGCAAAGTTCGCCCAAAATAAGGGATGGCTAGCTCTCCTATTGGCCAAGTAATGAACACTACAAAAACTAATATTTCGTAATCAACAGGCGCACTTTTAAAAGTAAATATGTTTAAAAAAAATGTTGTTGCTTAAACACTATGAGAGGTTTTTAATGGCATTTCGGAAAAGTGAAACCTTTTATTGGCGTTGTGTGTCGTCGCGTTTTCACTACTATGGGTTTTGCACACTGCGTTCGCGCGAAAGTCGTCTGCGCACACACGAACAGCGTTTTCGGAATGAAAAATCTTAGTAGTGGCACTCCGTGTTCCTGAAAAATTACGACTGTGCCGCAACAAGTAGCTTACCGCCCCATGATGCCTTGAGCGTCCATGGTGGCTGAAGTGCAGCGCCGCCAGCTTTCCCTCTAGGTAATAGTAAAAAACTCTATGCACAACGATGAGGCATTAAAGGCTTCCGCCGTAAAAGCGTGACACCTCTGCTGACAAGCTTCTGTCGACGACGATGAGGCATTAAAGACTTTCGCCTTAAAGTGTTTCAAGTTGAGCAGTCGCTGCGCACTGTACGGATCGGCAAGTGCCCTTCAGCACACCATGGCGGTGATGTTGCATTATCGCCTATTTTGAACACCTGGCGGGCCTGTATCTATAAAGAACGCAACATGCCTGTGTATCAGAATCTGTCCGCACAACAATCTACCGAGTGACATTTTTTTCTGCGATGACAACAGCGACAGCCTCTTCCACGGTCCAAGCGCACGGACAGCTCGATTCAGGATCTCCCTTGTATTTGTTACAAATTGTTTTGCTGTGATCAGGACTGGGAAAATCAAGGAGGCAAACAGTCAGTCCGCCGCGGTGGCTCAGTGGTTATGGCGCTCGGGTGCTGACCTGAAAGACGCGGGTTAGATCCCGGCCGCATCGATGGAGGCGAGGCCCGTGTACTGTGCGATGTCAGTGCACGTTAAAGAACCCCAGGTGGTCGAAATTGCCGGAGCCCTTCACTACGGCGTCCCTCATAGCCTGAGTCGCTTTGGGACGTTAAACCCGCATAAAACCATAAAAAAACCAGTCAGCTGCTTTGTTAAGAATTCCACAAACAGACACGTGCTTTCCTGCGACATACGAACGCGGGGGTGGCATGCGTGGCATGTGTGCCACGCATAAGAAGGGAATAAGATTGGGCTTCGATGGGGAGCGCATTACAGGCCGACCGGGTGTCGGCGCAGAATAGGTGGGAGGGTTTGCTCTTGCATGTGCTTTAGGCATGCAGTGCCGTTTACCAACCATGCACAAGCTGCCGCAATTAATCTGCACGAAAATAGCGCCAGCCTCTGCTCTTCTGGCCAACTATAGCAGGCCTAACAAAACCAAAACGCCAGGTCAAGCAAACCGGATTTGGGAAACAAATTTTAGCAAACGGTCTGCATCTATAAAAGTAAGCATGAAGTGGGAAAAAAGACAGTATTAGCTGTGAACAGTGCTTACCACAACTACACAAGTTGAGCAGAGCAGGATGTACAGAGGGCAAAACACATGTCTAGAATGACCCAGCTGTCTGTCCGCTGCGATCAGGAAGGCAAATAATGACGATGGAATCCTACGAGTTTAACTGCCCATGCTTACATCCAGACCCTTTTTCGCCAAATATTGTTGCTAGATATCACGTATTCAGCCCGAAACACACCCAGAATGTGTTCTAGACAAGCGTTTTGCCCTATGTACTCTGAAAACCACCCAAAAATAAATGTACCCAAAAATAAATGTACGAAGTGAAGCAGGTCAACGCAACCTGTGCAAGGTGCAATGGTTTACCAAAAAATTCAAGGCGCCCTGCTTGCAAAGGGGCCACTCCCTTACATCGTCAAACAGCCAGCACACATACAGAGCGGCACCACTGAGTAGACCACTTCCGAAGCTCTCAATCGTATAATGAAATAAAAGCTTGACAAGCCCACGCAGTAATGCACCCGTATTGTTACGATAACCTCAGCTCCCTTATTTTCCCTCTGCGTTCATAACCAACTGCACACCTGAGGCAAAGCACAAAGTTTGCGCAACATTTAGCAGCAGCCAAAGGACTACCGGACTAGGCGGCCCACCCACACGTTCTGAGAATATTGAACAAATAAAGATGTTTTTAATCAATCATAGCAACTAGGCTTATAAACAGGCAAACAGATGATACAGCTCAGGACAGCCGTGCACAAATAAACAGAAACAGGGCAATCGTAGTTAATCAACGAATTATTTTCATCACGACCTGTTGCAAAACAAACCATCAACAAAAGATTGCTTGAGTTCATATCTTGCTTCGTCTATGCATGCAATCACTGACTTTCATGAAACCAATACAACTTTCGCTTCATGATTAGTTGAAAATTGGAAATTACGAGGTTTAACGTCCTGAAGAGATACATGGGAAACTAGGGACGGCGCATTGGAGCGCTCCGGATTGATCTGGAAGACTAGGGTTTATTTAACGTGCGCTGACTTAGCACAGCACACTAGCGTTTTTGTATTTCGACTCCATCGACGTACGGCCGCCGCGGCCGGCATCGAATAACCCGCAACCTTGGAATCCTGTCAGGGCCCTTCACTGGGCCTGCAGTATGTCCTAAATAAATAAATAAATAAATAAATAAATAAATAAAATAAATCAGCTGCCGAACGCCAAAGCCACACAGCCATCGTGACAAGTTTCATGATCACTTCATGATAATGAACAGCGCACATTTCATTCCGTAGTTATAAGCATAACCAATACCTTTTTAACACGAGTATATCTGTTAGCAATCACAGCACGCTGAATTTGAACACTCAAGAGGGCACATGAGAGTTGTTGGCAAGAATAAACATCCTGCCGGAATGCAATCGAGCAGACTTCAAAGTGTACAAAAAATTCTCGTCTTTCATAATTGTGTTTATCAGATTTGAAGCTATGTCACTTCGTGAGCACAAATGATGACACTTGAAATTCCAAGGGTTCAAATTTATTGACAGCTTTCGCAAATGCAGGCCATTGAGGAGTATGTAAGAGCGGTCTATCCCGATTTAACGAAAGCGGAAACACACGCAAACGCCCTGTTTTAATAGCTCAAACGTAACACTTTGGCATGTAAAGCACAGGCTGGTACTGCTTTGTGACTTGCACATCAAAGAAACGACAGACTAGCCAACGGTTCAGTCGCGCACATTAAGGCTGAAGCTTTCATCACGCACACACAGAAAAAAAAATGGAAGATGACTTACTTTTGCGGAAAAGGAGGTTCATATTTGAGCGCAGCGCTGGTAGTAGAATTTCGCGGGAAAACGGCAAACACCAACGCGAAACGCCAACCAGCGCGAAACATAGAGTACGAAAAAACGTTGACTCCGCGCGCGTGGCAGCAACCGCTAGCGACTGCAACGCCAAATGGCTAAATGAAGTACTAAACTCCGGAACTTCAAAATAAATAAAAATACATTAAAACAATTAAGAGACTGCATCTCCTACTTTTATGTCAAACTAAGCGTTACAGCTTGCAGAAAGATTTATTTCCGCTTGTAATGGTTAAAAGAACGTCGACATAGGCTGTAAACTGTATCGCCACCGAGCAGAGCGACACCAAGCAGTAAGCTGAGGCGTGCACGACGCAGGGAAGAATGCGTGCGAGCATGCGTGCGAGTGGGTCCAGCCGGCATGGCCAGCCGGCCGCTGCCGATGGCCAGCCAAGGCGGAATAGAGGCTGGTTTGCTTTGATTTATTGAGGTTTAACGTCTCAAAGCGACTCAGGCTATGAGGGACGCCGTAGTGAAGGGCTCCGGATAATTTCGACCACCTGGGGTTTTTTAACGTGCACTGAGATCGCACAGTACGCGGGCCTCTAGAATTTCGCCTCCATAGAAATTCGACCGCCACGGCCGGGATCGAACCCGCGTCTTTCGGGTCAGCAGCCCTCCGCAACATAAAGCAAATGTAATCACTCGCGTAACTACCGTCGACTTTCAAGACCCGCAGTCTGCCTAGGCCCAGTCTTACGAGTGGTGGGTAGCCGTACTGGATGGAAGTGGATCGTGATTAACGTGGTCTCGGACTGCGGACAAAACGCGCTTAGAGAATTTGAGTGCAAACCGCGATCTTTGCAGCGGTGCGCCTACTCTTCAAAAAGTCTTGAGCAGACATCGGATTAACGCAGAGCCATCTAATACTTTATGTGCCTTAGTTGCACATCTTTTATTCAATGGCCGGACTAGAACATGTGAAAGCTTAAATCTACACCATCTTTAATCGATTAACATGGCGGCAGCTTTCTGTCAATTGCCTGAACGTATAGGAGGTATCCACTGAGGCCGCGCTACCAGAAAGCGCGAGCGTAGTCGCGACAAGCGCGCCATGTTGGCGGTCTCTTCACGCCAGCTCGCGGAGCGTCGCGGTACGCCATGAGGTACCCGGCGTGATTTGTTAACGATCCGTAACATATTTACACGTCGTTAATGCGTTAACGTCCATTTATTTGTTGAACGCATACTGCGCATGAAGTTTGCAGCAGAATTCTTCTGTGTCGTGCATGGGCGTCCGGAAGGGGGGGGGGGGGGGGGGCGGTTGCACCCCCCTGCAATTACAGATATTATTCATGCACTAGTAGAAAACAACTATACAGCTTGATTAGCACGCTTAGGTGATATTAACTTATCGGATTTTGCTTATTGAGTTCAGTTCTTTGTTCATTAATAAATTCCAATGTTTGTTCTCCAAGCCTAGCACTGATTTGCTGCTTCTAATTTTTGTTTCATGTGCGCAGTTCAGACCACAAATAGTTCCTTTTTTGTGCTAACCTACCGCCTCCCCCAAGACCCGGCCACCGGGTGCCCCCCCTTGAAAAAGTTCTGCGGACGCCCTTGGTGTCGTGATACCGAGCTGCCTGCCGCAACTCGGCAGCAAAACTGGCCGGCTACACTGCACGCAAAGATGTACTCGACTTTTAGCTTTTAATATCTGTTGATAACTGTCAGCTGCTGACGCAGGACACATCGTGGATAAACAGCATATAATTAATTATCTAAATTCAAAAACTGGCGCAGCAGAAACTCCAGCGACTGTAGTCCACGAACTGCTGAAGCTTCCCAACGGCGTGTCTGCAGAAATACAAAGCGTCATAGCTGCCCTATTGTTGCGAAAGAACGGTCGAGCAAATATTCTCATGCGCTTGCAACACTAACGGCAGACCTAGCGAGAATGTTCTGCAGTTTTGAGTGTAGCAGCGTAGCGCTGCTTCGAATGCACAAGACCTGGAATCTAGGCCGGTTAGCATCAACGCGATGTGTAGCGATTCCGTTAGATTCTGTAGTAACACGTCCTCTCAGCAGATAGAGATGACAAGTTAAGCTAGCTAAACGAACAGGCGCGTTTAATTACTCACCTCTCCGAAATCGGCACTCCGGCCGTCGGCACCCTCACCTCAGCACGGCTGTTGGGCTCGCCCGCTTATAAAGCAATTGCACCCTCTCTAGATTTGTATGCTTTAATCTCTTGGCCTGTCGGCAAACTTAAGCCGTGCCCAAGGCGGGCCTCGATATCGGTGAATACAACGCGCGGCAGCAGTCCTGTATGTCGCACACCACGCCGACGCTCTCCGAATTCCTGCGGGTCGACGTTTTCACAAATTGGAATCTTTCCAGCGTGCCCCCTATTTTCTGTCACGCGCAGTTCACGGAGTACCCACGCAGTTTTATGGGTCGGACAGAAATTGTCTGCGGAGAGGCGCGAAATACATTCACATTTTACACATCAACAGCGAGTTGAATGCTGCGGCTGGCTGCGGCGACCGCGCGCGCGACCACCAACACGGCAAATGCCGCGCCGGCCGCTAGCGCCCCTTGCGGATTACGTCATGTGAATAACTCCTATAGGTGCGTCTTCTGGATGTGGTCTTGAGTTAAAAATTTAACATTTCTAAAGAAACGTCTTACTCAAGACGTTCTAGAGAAGTGTCTGCAACCCCGCCGCGGTCGCTCAGTGGTTATGGTGCTCGGCTGCTGACCCAAAAGACGCGGGTTCGATTCCGGCCGCGGCGGCTGAATTTCTTTGGAGGAGAAATTCTATAGAGGCCCGTGTACTGTGCGATGTCCGTGCACGTTAAAGAACCCCAGGTGGTCGAAATTTCCGGAGCCCTCCACTACGGAGTCTCTCATAGCCTTAGTCGCTTTGAGACGTTAAACCCCATAAACCATAAACCAACCAGAAGTGTCTGCAGAACTTCTTCCTACCGACCTTTATGACCCGTTTCGATCTAGCGCGACGTGTGAAGCCTTTTCGAGCTTTTTTAGGGTGTTTGTAAGACGTTTTGCGTTTCGTGTAATATGAACACCCCCTGTGTGACACTGTAGACTGATACAACTCCAAAATTTCGGTATATCCTAATTGGTCGATTTCTGAAATGAATCAAGCTCTCTGGACTTGGTGTTTGTCTCGGTGCCTTGCGGGACGTGTCCGGTGGTTTGCCGATGTAGAAACGCATGGAAGCGACCGCCCCCCTCATATATTATCGTTCCTTGTCTCGCTGAAAGCACATCTGCCAAACGTTCACAATTCATAGCCTGGTCTGTGTCTAAAACTCTTATGGAAGATGCCTGCAGAGAAGACATTAACAACAAGTATTGCTGAGTGCACCAAGGAGGCTAGGGAAAACGCGGGATGCTTCTTCTGTCCACTGCCAAAGTTCACAGACTTCGATGTTGAGCTGCAGCGTCTTCGATCAAGCGACAACCACCGCCTTTTCCCGGCCCCTGCAAAAGGGCTGAGTAAGACGGAGGAGCGAACTTTAAGGCGCCTGCAGACAGGTACTCTACTCTGTCCTGCAATAATAAAACATTACGATCCTAACACGGATGGGCGATGCCCACACTGTGGGGAGACCTGCGATATCTTCCACATGGTGTGGGCATGTACTCAAAATCCCCACCTCCCCCCTTCCCCTACCCCTTCCAGAGAGGCATGGGAGACTGCCCTCCTCAACTGCTCCTCGCTTGAGTCCCAAAGGGCTCTGGTGAAACGGGCGAGAGACGGGGCCTCGTCATGCGGTGTCCCGGACTAGGGACGCCGACCATGTAGCGGGGCCACTCTGTGGCTCCCAAACTCTTTGCACAAAATAAAAGTTTTCATCACCAACACTTCGACGAAGAGCAAAACGAAGATACAGGTGCACAAAGTCGCTGCTCGACATAGGGGAGGCAAGGCGCACGCAGAAGAAAATCCAGCGCAGTATTAAAATCCTGCAGGCTGACCGTTGGAAGACATTCTGTGAATCGCTAGATCCTCGAAAGCCTCTCTCACGCATTTGGAGTGGGGTGCGGGTTCTACGACCATCTCCTCAGCAGCTCCACCCATTGAAGTCTCTGGCACTTCACTAAGGACGTAGCGAAGCGGAGAATGGCGCAGACTTTTGCGCAAACGTAGCAGGCCCCAAGAACCCATATACAACTCGGAATTGCTACGGACGCTTAGATCTAGGGATTCGCGAATGGACCTCCTTCTCGCCATGGAACAACTAGACGCAGTCGTGGCTGGTTGCAGACGGTCATCGTTGCCGAGGCCCGATGGAGTAACATATTCTGCACTTGCAAACCTTGGTCAGGAGGTTCGACGTGCTCTTTTAGACCATTTGAACTCATCATGGTGTGCGTGTACAGTTCCGGACGCGTGGAAATCAAGTCGTCTCGGTTTCAGTCCTTAAACCCGGAAAATCGGCGCTTGATATCACATCGTACCGCGCAGCTGCATTGGCTGGTTGCGTGGGAAAACTCACGGAAAGGATGGTACTTACACGAATTCTGTGGTATCTAGAGCGCTACCAAATATATCCATATGTAATGTCCGGGTTTCGACATGGACGTTCGTCTACTGATAGCGTGACTGACCCGGTGTCATCAGTCCATCATCAGAAGCATCTGAAGGGCTTGACCGCGGCGCTGTTTCTGGATGTTAAATGGGCATACGACAATGCCACTCATCAAGCTATTTCGGCGCTCTGGAATATGCAGAGCTTGGTACTCGCATGTTCTGCTCGATACGCAGTTATTTTTCCAACAGACTACTCTTTATGCAGCCTGAGGACGGGCCAATGTCTTCACATTTTACTTCGCGTAGGGTCCCACAGGGTGGAGTATTCAGCCCAACGCTAATCAGTCTCGCGCTTGTAGGCCTTATCGATGTACTGCCACCGTCGGCACAACTCTCAGTCTATGCGGACGATATTTGTATCTGGGCATCAGGAGTTTCGCGACCATAAGTTAGAGCAAGGTTTCAAAAGGCGGCAAGCATTCTTAGGGCCTACCTTCGCCCGCAAGGCCATGACATTCCTACCGAGAAATGTTCCCTTGTTGCCTTTACTCGCAAGAGCATGTCTCATTACTCTGTATGCATAAACATCTCAACAATATCGTACGAAAGAAGCCGTCGCTTCCTCAGAGTAATCATCGCTTGTAATCTATGATGGAGCCAACATGTTTCGTACAAAAGGTGACTGACATCGATCGTTCACGTTCTGTCCTTTCTCGCAGGGAAGTCGTGGGGCGCATCAGTGCAGTCGATGCTACAGCTGTACACCGCAGTGTTCATGGGACTCCTTCGGTACAGCCGGTATCCCTGCACTTGGATACTTGACGAAAACGAACATACGATGTCTACAAAGCATTCAAGGTCAAGCCCTCCGGACGTGCCTAGGGCTGCCAAAATGCGCGTCTATAGCCGCAACAGTACTTAATGCCCAGAAGAATCCAATGACTACCTGCATAACAATCGAAGCCTTGAGAACGCGTATTCGCCACCTCTCTCGGATTCCCGCTCACCAACTTGCCAGTCTTCCTGCTAACCGACCGCGTACATCCTTTTCGAAAATTATTGCTGCCCATCGCGACTTTCTACCATCCCAACTCACACCAGCCTCTAGGCCGCACTCTCCATTATGGAGCCTGCACCAACCTCGTGTGCTTCTTTGCATACCGGGAATAAAAAAACAAGTCTTATTTATCGCCGACAGCATTGAACAAGCCACTCTTCAATATTTGCAAGAAAAGCAAGGACACCGACTGCAGGTTTACACCGATGGCACCGAGGCTTCCAGTTCATCGGGTTCCGTGGTCATTTATTTATTAATTTATTTCCAAATACTGTTAGCCCTTGCGGGCTGTTACAGAGTGGGAATGGTATAGTCAGTCAGTACAACACAGTTCCAGCTCTTTTACAAAAGTTTCAAGTGAACAAGTTTTGTTGAATACGTGTCGGTCAAGGTTATTCCATTCTATAATTGTTTTAGGCAGAAACGAAAACTTATACACATCAACTCTCGGCATGTATGACATAACTGCGAAGGGATGGTTAGTACGCGATGACAGTCTTCCGAGTGGGCGCAAGTACAAGGTAGAATCCAGATTGAACATACTGTGATAAAGCTGATAAAAAAACTTTAGCCTAGCAATTTTTCTGCGAATAGCCAATGTTGGTAACTGTGCTCGTAATAGAAGTTCTGATACGGACTGCGTTCTTCGGTAAGACGAAAATATAAACCTTGCTGCCAACCTTTGAACACGTTCAACTTTTTCTACAAGATATTTCTGATTCGGATCCCAAACTATGCTTGCGTATTCCAGAGTTGGTCTTACTATTGATTTATATGCTTGTAGTTTATCCCCGTAAGGGCCATAGTTAAGTGAAAACATCACACCAGACTTCATCGACTTTTGCAGTACTTAATTTATTTATTTACAATATCCCTAAGGGCTCTCGTGCGAGGGTATTACATGGGGGGGGGGGGGATACAAGCATGAATATACCGCACAGGCACTTGTAACTACAGCACTGCACGGGCCTCAATCTGAGGCCCGAGACCTGAAGCCCGAGCCCGGACCAGGCCCGTGGCTTAAAGCCCGGGCCCGGACCGGGCCCACTAAACTATCGCTCTAGCGAGCCCGGCCCAGCCCGTGAATCCCGGAGTGAAGCCCAGCCCGGACCCGGCCCGTCCCGTTTCACAGTAACGCTTGAGGTATACTTCTCACTCTGAGCATGTAGACTGCGGTATACTTCTCACTCTGAGCAAGTCGACTGCTACTACACCGATAGGGAACTGGCCGACAAAGGTTCTGAAACCGCAGTTTGGCTTCCAGAAAGTTGGTTCTTTTCAACCCAGAAGGAAAGGATGAAGAGTAATGCTCGCCAGGCCCGTCTTTTGGCGAGTGATCTCGTGTAGGTGGTCAAAGATAAACTCGGAAGTTCCGAGAGCTAAATAAAAAGGGCTGCATACACGCGGTCTGCTTTGCGTTACCCCATGATTGTAATGAGTTATATTCTGCCGCCCGCGAAGTATAGATATTAAAGCTGCCTAGCAAGCAGTAGGACGACATTTTTTTAGTGAACGCGATCTCACAGGTTGAGCTCATAGCCGAGCTGGTCGCCTTTCAGCAGAAACGAAAAGCTAAAAGGCTTGAGTATTTCATGGCATGTGCTTGAAGACTATAAGCGTCCTAAACTAATATGTTCTTCCCGAATGCATTTCTAATAGTGTATAGGTATGTTTTGGGATGACGAACGATCAATGGCCAATTAAGGCCGGTTGAAATTGCTCTTACTGCACCGCGGCGTGGAAATAAACAAATAAATAAGTCAATTAATGAAGCTTAGTTTTTTTCTCAGTATAGCCAAACGGGCGAGTTGGTGGTACATATTGAAGGCAAACAGCGCAACGACGCAGACAGCGCGTACTATAACTCATAGCTCATCCGTGTCGCTGCTTCAATGCCGCAGTTGTGCACTTCACTCTGCAATAGTGAATGAAAAGTCAGACACCAGCCGTTCCTCTACGGATCTAAGCCGAGCTCGGGCCCGCAGCTTTAAGCCCGAGCCCGGCCCGGGCCCGCAACTCCAGGCTCGGGCCCGGCCAGGCCCGGCAAAATAAATCATGTACCGGCTCGGGCTTTCGGGCTGGCCCGAGCCCGTGCAGTGCACTACTTGAAACAAAATACATGTAATAACGAAGTATGAAATAAAGCTAGTAATGTACACAAATAACACAACAAACAGCGCAGAATAAAATACTCAGTAAATGCACATAATACAACAAAAATACAAAATCTGTTAGTCCATGGTTTGCTTTAACGAATGCTGAAACGATTGTAAGTTAACCTCAGTACCTATGTGTGATGGCAAGTTATTCAGTACTTACAGCCATTCGTGTCGCCATTGATCATATCAGTTAAGAAACTCCCCAGCAATGGTCGGTTTTCAATGATTCGAAAGCAGCCCTCCAAGTCTTACAATCTGCTCTTCGTCATGGGTCCCATGAACAACTGGTCGCGGAAATCCGAAAGCTACACCACATCGCCATCAATAAAGGGCACGATATTGTCTACTAATGGCTGCCAGGACACAGCGGCGTCGCAGGCAAGCACCGCGCGGACGGAGCCGCGCGAACTGCTCACGCCGAGGGTGATCCATGCCCATCTCAAGAGCCGGGAAGGCTTCGAACACTAATGCGAGAGATCGCGCTTGCCTTGTAGACTTCCGGCCAGTTTTCGAACCCGCGTCTATTATCCCTGAATCCTGACCTGAAGCTACGGCTTTCATCCGGCCTGCCACGACGTGAGGCAACTTTGCTGTGTCACCTGTGGCTTGGTGTCGCATTCACAAATCATTACTCTACTGTGGTCAGCATGACTGATAACCCTGCCTGTGGCATCTGTGGCCGCGATGAGACTATATCTTGTATTCTTTTTGAATGCCCAGCGTGCAATTCTGCAAGACATCATCTATGCCGTGTTCTGGAACACATCGATTTATGCCCGCTAACGGAGTTCAAGATTATTGGACACTGGCCGCGGCGATCATCGGCGGTGAGGGCCTGCCGGGCTCTCCCGCGGTTCTTAAGAGTGTGGGGCCTGCGCGACAGGCTGGGACTTTGCCGAAACCTTTCGCTTTCTAATTTTTCTTATCTCTCTCTCTTTTCTGCCTCACCTTCGTATCCCGTCATTCGTGTCCCCCAGTGCAGGGTAGCAAACCGGTTTCATCTGCCGGTTAACCTCCCCGCCTTTCCTCCTCCCACACCGAAATTTGATTCAGCGTATTTATCCTAAACTGTGTTCTTTTCTATGTCATAAGACAAAGCATGGTTCTGCCATAATTCTCCGGACAACATGGCCGTAACCTTGCACTTGCCAAGCGTGGGCACTTTCGTTCTTCTGTAAAAGGAGGTTTGTTTCGTCGGAGGTTCAGGCCTTGTTTGGTGGTCTACAGCCTACCTGCCACCAGGGGCCATGAAAAACGTACAAGAAAACTACTGAATTCAGCTCCCGTCCTGTCTAGTATGTGGTGATATGAGGGCAGTCTTTCATCACCCTCCCACACGGCGGATGCAGTGTATTCGCCTCAACAACGACAACGACGGTCGCCATCGGAATTTGGTCGAATGGGGCTAGTAAGGCTTTCGAAAAGGTCTTCGAAAAGGCTTTCGAAAAAGCCTTAAAAAGTCTTCCACCTTACCGCTTGGAGCAGGGGCGCTACATCAGGGGCATTAGCCCCTGAAGTCGAGTGTTTGCGAGCGTTTGCACGTGCACGGCGAGCGTTTGCACGTGCACGGCGAGCGTTTGCACGCGCGGAGAATACAGATACCAGCAGTTGCGCTACGCCACCGCCGCCGCGATGCACTCTGGGAGTTGTGGTATACTCCGGCCGGCGGCCGCGTCGGCGCAGTGCGTGGCGCAAGCTCGAGGAACAGTCCTGTTTGCGTCGCTACAATATTGCCACCGTCCGAACCAATCAGTGGCGCCGTACCGCGGCCGAACTGTTTACGCTGGGACTTGCCAGGCCTTGGGCATTCGAGGTGCTCGAAGATCGTCTTCTTCCTCGCTCGAGCTGCCTGCTGACTGGCATGCCTACCTCGTCTAATTAGAACCTGGTCTGTTTCTTCAACCGTTTGTCGGTGACATTTTTGGTGGAGGTGCTGGGTTGCGTCCCATGTACTCTGACTGCGAGGACTCTCTTGACGCCTGTTATTCACGCGTGGACTCAACACCCGTCCACAAGGCGAGCCGCCGCCTGCGAGGCCTACAACCAGAGTTCGGCCAACTGGCAGCGCCGGTACGAGCGGTAAGAGCAATGACATCAACCGCGGCTAGCCAGACAACTCAGCATTCCGGGAATGCCCCGCCATTCGTCC
Source organism: Amblyomma mixtum (assembly GCF_055824585.1). Taxonomy (NCBI): domain Eukaryota; kingdom Metazoa; phylum Arthropoda; class Arachnida; order Ixodida; family Ixodidae; genus Amblyomma; species Amblyomma mixtum. The sequence goes on along the minus strand of NC_143017.1, from coordinate 31,665,775 downwards.
TTCACGCACCTCGGTCGCCGCCACCGGTCCACGGGGACAGGTTCGTGAACGTAGAAGACTGGTTAGCCAGCTTTGACCGAGTGGCGGGTTTCAATGAATGGGACGGCGAGTGCAAATTGCGCAACGTCTACTTTGCGCTGCAGGACTCGTCCAAAACATGGTTCGAGAACCACGAAGCTTCCTTTACCACCTGGGAGGCTTTTCGTCGAGAACTGCTAGCGGCGTTTACCACCAGCGAAAGAAAAGAAAACTCTTTCTTTCTGTCCTTGTGTGTCGCGCTAAATTTTTCAAGATGTATGTTAACCAACTCGCCCAATCTGCAGTATTGTTAAAAGAAAAGGCTGAAATCGCTCTGCACTCGAGGTCCCAGCAGTCAAACGAGAGCGTCGCGATGTTCATCGAGGACATGACGCGACTGTTCAATCGGGCCTACCCTGATATGCCAGAGGCGAAGAAGGTGCGCCACTTAATGCGCGGCGTAAAAGAACAGCTATTTGCCGGACTGGTCCGCGACCCGCCAAGAACAGTGGCCGACTGCACAAGGGAGGCAACGAGTATCGAGCGCTCTCTGCAGGAACGGGGCGCGCCGGACATGAGGCTACTGTAGCAGCCTCTTCCCAGTACACGCCTACGTCGCTGCCCGCCGAGGAGCTTCGGGAGCTTGTAAGAAGCGTTGTGCGCGAGGAATTGGCGAAACTTCGCTTGGAAGCTCCACAGGCCAGTGTTGCGGCCGTAACGGACGTGGTCCGTGACGAAATCCGACGAGCTGTGCAGCCGCCCCCAGCTCCACACCCGGCGCCCTCTGTTATGACGTACAGCGAGGCACTACGAAGTCCTGGGCCAGCGATGCAAGCCTTTTCCCCCGTCGTTCCCATGCCAGTGCCATCTCTGCAGTACCCAAGCGCAGCAGTACCATCTGTGCCGCAGGAGTACAGGCCCCGCATGAGCAGAGCCCACGTGTGGCGTACGCCAAACAATCCGCCGCTCTGTTACCACTGCGGGGAGCCCGGCCACATCCTCCGTCACTGCCCCTACCGCAGAATGGGTTTAAGGGGGTTTTCACCTGACGCACCTCGACCGCGCTACGGTGAAAGACCACGGGATATCAAGCTGTACCTGGCTGATAACGTGTAGTCCTCGACCCCGCAGCGCCGTCAGTCCAGATCGCCATCCCCAAGGCGGTTCTCTTCGCCCGGCCGCCCGTCGTCCTCTGGCCAGTTCAGAGGTGTGTCCCCACGTCGGGAAAACTGAAGAAGGCGTCCTCCGGGGGTAGGGCCGCCGCTACTGAACCGTGTGAAGAGCCTCCATCCGAATATTCGCCGCGACGCTCCGACCGACGACGACCTGACCCGACGACCTCAACGACGCGCTGCGACCGACTGGTTTCTGCCGAAATTCCGGTATCCGCCGACAACCTCGACGTTACCGCACTAGTGGATACCAGCGCCGATTTTTCTCTAATGAGCAGTCGGTTAGCCACGGCCCTGAGGAAGGTTCTGACCCCTTGGTCTGGGCCGCAGATCCGGACAGCTGGTGGCCACGTCGTAACTCCGATCGGTGTCTGCACTTCACGAATCCAGATCCGCGGAGTTACTTTCCCTGGTTGCTTTGCTGTGTTACCCGAGTGCTCCAAAGACCTCATACTCGGTTTGGATTTTCTTCAGGAGTACGGTGCCGTTATCAATCTGCAGGAGCTAATCGTGTCTTTTTCCACCCAAGGCCCTGTCGACGACGATACCGAGCCACGCAGGGCTAAGCTATGCGTCTGTGAAGACCAGGTACTAATCCCGTCAAGAGCCAGCATGTTTGTTACCGTAGAGTGCGATAACAGCCCCAGCACTCGTGGCATCGCTGAAACCAAGATCTCGCTGCTCCTTGGTCGGCAAGTCTGTGTAGCTCGCTGGATTATTGAATTGAACAGTGGGCGAACCGAACTTCTGGTGACCAATTTTGGTTCTGAACCTCAGTGTTTGCCTGGCAAAACAGCTATTGCGTATTTCGAAGAACGTAGTGAATTCTCAGGACAGCACGCGTTGTCCGAAATCCCGGCATCAGTGGAGGCACCGACCACTCCCATAAAAACCGACGTGAACCCGAACCTCCCGTCTCATCAGAAACGCTGTCTGGAGAGCATTATCGAACCTCTCCGCGACTGTTTCGCCTCGACCTCTAAAGTTAGGCAGACTCCACTCACAAAGCATCGCATTATAGTTGACGCAGCGACCGTTATGCCAGCCGGCTTATCGAATCTCTTCGAAGGAACGGGATGCCATTCGCCGATAAGTTCAAGAAATGCTTCCGGACGACGTGATACAGCCGTCGACGAGCCCATGGGCATCGCCTGTTGTTTTAGTGGCGAAGAAGGATGGAACTCTACGGTTCTGCGTTGATTACAGGAGTCTAAACAAGGTCCCCAAAAAAGACGTTTATCCTCTGCCGCGCATTGATGACTCCCTGGACCGGCTACGCCACGCCACGTACTTCTCGTCACTAGATTTACGAAGTGGTTATTGACAAATCGAGGTGGACGAACGCGACCGGGAAAAGACCGCCTTCATTACACCGGATGGTCTGTACGAATTCCGCGTGCTTCCTTTCGGCCTGTGCTCGGCTCCTGCCACCTTCCAGCGGATGATGGACACCGTGCTTGCCGATCTAAAATGGCACTCCTGCCTCGTCTACTTGGATGACGTTGTCATCTTTTCCGCCACGTTCGAAGAGCACCTGAGGCGCCTGCGGGCTGTGTTCGCCGCAATTCGTTCGGCCGGTCTTTCCCTCAAGCCTGAAAAGTGTCACTTCGCCTTCCAGGAGCTGAAGTTTCTAGGTCACATCGTGAGCGCTAAGGGAGTTAGCCCTGACCCCGATAAGACAGCCGCTGTCGCTGCTTTTCCCGTGCCAACCGATAAGCGAAGTGTGCGCCGCTTTCTGGGTCTCTGCGCCTATTATCGGCGTTTTGTGCAGAACTTCTCCCAGATCGCTGAGCCCCTCATCCGCCTCACGAAAGATGCCGAACCTTTCTTCTGGGGCCAAGAGCAACAACAGGCCTTCGAAGACCTCCGCACTCGTCTCCAACGGTCGCCCATCCTTGGCCACTTCGACGAGTCAGCCGACACTGAACTGCACACAGACGCCAGCAACATCGGCCTCGGTGCGGTCCTTGTGCATTGGCAGGATGGTATCGAACGCGTAATCGCATACGCAACTTGTCACGCTCGGAGGTGAACTATTCCACCACTGAAAAATTGTCACCACATTATCACCGTTTGTCGGTGACAATACGTTTCTGTGTATGAATGCGGGATTTTTGGGACAAGTGTGTTCACCTGAGGGGTGTCATGAGCTCCGACAAGCATGCGAAGCAGAGGGTGCCGGATTTATTGTTTTCTAGAAGAGAAAAAGTCCCCAAGACATAGCGTTGAAGCTGCTCACGAGAGGCAGCTGAAGAACTCCTTTTCAGTACATATAGCGTCTTGACCCTGATAATCAGTGTACATTAAGAAATGGCACATTTGCAAGTTCTGAAGCTGTCTCAAACGCCTTTTACGCGCCGCTCAGCTTGGAGGCAGTCTCTTAAATTCTTAAAATAAGGCGATCGTTTTACCTTCGTGCTGCGTCGTCAAGCCGTCATTGCGGCGATTTCTGCCCGACGTATGGTTCTACCCCAACAACTGTGCTAAGTTTTGTTGTCATATTCAAGAATCCACAATGCACGTTTGATGCGCGTATCGACTCCTGATATCTCGAGCTGGCATACTAGCGATAGTGGTCTCTCTATTTCACGGAATGAGAAAGCGAGGCTACAGAAGTGTGGAAATGTGGGATGATTCCTGAAGCATTGTTGCATTTAGGTCGTTGAGCATACGCGGTATTGCCACTTCAGCCACATACCATTTATGCCGTGATATCACCCGCATTTTGCTCGATATTTTCAAAAAAAAGAAGGCCATCTAGTGTTGACCCGTCATCAACGTGTTCAGACCAGTACTGAGAAAATAACGAGATTGGGTCGTACAGGAGGCGCTCTTGCAGCAAAGATGATATTAACCAAAATCAAAAAATAATTAGTGTTCCAGCAATCAAAATAAACATATTGGTCACGATATTAAAAAGAATTTTGGCGTTCTAAATACCTCCCCGATTTGATTCTCCTTTTCTCATTTTACACTGAACACAAGAATTTCTCACAACTCCATTTAGAAAAATGGCATAGCTCGCTCAAACTGCTCATCGTTACCGCTGGTGAACTGCCGACCTCGTCGTGAATACATTTACGTGTTTACGTGAATAAAAAGAAACACTATCGCATGGCCAGTTTTCAACAAGGGTCATGATGAAAAAATAAAGACAACAAACACCGTGTGACACGACCATAGCGAATGCCTAGATAATAGAGCGGATACTGAAACAGGAAGATGAGATGGCAAGAAATGTAAACACTGTGTGAAGACGTCCAAATGCGTGCGTCGTTATGCGTTTAAATGTTCTGAGGGCTATCAATGTGAACGAAAGTGACGGTCAAGGTCGTTTTCATCATCACGTGCAACATTTTCTAAAACCAGGTTCGAGTAACAAGCGCAGCGTCATCGCCCTTGTCACTCCGATTCCTGCAGCAACTGGCCACCCTCTCTGTGATGCTCCTGCCGCGATTAGCATTGCACCCCTCGAAACTCCACAGTGGAGCCTCCGTTTCCTTTAGCTGAACACAATAAAAAAAAGGCGGAAAGCAACCCTGACTGGGTATAATGCCAATCAAGGTGCAAAGTAAAGTGGGCTGTCGTGCAGACGACGCGACGAAGGACTACAACCAAGATGGCGGCTGGCTACTTCCGGTAAACGCGCGCATGCGCAGTGGGCGTTGTGAAATCGGTCTATTGCGGCGCAGTGCGACTGGCCGTCACGTACGCGTGTACTTGTCGTAAATTTCACGAACGGTGGCGCCGCCACGCGGCGCTCGCCGGAACCCGCGATGAGGGGATAGCGCAACTAGGACGAAGACCGGTCGAGCCGTTCCCAGCCAACTGCAGCCTATTCGCTCCCAGCCAACTGCAGGCTGGTTTTTAAACTGAGGTAATATTGCAAACACTAGGATCCAAAGCAGAATGAATGTAAAAACCGTCACTACTGTGGCTGCCCAAGCCCCTCAATGGCAGCTATATTGGATTACCAGTAGCGCCCCCTATAGCCCGTGAAAGTTGCGATACACCGGACCTTTGTCTTGGGAGGCGGCGAGAGTGTGCTTTTGTTCCGATCGGTTCAAAACCGGGTGCATGTGCGCGACGGACCTTCCCATGCGCTTGCCACGGGAGGCGACGTGAGCGTGTGGCCACAACCACTCCCGACGCTGACCAGATCCAGAAGAAGCTCTGTCATGGCTTGGTAAGGGTGAGGTAAGGATCTTTTTTCTGCTGCCCTTTTGTGGGGATCACTGCTCAGAGCTTGGGGTGGGGAAGGGGAATGTGGGAGGCGATGTGGAAGTCCGTGGGCGAGGTCATAGCGCGCACCAAGCAAACCGCACAAATGGCAGTTTGGCACGGAGGTAATTCAGGCTTGTGGAGAGATGTGCAGGGGTTGCTTCTTCACGGTAGGAACCCAGGTGGGCAGCCTGCACGCAGCGACGCTGATCTACTCCGTGGAATTCCACATAGCCGTCTAGGTGGCACTGCTGTCAATGCTTGAGCTTCCCCGACCCATTAGGGAGCTTGCTCCTTCATCCAACCAGCGCTGTCCCGACGCATGATGGGGGCGATGGTGAGACGCGTGAAACGTTTGTTGTATCGTGACGGAGGGGGAATTAGGCTCGCCGAGGACGGCTAGGTCTCGCGCTCCATGCACAGACCTCATGGATGAACCTTCCCAAGGCTTCTCAAAGAAGGAAACTCTGAACGAAAGCCTAGAATGCACGACCATTTGCTCATAGGGGTATTTCGTTCACATCACCTCTCCACCTTTCCCTCATTAAAATTCCTTTCTCTCTCTCTCTCGTTCACATCGCTGTCAAAAAAAGTGTATTAGCCTGGCGCTCTGAAATTCTTGTCAGGCCTAACGCTGTTCAAGTCCGGACTTGCATTCCACGCAACGAACTGTCTGTCGTCCTTTGCCTCATGAGCTTGCCGCACGTTGGGCGCCACTGTGGCGATGTCGGGGCCTGTCTTCTACAACGCTCCCGCTTCGCGGCTGCAGCGTCTTCGTCCGCTAACGAGGGAACTGAAGGAGGACAAGGCGTCTGCACTCATTTGATACTTATTCCTCTTCCAAATATATAAAGAAGTTGAAGGGGCCCGGCGATTACTTCGTTACAGCCGTAACTTCGTTATTGCCTGTGTTGACCGAGCTTCTAAGGGGAATCGTTCTTGCTTTGTTATATCAATTATTTCGTTATAAACCGCTTCGTTATAACGAGGCTCTACTGTAGTGCACAGAGCGCGCCAGCATTCCTCGCAAGTAGAAGGCTTTACCGGCTGATGTATAGGGGTGCGACTTTGACGGTATCAGCGGCGATTGTTTGCGCGCGCCAAGAATGACGGCAGCGTGCGACCAGGTAGTCCCGTGCACGCCGCATTCTTGGAGCAAAGCCATCCCCGGCCGTTTTCCGGGGGAGGTGGCGCAAGCGTGAGGTCCTACCGTACACAGAGAGCAATTCGCTCTGTCCACGACAAGTGGCGCTACTAGGACGGTCGCCATTCCGAGCCTTCGGAGCCTTCGTTAACAACATCGGTACGCAGTGTGAACCATTGCTTCGCAAATGTCATGTGACTCTTAAAAACCTGGCTGTGGTAGAGATCTAATGCGTATTGTTGCGTTAATATGTAAAGGTATTATCCTCGTGGTTTAGCGTCGGAAAAATAGGTGCGTGTATTACATTTGGGACACTTCGCGGCTCACTTCGCGCCGTTTTTAGAGGACTTGTCTGGCGAGTTCATACTGCTTTCTGGGAGAACAGAATGCTAGTGTGTTCTACGGAAAAAAATAAACATAGCACAAACATATCATAAACATATGAAGGAGCTTACCTTTTTGCTGAGCCAGGCGTGTTGGTCGGCCGCGTGGAGACGGAGGGGGAAGCAGATTTTCCACAAGTACAGAGAGCTCATCACATCAAGCATATACATGGTCTGTTCTGAAAGTAGTAGGACTCATTTTTTTAAACAAAATTTATTCAAGAGAATAGTACAAACGATTACAATTTTTCAAGGTAGCACCCTTCCGCACCTACACGCTGCTGCCAATGAGTTTTACAGTTTTCGTACGCCACCAGGAACGCCTGGACCGGAATGCTGTTTAGCTCCCTTGCCACGGCCTGTTGAACCACCTCTACCGATCCGTGATGTTTCCCCTCGAGCGTCGATTTTATTCTCGGGAATAGAAAAAAGTCTGGCGGGGCCAAGTCGAGGCTGTAGGGGTGCTGAGGCAGCGCTGCCACCTTGTGCTGGGCAAAAAATCGGGGTCCTCATTCACATGATGAAGAAGATCCTACCGGTTGGCCTTTTCCTCCTCTGACAACACTCCCGGCACCAACTTCGCGCACGCTTTCCTCATGGATAAGTTTTCTGTCACGATCTCAAAAACTTGGGTTTGAGGAATGCTCAAGTCATCAGCAATCATTCTGATACTCATTCTACGATCACTGTTAAGTAAATGTTTCACTCGCTACACATTTTCGCTGGTCTTGCTGGTCGAAGGGCGTCTGGAGCGGTCGTCTTCTTCCACTCTTTCCTTACCTTCTCGGAAAAGCTTGTGCCACACAAAAAACACCTGATCTACCCATGGAAGCGTCACCGTAGGCCTCGTTAATCATGTTGTGAGTCTCTTTGCCCGTTTTACCAAGATTTACTCAAAATTTGATCGTGTATCGCTGATCCAGTAAACGCTCGACGATTCTGCGTGACGAGACGTTTCGACAGGGGTTCACAGTACAAGCGACCTCCTCTCTTCAACGGCCGAGAGCCTACTGCCGATTTTCCCCAGCATTCGCAATATCCCCCTTCAACGATCCTGCACGCGCAGACAGCCTCTCGTCCGCCCGTTCACCCAGGAAAAAAACCAGTCCTACTACTTTCAGAACAGACCCTGTACTTCTCTGCATGCGGTTTGATTTGTAAATCTTGCACTCATCCGCTTTGTGCAATGGCAGGCGCCCTTTCGGATTCGGAAAACTTAGTAGTAGGTTCTATTACGCTTTGCACACTTACTCGGAAGGTGGTGAACCCACGTTATATTTTAGAACAAGCGGTGAAAAGCAAAGGTTGACGAATCTTAATGGAACGTGAACACACAGTACGTGCACACCGCTGCAATCACGGGATAATAATAATACAATCTTTATTCAACATCTCAAGGATGTTTGGAGTACAGAAAAAAAGCCTGACATAGGCTTGACTAGGCCCGCACCCCAATACATGGCAAACAGAGACAGCGCATGGTAAAAATAAAAAGAGAAAAAAAAGAAAAGAAAACACAGCATTTGGACTTTGGGAACGCAATCTGCAGCTACTGCTGCAGTCATAAAAAAATATATATATATAAGTGCATAAAGCAGACTAATAAGTGACAGTGAAACATACGCCAGTCCAAGTTGTGCATACATCAATAAGACATACAGGTAATGAAATCATTACATAAGATATAGAAGCGTGCACGAACTTAGACTCCCGTATAAGATAGTTGAAATATATCTGGTAAAAAAATAGATACATGAAATGCAAAAACAAATGGTTCCAAAAAATAAGGAAAGCATGTTAACATTCTAATTCCATACAAATTTCTTTCGTAGGTTTTTCAATGAAATAGATCGTATATCTGTGTTCTCGTCCTTCGAGAAATCATTTAACATTGTCGGCAGTTGGAATTTCAACATTTGATTTCCATAACCCGTACGGCATTTACTCACATTCTATTGTTCGGGCTTGCGCGTTGGGTAGGTAGGAGTGTGCTTTTCCAGTCCGGCTAGCAATTTTAATGCATTTATATTTTTAGATTCTTCTAATTTATATTGTTTAGACAGTCTATAGGTGTACATAGATTCTACACTAACGATGTTCAGCTGCCTGTACATGTCCTTCGTATGGCTTAAATAGGGTGCTTTACAAATTATGCGTATGGCACGTTTCTGTAGCAACTGAAGATCATTAATATTATTTTTGCTTGTGGTTCCCCACACAAGTGCGCCGTAGTTGAGCGTGGATGAGAATAAAGAGTTGTAAAGCAGAATATTAACTGCTCTTGGAAAAGTAAAACAATGACGCCGCATGAGACCAACCGTTTTCGAAAGTTTTTTGATGACGCATTTATGTGCTGATCCCAGGACAAATTTGCAGAAAAAATAACACCGAGCGACTTGAAACTCTGGAGAACCTCTATCTCTGTACCCTCAATTAGAATTGGCGGTAGTACATAAAGTTTATTTCTTGGATGAAACATAACAACCTTGGTTTTTCCAATATTTAACTTCAACTCATTCGTTGCTGCCCAGGTGCTAACTATACGAAGTGCACGATTTGCACGACGGGACAAATCTGCACCGGAAGAGCCGGAAAAGAATAAACTTGTATCGTCTGCATAAATTATGTACTTGGCCGTTGGGTCAGTGTTCACTATGTCATTTATATATAAAACAAATAGAAAAGGACCTAGAATGCTTCCTTGCGGAACGCCTAGTTTGACCGGTTTTACGGTGGAAGAATGCCCTGTTATCACAACACACTGTGATGGGTGTTCAAGGTAGGATGAAATTAACATAAGGGCTACACCGCGAATACCATAACACTCCAACTTTTCAATCAGTATACGGTGACTAATATATTCAAAGGCTTTTGTAAAGTCAAGAAAGACACCAAGGACCATGTTTTTGTTTTCAAAACTTTCCAGGATAATTTCTTTTTGCGTAAGTATCGCTAATTCAGTGGACCTATTTTTTCTGAAGCCATATTGCGCAGGAGCTAAGATGTTACAGTGATCGGTGAAAGAAGTTAGTAGTTTGAGAATAACTTTCTCAAGTCCTTTCGAAAAAACTGGAAGTATTGAAATTGGACGGTAATTAGAAAGGTTGTTTCGGTCGCCCTTTTTATATATTACGGTTACCTTGGCACACTGCATACTCCGCGGGAACACCCCTGATGAGAGGCAGATGTTGAATATATGCACCAATGTATGGACAACTGAGTCAATTACATGCTTTACAGGCTTCACTTGAAGGCCCATTATGTCATTGGAGGTGCTGTTTTTTAGGCTCGCAAACGTAGTTATTATTTCAGTTTCCGAGACCGGCTCCAAAAACACAGCTTGTGGGCAAGAAGGTTTCATGAAAGTTGAGTAGTCTCCGCCGGACGACACTGAGACCAGAGAAAGGAAGTGGTCATTGAAAGTATTTGCTAATCTCTCCCCTGATATTTCTACGCCATTATTATCTAGCTTTGTGATCGTCTCCGGAGATTTGCCGAAAATTTGGTGCAATCTACGCCAAACCTGACCTGATTGCTGATTCGAGGAAGTTAAAAGATTATAGTGGTAACGATTCTTAGCAGTACGAAGTTCTTTGGTGACTTGATTTCTATACCTCTTAAAGGCTTCGAGCGCGTCCGGGCACTTGCTTTTGATAAATTTCTGGAAAAGCAGGTCACGCTTTTTAATGCGGTTTAGCAATTCTGACGTTACCCACGCTTTCCGGATTTTCTTTGACCTATGAAAACTTTTTTTCGGAAAGCAGGAATTATACAAAGATAAGAATTTTTTTAAGAACTTGTCATAAGCTACGTCAGGGCTATATTCAGAGAGGACGTCATTCCAGTTTACTTCTGCAATGCATTCACGAAAGCTAGATAACGTGCGCGGATTGATTTGCCAGCGGAGCGAAGGCAGCTCAGATTTCGCACTGATTTTAAAAACGTGATACACTGACAGAAATATCGGAAGGTGATCACTCAAAGAGTAATTAATGATACCAGATTTAATACGACAAGTTTCGAAGTTAACTATAAAAAGATCAAGAAGTGTTTGGGAGCCAGCTGCTAGCCGTGTAGGTGACGTTATCACATTTTGGCATGAGTTAATATTCAAAAGGGATTCAAATTTCATATTTGGGCTATTCTAAGCCAGAAAATTAATATTGAAATCTCCACCCAATATAATGTAGAGGTTTTGAGCATTGACAAACTCTAGCAAAGAATCCATGAAAGTGAAAAATGAAGAGACGTCACCGCATGGTGGACGATAACAGCTACACAATAAGTATTTGCGCGATTTCAGTACAAGCACTTCGAAGTCAGTAGAAGCACAACAGAACTCATCAAGAACTTCACACTCAATTTCGTTAGAAATTAGCATCGATACACCGCCACCACGTTTACCTATACGATTAACAAAATAAGATTCGTAGCCAGATAGCTTAATCACGTCCTCTTCACAGTCAAACCAGGTTTCTGAAAACATCACTATTTAAATATAATATTGGCTTGGCTAAAGAAACCCTCAAGAGCGCCATCCTTATTCCTGCCAGATCGCAGATTAAAATGAATGCAGTTCAAACACTGTCGAGAATCACCCAATGCACAGCCGTCCAGCTCCGTCGCGTCAACTAAGTCGCTCATACATGAAGCCATCGTGAGATAATTAGGACAGATTTATACCTCGGCCACACATTATCAAAGTACCAGCGCTTGAAATATGCGGAAAGACAACTTCGCGCTGTTGCGCACCATTCATACTGGAGGCGGTGCATTAGGCTGGCATTCAGATTGTTCGATATCAAATGTGCGCAGAAACCTGCGTTAACATATGACGACTCATTGAGAATGCTTTGTGCAAGCAATATCGTCAATGCTTTAACTTTTGAAGGTCTGCGTATAAAAAGGGGGACTTCAAACGCCCGCGGGCACAAAAGAAAGAGACGTGCATTGTCAAAATCAACTGCAAACCTAGTGTACATGTTACAAAAGGGCGATGAAGGCGGGTTTCTGGTTTCCGCCCGAAGCGTAATCGTTGGTGCTACGTTAGCTTCGTTGAAATCTGTTGTGTGGAAGTCTGAAAACTTCCACCGTATGCCGTTCCATTTTTTGTGAATTAGTGGTGCCATCACGCGTTCAACGTCCTGACAGGAAACGTTTTTAGACCTAACAGCGCCGCTCCAATGAACGTTAGTTTCCATGTTCTGCTCCATTGTTTGTTTGTTTTTTTCCCCCTTTTTGCAAGTCCAAGCTGATACAGGGACAGTTTCACTGCATCTTTTCAAGATCGCTTTCCTGCTTGATGACCAATGCGTCAGAGCCATCTGACTGTCTAGCAAAAATTTTTCCGTTGCGGCACCAGACATACCTCCAGCCAGAAGAACGCTTTTTTGCAGCAGCCATTCCCAAAAGAAGCTTGAGAGTAGGGCACAGGTGTTCATTAACAAACACAAGAGATTCTGAAGTGTTGTCAAGGTCGGAATTCTTAAGGCGCAGCATTCTAGCTTTTTCGAGTAAGGAATCCCTCTTTTGGCGCTGACTGGCGCTGACTCTTTTGGCGCTGAATATATGCTCGAGCCATGTCTGCAATGACCTGGAACAAAAAGAGAGAAAAGCCCTTGAATAGGCAAAGCTATGTCTCGACTAGGCTATAGCTATGAATATCATGAGTATTAATGCAATCAGCATTTTTATATTTGTGCAAGTATATCTGTCGTCTTTCTTGAATCTGCGTTTTAAGTTTCTGGGCCACATACGCCTTCTCCACATTTCGGGAGAAGTTGCAGCTGATTCCTCGTTCTGTTTTCTTGGTAGTGGTTCATCGTTAATGATAATGACAATGACGAGAGAGTCTCCAAATCTCTTTATTTTACGGAAAAAAATCATCCCATTCAGTACCGGGACACCTGCCTCGGTGCGAGGATTGGCCAGCCTTTTATCACACAGTATAGGGCTGCCAGCACATAGCGGCAATCCCTTCCTACCAAACGCCACAATGGACCAGTGGGAGGCAGCACTGTGTAGCGATCAGCTGGAAGACCAACCTAGACTGGTCGACAGGGCCTATATTTGTGCAGCAGTCGCGGAAGTCCTGCGTTAGGGGCTCTACCCACCAAGCTTGCGAAGACCTGTATTGAGGGTTAAAAGTTTTTCATTCATGCATTCATGGAGGACCGGCTTGCCGCACTTGTGTATTGACTAATCCTTTTTTGGCTGCTCGACGGGCCGCCACCTTCGTTCTCTTCTATTCTTCGACCCGAGCGGCGCGCATGGCTTCCCTGGCTGCTTTCGACGCAACGGCCGATTTCCTTCCGGGTGAACAGCGCACCCGGATTCTTGAACCGTTGTTGGTACCGTTGTTGGTTCCGTATGAGCCCCAACTCTTTTCTGCACTAGGTAGCACACTTAGCGTAACTAGAACCTAGAGAAGCCATTGCATTTGCTCGTTCTCCTTCGAACTTAGCGATCTGCTAGGCTGCGTCCGCGCCTTTGTGTGCGGCTAGCTGTTCGAAGGTGAGGGGGCGGGGGGGGGGGGGGGGGAGTAGTATCAAGTCCTGCCTGAGGAAGTATGCAGCCACCCATATCTTTATGCGGAATCCCGGCCATGTAGAAGGCGTTAACCATAATGTGCTTTGTCTTTGTGAACTGCTCAATGATCAACCGGACAACACGGGCTATATATACTCACGGACATTTCCTGGCAATGCAGCTGAGGTGTTGCAAGAGTGGAGACGAGACAGCACTTTGTCTTTCGTGCCGTAAGGTGTGGGCTCCTCAGCACTAGCAGCCTCCCATTCTCTCTCCAGCTTCCCCTCCACCCCGCCGCACCCCTTGCCCCAAAAACGAACAACCCACTCACAACGGCACGGGATCAAAATCCCATCTCCTTCCCTTTCCTGCCTAGCCTCTGCTGCAGTCCCATAAAAATATGGCCGCGAGTATAGTGCCTCAATTGTGATGCAAGCTTCACGCAAGTAGAAACTCGCAAGGGGAATCTGTTTGAGCGCTGCTCCGATAAGCACTGAATCGAGGCACTTAAGCGATGCAGCAAAGGCGCGTCTGCTCGCTTGACGTCACAATAACACGTGCGAGGAAGGCTGAATCCTCGCGTCGTCCGTTCTGCCAGGTGCCGATGCCCGTTGTACTCTTTTTGTACTGCCTAGCTTCCGTCTAGGCCCATAAATATACAGACGGACGGGATGACACGCTTCTCTGCGTAAGCGACGATATAGTCCGCACAGTCGTTACCTGGAAAATCTATTTGCGACGTGGTATCCGCCGGAACGGCAGTGTCTATAGCGTGAGCCCTTAATCTGACGATGCAGGTCGACGATGCCTCCTGGAAACGGAAATGTGATCTCAATATAGTATTTGTACTTTCGGTAACGCACCTCGAGAATAGCAAACATCTCCTTGAGGAAGAACTTGCTGCTCAGCGCATACGACTTCTGGCTTTCGTCCTCATAGTAATGGGCTCGTCGAGCGCCTTCATCGTGCAGCTAGTTCGACATGACATCCAAGCACTATCGGTGAACAAAATCTCCTGGTTGCGCAATAACGATTTACGAACGCAAATGCCAAGTCTGTGAACGGTCACCTCGGGCCAATACAGTGCGAACTCGGCTATCAGCGTCTCAAGCGTGGTTTCTGGCTACCGGCTGTGAACAAAAATATTCGCTTTGGTTCCTACTTACGCGCCCTGATACTTTTGTACCCAGCTGCGCATTGGCAGTGACCAAGTGAACTGGTAGAGCATTCTGATTTTTTTTTGTCGCATTTCTATAGATTTCTGCCATTCAGCGTACCATTAGCTACATCCATCTGGTTGGTTGGTTGGCCTCAAATAAAATGGCTCGTACCCACTACGGGGGAGTGGCCGAGACACAGGCGGTGAACTGATGGAAAGAGGAGCATTTATAGACGAAAGGGAGTAGTAATAGGGTATAGGCTGACAGAATGGACGACTCAACGACAGGGGACCTGCCAGCTGGGAGATCGAAGACGGGACGATAGCTCTTGTGCAAATTTGAATGCAATGCGTGTAATGGTTTCTCGTTTATAGTCGCGTTCTTTCCTCCGTCTTCGACTCCGTCTTCTTTCCTGCGCCCGCCTCTCCATGTGCGTCTCTGGGTGGCCCATTTTCGCCAGCTTGCCTGCGTAAACACCGAGGCCATTAAGGAAATCTGTAAACACCGCTACGGCCAGTATAATCTCTTTCTGTCGTTTTGTGTACTGGTGTGGTCCCCAGTACGCACACCGGATTGAGCGAGGCGGTTCTCCAGAGCTTTTCCTGGTGCTTACACAGGTGCAAAAAAACAACCCCGTTAACTACCGCGTTGTCTCATCGCAAACTGTCTTCAATCGTTGTCGACGCACAGAAGATCTTGGCCATGTCCCATGAATGCATTCACATGACCGTCGCCCTAAAATTAGCTTCAGAGCGTGTCAAGGGTGGTCGCGGTCTGTTGTTGTTAGCCTTTGCAAAGATGGCACTACCTACACTGGGGGATCGGCCAAGATTCGGGAGGCAAAGGTTGCTATTCACCTACGCCGTCTTTGCCAAAAGTAACCGAGCACAGGTGGTTTGTTTCTTAGCCGCGTAGCGTAGCACTTACGGCAGCCCTTAAGCTAAGAATGTGTGCAAAGTAAGCTGAGCCCTTGACCTCACGTTCTGACACCTTTCGGTATTTAGGGCTGCTGTAAATGCTCCGTTATACGGTTCAGAAGCAAAAACCTGCTGCTCGGTTACTTTTGGCAAAGGGGGTACGTACTAAAGGAGTGGAAGCAGAGAAGCGTGAGGCGTAACTTTCACTTCTTTCATGTGTACGTACTCATCATCATCATCGCTCATCTTTGTTCTCGACGGCGCGCGCTCTTTTCGGATATGTGGATGTTTGCGCTATAGCAAAAGACGCATTTTCTCAGAATATTGCATTTAAAAACTTTCTCGCCACTCGATTGAAACCTGGCGTGCCATAGCGTTCGGATTCCGTGTGAATAGAAAACTGTGTCGATGATGATGAAAACGTTTATAAAAGCCACAATGCTTTAGTTGAAGGGAATGCTGATCGGGTCCCTAGTCCGAGACGCCGTTGGTAAAAGCCGCTGCCCGTGGTCTGGCGACGAGGGCTCGTTGTTCCTCGAGGTCCGAGCTGGACAGGGCCGCCTCCCAGCCTAGCTCCCGCGTTGGCTGATTTATGATGTCAATGCTGTCATTTTTCTGACAAGCCCATACCATATGGTACAAGTTTGCCTTCTGGCCACAAAATTTGCCATGTGCCGAAAAGGACTCGGGCTCAATGGTGTGAAGCGTAGTTGGATTATTGAAAGACATAGTTTCTAGCCTGCGAAGGTGACATTCCTCTGATTTACTGAGACCCTTAGCGGGCCTCGGGAATGTCTGCCTTTCAAGGCGCATATGTTGCAATATTTCTGAATATGTTGTTAACGGAGAGGGGGAGCCGGAATCAGGAAGGGAGGACGTAGAAGGATTCCGAGGAAGAAAAGCTCGGGCCGAAGCGTGTGCGCGCTCGTTTCCTTCAACTCCCTGGCGACCTGGTACCCATATTAATTCCTTCCGTTCAGCTGAAGTCCTACATTGACTAAGAATTTTGCAGGCTAGCGGAGTGATTCTGCCACACATATAGTTTCTATAAGCCGCCTGGGAATCTGTGTCGACGTAACGCAGTTCACTTGAGAAATTGCCTGGTGGTGGCGACATGGGGATTTCGCTATGTTAAGCTCATAAAAAATTCCTTTTTCGAGCGAAATCTCTGCTCCTCCCGTGCAAAGCTGAAGGTCACGTGGCTATGAAATTTGGCCTTCAAACCAGGAAGAGCGGTAGCTTGGCTCTGACGTCATGCCACGTGACTCCACGCCTCGCCACAGCTGCGCACGTTGAGATAACGGTGCTCGCTCGCCGTGAAACTATCGACAACTATCGAATCACGTGACCCATTGCGCCTCTCCACAGCTGCGTATGCGGAGCCGACGGCACTATCGCAACTGCCGGAAATCACGTTATGTGCCTTTCGCTATATACAAGCTTGTGGCGTGTGCTTACCTTCATGTGCTTACCTAAACAGAGCTTTCGCTCGTCTTACTAGGTTCAGCTGGGTTATACCCTGACTAATTTTCGTGAAAGTATAGCGTTACCGCCGCAACATTGCGGCACTCAATCGGTAGAGGCTAACTCCAATTTTTCCTCATGTCGCTTAAGTGGCACACGGCTTTGAAATACAAAAAAAATGCTCTAAAAGAATATTTTTTAAAGAATTGTTATACGCCTCGCATTTTATGTTCTCCAGAAGTTTCACTGCTCAAATCGGCCGGGAAGTACTAAAAAGAAATTGTCTCGTTTTCAGAAATTGTCCAGGCGCAATGGTGGAGTGGTTAAGCGATGCGCCACTGCCCTGCGATGGCAGGTACTCCCAGCGGTGGACCTTGTTCAGGTGGTCACGTGACCCGGAGGAGCCTTGGCGACGTCCCGCTTGACAGTGGACGCTGTATTTATTTGCGCTGAGCAGTGCAATTCTTGTGTGCACAATTGGGAAGGCAGAAAATCTGGATGTTTTAAAGCGTTACCTCCTATTCTTGGTAACCCGGTGGGTGAACATTGTCCTGAAAGCGCGAAAGCCTGAGGCTGAACATGGGCATTTTCCCGGAAGAATCCAAAATTTTCCGGCCGAAAAGCATCCAGCAGAAAAACAAAAACAAAAACAAAAAGTCCAATGATACAGCCCGGGCCGCGATTAGATGCATGGCTCCCGCAAAAAGAGCGCCTTTGGTTCTCAGCGCCTAAAAATACTCGCTCATATCAGTTTTTAGCCCGCTAGCACTTATAGCGGCAATTCCCCGCATTTGGGTTTTATTTGTTTGTCTGTTTCTTTGTCTCTCTGTTAGAGTAAAAACATTAGTCAAAGTAGTCATTGAGGGCAAATATAACTGCTTTCGCAGAATTGCCGCATCAGATGTCTAACCGACGCCGTAATTTTTTCAATCCTTGTTACGGGTACCTAGCCTCTGAGAGGACGCCGTATTGGAAGACTGAGGCCTTTTTTAAGGCGCGACATCGCTGCCTTACGAACTGAGAATGCATGTTGTACTTATGCCGAGGGTGTCAGTGTGGCAGTCGCGTTTCAGCAAAGGTCACTGTTTAATGAACAGAAATGACCAGCTTTGTCATATATCATCATCATCATCATGATCATCATCATAATCAGCCTGACTACGCCCACTGCAGTGCAAATGCCTCTCCCATGTCTCTCCAAGTTAATCCTGTCCTTTGCCAGTTGCGGCCACCGTAGCCCCGCAAACTTCTTAATCTCATCCGCCCGCCTAACTTTCTGTCGTCCCCTGCTACGTTTGCTTTCTCTTGGAATCCACTCCGTTACCCTTAAGGACCAGCGGTTATCTTGCCTTCGCATTACATGCCCTGCCCAAGCCCATTTCTTCCTCTTGATTTCGGCTAGGTTGTCATTAACCCGCGTTGGTTCCCTCACCCACTCCGCCCGCTTCCGATCTCTTGACGTTGCACCTATCATTTTTCTTTCCATAGCTCGCTGCATTGTTCTTAACTTAAGCTGAACCGTCTTTGTTGGCCTCCACGTTTCTGCCGCAGAGGTGAGCACCGGTAAGATACAGCTGTTGCATACTTTTATTTTGAGGGATATTGGTAAACCGTAATTCATGATCTGAGAGAACCTGCTATATGCGCTCCACCCCATATACCCGACTTTTATTTTTCTCGTAGATAGCACTGCCGTCGCTGGCGATACTGTCATTGCAGAGTGAAATATTTGGCTGTGGGTCAATTATTACACCTGGCTGAAGACAAAAGCGCGTGCAATAGTAGAGGTATACCCTAGTTACTTGTTACTGAACCGCGCACATATATAAAACAGTGCTCATTACACAGATAGAAAGTGATTCGACTACAAAGCAAATAAGGTGCGCTTTGCAGTGGATTAAAGTGCGTACGCATGCAAAGAGTAACGGCACTATCTTTTCTATTGTCTTTTGAGCATTATGCGAATACAGCTGACTTGAGCCAAGCATTCGGAGGTCATGCTTATGCTTAGTCTCGCATAAGAAAGTGTTCCATCATGGCTCTGATGACAGGTGACTGACGACGGTGTATGTTATCAGTTGCTCAATCAAGTAGTTGAAAGGGAACCGTCGATCGGCCATTTCCAATGTCGGAGACGAACAAGCTACAAGTCCATAGGCTGTGCGCTCGAAGAAGCTAATGTTGTCTAAATAGACAACATTAGACAACATAGGCGGCGCGTCGCACTAAGAAAACGGTGACAACTGAGATGATGAACAGTGTAGAGAACTGAACGCATCAGTTATAGTTCAGCGCGATGTTTAAAAACGACCCTGACGACACAGGAGCCGTTTTTCCGTTGCTTTTTCCTTGTATATTCTGGCGCTGGAAGATCATGGTGATGATGATTATCTTCATGATTAATTTTTATGGCGCTAGGGCATCTGCAGCCAGATAGCGTCATGACACGAGGCGTCTTCCTCTACGCAAGCTGGGGTCAAAGACCCGTTTCGCAAGCATTTCGTCCAAAATAAGCCAAGCACCAGCCAAGGGAAAGCTTGTACCCACTGAATCAGCGGTGGGTACCCTGCGGCACTGCGGGTATCGAACCCCGCACCTTCTGCAAGCCAGACGGATGCTTAAACATTAGGCCAGCACTGCAGTTATACTCAATGGTGACGAGGAGGACGTCGATGTCCGTCCTTAATGACATGGTTGGTTCTACTGTTGACTACCAGGTGAAGAGAGGAGGGAAAGGCAGAAATGCTTTAATGAAATGACTAAGAGGTCAAAGCCTGAGCGCTTACTGCTCGACTGCACCTCTGCAACAGGCTGATGCTTGAATATGTGCAGAAAACAGTGCGAGTTATAAGTCAGCGTGCTGTCTTAAATTTTCCGCTTTCAGGCTCGAGGGTTGGCTGCTTTGCCGCACGTTGGCCAATGTGCCCGTGCGCCGCCTTTTACAGACTTACAGTCCATCTGCGGCTCTTTAGAGTCGGCGCCGCGTGCTTCGCTTGTCTGAGCCAGCAGCAGTTGTAGAACACTGAATCCTTAAGTGCGCGAAACAATGCTGAACAAAATGAGATCATCGAACGAGTTTCACGGAGCGTATAGAGCCTTTGAGAAACAAAGGCGCGAATGGCGACGCCAGATGGCCCAGTTTTAGAAAAGCGGGCCTCGTGTTCGCAAACTTCGCATGTTTTCATTCGCCAGGTCATAAACCTATTAACAAGAGCCGACTACGGCGAAAAATATGAGCTTCAGACTGTTATCACTGACTTATCACGCTTACAGGCGTGTCCACGGCTCTGCACTCCGAACACAAATACGCCTAAAAGGAAGTAAAAAGAGAGTGAGCTGTCTTCTAGCACACTACCTTTTAGATAAAGGAGTGGCCTAGAGGGCAGATCACTCCCTTTATACTCCTTTCGTCTTTAGGGTGTATGGCCACGCCGTGGACGCTACACTGTGCACGAGCTGTTAGCTGGAACTGGCAAACTTTCTATAAATGCTTTGTATTTTCAGTTGGAACGCGCAGAGCTCTGTGAAACGGTCAGCTGGCAGTTTTAACGCCCGCGTTGCAGACAGATCTTGTTCCACACCCATGTCGGATCCGCATGACGGACAAAATAGCTGCTCTGGGCTGTGGACCGCACATCGCCTGACTCTCCGCATCCCCCCCTTTTCCGCGTATGTTAGGAAGCTAAGCGAACACATGAAAGCGATCCTGGCGTTATACTGCAAACATGATTGCTTTAAATTACATCTTTCCGTCTGTCTTAAGCCCGTTATACCTAGTGGCACGGGCCGGGGCATATTATTTTTAAGTCCTTTTCACAAGCCCCAACATATTTTTTGTTTTCATCCCCGAATCGCGGTGCCCGCGGCTTGTCCGTAGTGGGGCTGTCGATGACGTGAGTGGGTTTCACACATGGCACGTGACGCGCGGGTCTGAACAGTTGATAGGGCGAGGGCTACCAGCGTTGCAATGACGGTTCTGGACACCACGCTAACCTATCTGGTTGCTGATGAATGCTAACCTGTTGGTGGACGCTAAGGAGTAAACACTCGCCAAGGAATACAGTTGCCGAGGGGTCAGATAAAGAAGCATAGAGGGGTAGCAGGACGGAGTTTGCGAACCTGTCCCAGAAAACAAAGGATCTTAAGAAGTGAATAAACTTAAATCAATAAACGGAATATGAGCGACGTAAAGGCCTAAGAGATTGGTAGGATAGGAAAGGCACTAAGGTACGGATAAAGCCTGAAGGCGGTAAAGAGGAAAAAGGTGTAAACGAAAACCAAAAGTGTGCTCTAAAAGATATTTCTTGCCTGTGATTGCAAGTAATCGAACTAACTGTAGCGCTTCATGGCACATAAGCAACTAAGGCTATCATGCGCCAAGCGCATGATTGAAGTGTCTTCTTGCAGTGCTTTATACACGTGAATTTTTCAACGTTACATTTTATTTAGGACGTTTGCTTCCATTATAACTTGAGAACGTGTGACTGATCAAGAAGTGGATTTCCTCCTGAGTTCAGCATGTGTGCGAAGGGATGTGTTGATTGTGAACTAGAGTGAAGCATATATTTTTCTGTCGGTTCAGATTTTGTGTATGATTATAGCATGTGTTTTCCTGAGAGTTCACGTCGATATGTTACTCATAAAGGTTTTTTTTATTCATTAAGAGATTATTTGTGAGTACTCAGGTTTGTCTATACAGTGCTTAGGCGGCAGAAATTATTTGGCTAAAAATTTCCTGCTGCTGGCATGACTTTCGTTCTACCAAGACAGCCTTTACAAACTGCAATTTATTTTTTGTTTTATTATCTCAAGACATCTGCCATTTATATTTCAATATCCTGCGTATTAATTGCATGGAGCCTCTATGTGGCAGGTTGTTGTTGTTAGTGGCTATTTATTAATAAAAATAAAAATTGGAGCAACAGATGTTGCTAGCCGCGGCATCTGCCATCGAAACCTGGAGGACCTGAGCAGCGGCTGGCGAGAATAAAATGACAGGGAGAGAAAGAAAGCGGGGTGCGATAGAAAAAGGGATAGGGGTAGAGCTGCAATATACACTGTGTACAAATACAGGATATTGAAATAGAAGTATATGTGGGGTGCCGCGCCGCCCGTGGTTGTCAAGAGATGTCGCTCGTTGACTTTCTTGATTTCCCCACTTCGAGCTTGTGCACCACCTAAGTCGGTTCTCTCGTTGCCACCTGTCCCGACGCGGCTCGGGACCCAGCAGAATTTATCACACGTCCTTGTGTCGTGAATTTTTCTATGTCATGTGTGGTGCTTCCGACTGAGGGTTCAACTGCATATCCTGATTGTAGAGCCGTGAGAAGGCTCCGGATATTGGTATAGATATGTTGTTTTCAATGTGCCTATCCACTATTCTGTCCATAGTCACACACACTGCATAAATTCGGCTGTAAAATGGTTGCACACTTCGGTAGCCCTACTATTTTTACCCGCAGTTTTCTTGCAATACAGCCTTTGCAACGAAATTTGCTATTCTTGAACAGTCTATAAAATTTTGTGCAATTCATGTATTTTTCTTATAGTGTCAGGTATTATTGTAGCACGTGGTTTATTGTTTATGGTAGTGTGTTTGTGTTGTCAGATACAAAGGGAAGGCTCTTCCATGGTGAGGGTGAATATTGTTGTGGATGTTCATCCGGAAGCGCGTATAGTAATCCTAATTCTTGGCGTTTATCATCAAGAAAAGGCCTCATCGATTGGGGCATGTTGTTGAACAGTATTTTAGAGGCGCACTTGGTGGCCATGATGTAGTGGATTTGTTTTCGTTAGGACCTAATTTTCAGGACGTAAGCACGCGTAAGCATTGTTTTTATGTCTGCAAGAGGCAGTTCGTCCGTTTTTACATAAAGCGTATTTATGGGAGATACTCTGTATGCCCCTGCTGGGAGACGGAAATCAATGTTTTGCACTGGGTCTAGTCGCTTTAAGTATGTCGGTCTCGCTGATATATGCAACCATAATCTAAGCAAGAACGTACGACGGTGTGATAAATGTGTAGTAGACATCGCCTATCGGTCGGACCCCGAGTGTTTACGCGAGCGAACTTCGAGTGTGTTCAAAGATCGGGAGGCATGCTTTTTGAGGGTGCTTATGTGCGAGAGGAATGCGAGCTTTTTGTCGAATGCAGTGCCTAGAAATTTGTCTTCGTGTTGTGAAATTTGTGTTCGCGCCTTTAAACTGGCCAAGATGTGGCCTAAAAACCACCAAATACGGCTCTGGTAGCAGCTCTACAAGATCTTCTAAATCATGAACGGTTACTCTGAGGTGGGGCTCTAGATATACGCACCATACTGTAATTGTCTTGAATGTAATAAGGGCGGCTGCCATAGCTTGTAATTTAGTTTTAAGTTTTTGCTCCCAATCAAGAGAATACATCCACTCAGGGCAGGCAGCGATCGCAGATCCGGGTCAAGAGTGTGAAACAACTAGCAGAATAAGAATGGGGTGGAGTATAGTTGGAAGGCACTCTCAGGTGTTGAACAGCAGTTTACCAGCATCCTTCAAAAGGAAAGTATACGACATACCGCAGCGGTGGCATAGCGGTTTAAGCCCGCATCTCACATGCGGATGATGTGAGGTTCGATCCCCAGGGCCGACGGGTTCACACCGTTGACACAATGGTAGTAGCTTTCCCTGGCCTGATGCTCGGCTTTATGGGACGAAATGCTTGGGTGAATGGATCTTTGACCTCACCTCGTGTAATGAAAACCATATTCTGACATGGCGCTCTTAGGCCGAGCCTGCCCTTCCGCCATAAAAAATTATTACCATCATATAGCACCTGTTTACCGGTGCTCACCTATGGGGAAGAGACGTGGAGGCTAACGAAAAGGGCTGAACTTAAATTGAGGGCAGCACAGCGACCTACGGAAGGGATATTTATAGGTTTAACGGTAGGAAACTGAAAGACGTACAGAGTGGGTCAGGGAAGAACTGGGCATGGGAAGGGCCTGTAGTGCCGAGGCAAGATAACCAGTCGTCTTTAAACGTAACTGAGTGGATTCCAAGGGACGGCAAGCCTAGCAAGGTCGGTAGGAATCCAGGTGTGCGGGTGAGATTAGGAAGTCTGCTGGGATAAGGGGGCCACAATTGGCACTGCACAGGGATAAGTAAAGATTATGGGAGAGGCCTTTGCCCGACAGTGGACGTAGGCTGATGATGACCATGATGATGATAGAATGAAGAATGAGAGATAACGCACTTTAATCAGCAACTGGTTAGTCGCTGAGGAGTGAACGGCTTTTTTCACCAGGGCTAGTTGGTTTTCTAACTTGTAGGAGGTCAACGAGGTACTCCATGTCCCTTGTTTGAGATATCCGTAAGCAAAGGCGATTTTAAAGACTGTAAAGACCATACTTAGAAAGTCGTAGTTTGCCTCAAAGCTTAATCTTATCACTGTCCAAAAATGCGAATTATTAGTCGCCAATCGCACTTGAATTAGTTTGATGGGCTAAGGCGAGGTGGTCATAGAGAAAAAAAGAGATGAACTCCTTTATTCTCGCCTGTGAACCTCTCCGTTTGTCTGTGCCCTATGTTTCTTTGAGTTAGGGGGCGCTGTGTGCTCGATTTTTAGGTCCTACACTGGTGTGAAGGCAAAACTGTCCTGCTCTCTCGTCCTTCTGCCCTTCGTGCCCTCTATCTCCGTTACTCTCCGCCTATCCCCGTCCCTCCGTTAGTGGAGCGCCCCCATAGGGAATATGCGTCTCATAGCATACAGATTCAACGGAAGCATAGAGTGCAAGCTTTTACTCAATACTGATATAAGCATTCTCGCTTTATGAAGACTCTCGGTCACTTAGACAGCTAGTCGGCATACGATAAAGCAAAGCTGGTTCATGACAAACTGCTGATAAACGATGATCTTTATGCGCGGGACGATGAAAAGAACTGTAGGGTGCTGTTGCGTAGCACGAATCAGCCGGAAGAGCCATGAAGCCTTGATAACGGGTTGACTGAGCAGAAAGATTTTCGCCTTATTTGTTTGAATGCACGGAGTGTGTGGAACAAGCAGGAACTTCTTGAGCATGCTTTACTTTCTTACGATCCTCATGTAGTGGTTATCTCTGAAACTTTGCTGCAGCCTCATGTGCTTGACAGTTGCATTTTCCCACCTTCTTACACTGCTTACCGTAGGGATCGCTTATCGAGGGGAGGCGGAGTTGCGATTCTGGTTAAATATGGATTATTATCTCGTGCTCTGCCTCCCATCGACAGTGACCATGAAAGTGTGCTATGCCACATTGACTTTTGTGGTAATCCTATTGTTATCGTTGGTGTCTACCGGGCGCCCGGAGTTCACCATGACTTGATGTTAAAACTTTACGATCAGCTAGGTAAATACCGAAGAGATAACATGATAATAGCAGGTGATTTTAATCTTCGAAATGTTGACTGGGAATCGCTGACTGCTGGCACACATGAAGTACCAAGTGCAGACACTCTCCTGGACATGCTCTTAGCTTATAATCTTAAGCAGGTGGTTCTACCCCCCACTCGTGTAACTGAATCATCAACTTCAGTGTTAGACCTAATCTTTTGTCCAAATAGCATAAAAAACTGTACTACCGAAGTGCATGATGGAATCTCGGACCATAAATTAGTATTTTTTTGTTGCTCACTACCCCGTCAATCAGTGAAGATTGCTTCCAGGCTCGTAACGGTAAAAAAATTTGATTTAGTGGATCGTTCGAGCATTGTTTCCTATTTAGAAGATTCATTACAATCATTCGATAGTGGTGATGTTAATGCACATTGGGTAAGGTTTAGGGCTCTCTGCCACTTTTGCCTGCACAACTTTGTTCCAGATAGAAAAAAAGAAGGTAGATAGGAGAAGCCCTTGGATAACCAGAGATATAATTCACGTTAAACGTAAGCTGAAACGATGTCATTAGCAGTCTAAAAGCTACCCTTGCGTAACAGTTACAAGAATCAAGACAGCGCTACTTTGGTGAGACGCTAGGTCGTTTCGTGACAGAAAATCCCAGCAAATTTTGGCAGTTTCTCACAAACAAAGGAAGTAGAAAACTTGACAAGATTATCGTCGATGATTCTGCCATTTCAGATAAAAAGGAGATAGCTGATGCTTTTAATATTTATTTCCAAAGCATTTTCGCTAAATCTAACACTCCGTTAAACGATCGTTGTCTGAACAGTCTCGAAAGAAGTGTCACTATTAGCAGAGAAGCAATAGTAGAACTACTCCTGCGGCTAGACCCCAGAAATCCCCCGGCCCCGATGATATTCCCGCTACCTTTTTTAAAATGTACGCTGAAATAGTAGACAAGTTTTTGATAATAATATTTAATAAGTCTCTTGAGTCGGGGACAGTACCAGATGAATGGAGAATTGATTGTAAAACATTTTATTCGCCGGGAAGAGCTTGGCAAGAGGTCGCGTTAAGTGGTCGAGAGTACATAGCCCTCGACGACTTTGTCAGCCCACTCCACCGCCAAAACTTGCGTTCTGGGGTCAGAGCTAGCCAGCACGGTCTCCCACCGCTCGAGAGAAGGAGCTGTAACTAGATCACCCGGAGGTGGCTCTATTTTGCAGTCCCACAGGATGTGATCGTAGGTAGCACGGTGGCCACAGTGTTTGCAGTTTGGGTTGTAAAGATCTGGATAAATGTGCGCGAGGAGTGATGGGGTGCGTATCGATCTCGTCTGTAGACGACGCCACGTAACCTCTTGTTCTTTAGTAAGTCTTTTGTCTGGTGGGGGGAAAATTCTCCTCTCTAGTTTAAAATGATTGGTGAGATCATGATATGTGATCATGGAGTCCTTCGTGAAATTCAGGGAGCCAGACTCATCCACTGCCCGGTCGACGAAACCTCGGGCTTTATTGTGGGCTGCCTCGTTCCCCGGATTCCCCGAATGGGCTGGGACCCATATCAATTAGGAATAATTTGGTGAGAATTTGGTTGCGTTAAGGATTCTAAGGGAGGTGTTTGTAATTCGCCCTTTAGCGAAATTATTGATACCCATTTTGGAATCGCTGAAGATGATGCTCCCTTGGGTATGCGCTAGGGCGAGGGCTATAGCCGCCTCTTCTGCCGTTTCAGAGGATTTCGTTTTGATTGTCGCCGAGACGATGTGGTCACCATTCTCGTTCACAACCACAATTGCAAAGGCATTGGTATTTTTGTATTCTGCCGCATCTACATAAAGTGTTCCAGCGCACTGTCTGTATTTGTTATGTAAGGCTTTGGCTCTTGCTTGTCTTCTACCCTCATGGTGTAAGGGGTGCATATTTTTGGGGAGTGGTTTGATTAGTAGGGCCGTCCTATAGTCGCGGGGTAAATCTACTTTAGCATCGTTATTCGTAGGTTGAAAGTTAATTCCGAATGGAGAATTTCTCGCGTGGTTCCGGTTTTTAAAAGCGGCCGCCGACTGCAAGTTGGTAATTACCGCCCTTTTTCACTGATCTCCACTTCCTGCAAAGTGCTAGAACACGTACTCACCAAATACCTGAAAAATTATTTAGACCACACGGGAATAATGACCAAAGCGCAGCATGGCTTCCGACGAGGATTCTCAACTACAACACAGCTAGTGGTCACCGTAGATGAACTTGCTAAAGTGCTTGATTGTGGCGGCCAGGTCGACATGATTTTTTCAGATTATTCCGAAGCTTTTGATAGAGTACCTCATCATAAACTAGTAATAAAAATGAAATTAATAGGCATTCCGGATCAAATAATAAATTGGGTCACATCATAATTATCAGAACGTAAGCAGTTTGTCGACATCGATGGAACCACCTCTCGATTCTTAGATGTTTACTCAGGTGTGCCTCAGGGATCGGTTCTGGGTCCAGTACTATTCAATATCTATATAAATGACCTCACAGAAGCTCTCGAACCCTCTGTGTCCGTAAAGCTGTTTGCGGACGATTTTATTATATTTAAGTCTATCAAATCTGTGTCTGACCTGCTTACTTTGAACGGAAATCTACAATTATTAGCAAAATAGTGTAACGAATTTGAAATGGTTATTAACTTTTACAAAGCAGTTTGTCTATGCATCAGTAAAAAGACCACGGAACTTAATTTTTTATACAACATTAATAAGATGCAATCAGAGGTGTAAAAGAATGCAAGTATTTAGTTGTCACAATAACGTCACGGCTCAAATGGCAAAAACACATCGAAAATATATGTTCCTCCGCCCGCAAAAAGTTAGGATTTCTGAAGTTTCGGATGAGCGGTTGCCCTAGTGGCCTAGGACTGAAAGCATATAAATCCATTGTAAGGCCAAGTCTCGAACATGCCTGCATTGTATGGGACCCCTACACGATAGATGACATCCAAAAACTAGAAACAAAGCAACTTCTTGCGGCATGATTCATTTACAACCGTCAAAGCGCCTAGACTCTCTTTCCGCCTTGTTGAAACTCGCAGACTTAGAACCACTTGCAGACAGAAGGAAGAAAGCCCGTCTGAACTTCCTTCATGCATTATACTTTTCTCGACTTGGTATCCGATATGATTCTACACGAGCCTCGCGCCATAAGCATGCCCTTAGCCTGAAACCTATTTTTGCACGCACAAATACATACAAGTTTTCTTTTTTTGCGAGAACAGTTTCTCAATGGAATGCTCTACCGGATAACTCTCCGTTGCTTTGTAATCATTATTGATATTTCACTGTTGGTTTATAGCTGTACTTTAACCGCGTTTTCAATTGTACTTTTGCGTTGCTTGTTTTGTGGTATTTATATTGTTCGGTACTATCGCACTTGCTTTGTTTTTTCCCCCTGTATGTATTTCCCTCCCCTGCTTGGACATACAGCATGTCCACAGTATTCAATAAATAAATAAATAAATACGTCTCGTAAGGCTCGGGACGGAACAGCATGATGGAAGGCGTAGGGCATGTCTTACCCGGCCTTGTCCTTAAACCTTGCTGTTACCCGATCAGTGGGCGGGTTCTGAGTGACGTCACTTCGATCCGGTCGGTGACAAAGTGGGCTCAAAAATCCTTGTTGCCAGAAGTTCCTGTTGTCGCACATCGATCACACGCCCGTGGCAACGGACTTTTGGTCGGCCTGTTTACGCTTTCTTTGCCCTAAAATTCTTCCCGGCCATTGGCTTCGGTGCATTACACGTTCCCCTCAGGTCCATTCTTTTCCCCTCTTTGTTACTTTACCCCAGAGTTTGTTCTTTGGTACACACTGGCCTTTTTCTGTCTCTCTAGTGTACCGCATATCATTTTCGCTTCCAGAGAGCTCCGTGCACTCCGCGATTTATTTCGAAGCTTTTTCGTTACTCTACCCATTCCGTCCCCATAGCTGTCCCCACGGAATGTCCCATTTCTGTGTGATACTGCCTATCTCACTTTGGCGCTTATTACATGGGCTGCTGCATATGCTTTGTAGAACTCTTCTGCTGCTTTCACTATATTACCGGCGTCCTCCCTCATAGCCTGAGTCGCTTTGGAACGTTTTACCCCGATAACCCATAAACCATCACTATCTTATTTCTCATTGCTAATGACGTTGCTCTCTTTGTATCTTTTAACAAATTGCGTTTTCTCTCGCCGTCGACAGTAGCTACAAGCATGTAATAAACTATAGGAAAGGCGCAGCACATTACAGGACGTCTCATGGATGATGGCAGCTGCATCCGCGCACTGGTGAAGCTCACATACTCCAAACAGAAAGGAGTAAAAAAGAGAGCAAGCTGTCCTCTCTCTTTTGTACCATGGAGTGCGCTAGAGGAGTTCTTACCCCCTTTTTGCTTCCATATAGGCGTATTCGTGCTTAGGGTGCACAGTTGCCAGCGTATCCACCGCCTTCGCCTGCGCCTATAATTCGAGTCCAGCCGCGCGCTTATTTTGGCGGCTTTCCCGGGTTGAGGAGCCAGCCGCCTTCATCAGCCGCTGCTCTTCCATCTGGACACGGTGTCCTTGGCTGCTTTTGATGCTTTACGGCCGCGGTGTTCGATGGCTTTTCTTTTTCTTGGTGTCCGCCGCGCTCCACGTCTCCCGCTGATTTCTCTGCCTAACGTGCCATAGCACTACCGGGCTGTTTTGGGCCTTAGGGGCGCGAAAATCGCCTGGTGACATGCCTGCGCCAACTAGATCGCTCTCCACCGCTAAGGCAGCACGCCCGAAATCACTGCCGCAACCAACGCTCGCTGTCTGCGACGAGTCCGTGGAGTTTGCTGCTGAAATGACCCTCATGGGTCGCTGCATAGAACGTACTAGATTCGCTTTTGTCAGTATATCCGACATGCCTGTAGTGCCCGACCGATGATTTCCGCGAGTTTTCTCTTCATATCACATGTCAGTCAAATGTTCTACCCCTGCATTAAGATTAAGAATACATTTGTGGATAGGTTGCTGTCCTGAACGCTGCTGTCTGGTTCTGGGAACACTGCGTACTCTCACAGTAGTTAGTGGAGAGGCGCAATTTCATTTGTTTGCAACTTACAATACAGTGAAATTAGCAATGGGTGGTATTCTTCCCATTGTTATGCCGTTCTTTGCGGGAGCGCATACGACGCAACTAGCCGCTTCGAGCTCGTAATCAAAACAAGCTCACGTCTTCGAAAGTACAACATGATGTGGAAGCGAAACGATGCGGCAACGGCGCAGCACATTCGCACTAGTCTCGCTTAAAAGCTTCGGATGATACTAGGAAGTGCCAGTGAATCACTATAGGGAAGTGCTGTAAGGATCAGTAAGAGCGTCTTTGGAGGGTATTCCGCGCACTTCGTATATAAGTCCAAATTCTGTTAGTCAACATCGTGTCATTTCTAATGACAGATTTGAATAACATCTAGTTTTTTTGTGATTTTGTTCAACCAACACTCGTTCTGTTGTCGGACATAAAATCTCAAAGTACCCCAGTTCGGTAAAGAGGCAGTGAAAGCTCAGCTAGCTCAACAAAACTTTTACCAACTTAAAAGTCTTCAGTTTGGCGCTAGTCCTTGTGCCTAAGTATAGCGCGCCAAACAAGATAACACGCAAACTTGCCGCCATTACAGCATTGCTTAAAAGTCTGAATTTTTCTTCCTTCTGAAAACTTTTACCAGCTTCATTATTATCTGCATTTCGATGTACAGCCGCAGCCGCAGCGGTACTATCGGGGCCGCTCCATATCTACTCTAACTGCTAAAACTTTCTTTTGAGTGTCACAGCTGCCATCTGAACGAAGGGCAGATTTAGGAGTACGCCAGCGAGGAGTCACGCGCTTGGTTTAATTTTGATTACGTGTATTCTGACGCCAGACTTGAACGGGTATTGTTTGACCATATATCCGGAAATGTGCCGTATAGCCTCGAGTGACAGGAGCTAAAGTGGAACCAAACGAGGTTGACAAGGGCTGCATCCACAGTTATGACAGGATGTCTGCGAAATGGAGTTCAGGTCGCGGCTAGTTTCCGCACGGTACCCACGTTCACCTACTTGGAATGAGATGAGAAAATGCGTTACCAGAAGGCAGCTTTCGAATACAAACTATTTAAACTGTGCTCATGTGAAGAAATTTAAAGATATCCTGTTTTTCAAGAAAACTAAGGGCATTTTATAAATGGCCATTCGTTCTTGGGTGAAACAAGATTTTACCCGATTCTTGCACCTCGAATATATTTGTTAGAAATCCGGTTAAGCCTGATTTCTCCCCGAAAATGAACCGCCTAGACAATGGTGGAGTTCCAGTTCCGAGGACACCACAAAAAAGTTTATGGATATCTGGCTGTTAGATAGGCGTCTTCTGGAGAACTAATTCCTCTTTTAATGCTCGTAATTATGAGGCGGATGAATTTGAGGGTAAATTCGAAATGGTGCTTAAGGCACAAGAGGCTAAAACATAGGTACGGACCAGACGTCTTATCGGAGTCACTGTATTAAGCGCTACGCCGGCTAATGACACCCTAGTCCAAGGACCTTGCGCAATTAAAGTTGTTGTTGTGATGTTGAGTGCTTTTCCACTATGCAAATAATAGCAGGCGGTAGTCTTGCTCAGCCCGCGATTGCTTTGCAGGAGATTGGCAACGTACCAGAAGAAATACTTGTTATAGATAAAGAGAGAAATCTTAATTGGTAAACAATTTTTCACAAGGATTCGCGATTTTCATACTGCTTATGAAAAAATGGACAAAAAATAGGGCGTCTTAC
This sequence comes from Amblyomma mixtum, assembly GCF_055824585.1. Lineage (NCBI taxonomy): Eukaryota > Metazoa > Arthropoda > Arachnida > Ixodida > Ixodidae > Amblyomma > Amblyomma mixtum. The sequence goes on along the minus strand of NC_143017.1, from coordinate 31,633,625 downwards.
GCCTAGAAGAAAAATGAATTATTATAAAAGATATTTTGTGCTGCCAAAAATGACCCGAAAAAAATCCAAATAAAGGACAGCTTTCCTGAATAGCCCGACTTTCACTCCAATATGAGCTGGGAAAATTGCGCCTGATTTTTTATCCTCCGAATTCCCGAAAAATAAAACACAAAAACGAAGGGCCTAACTATATACACCCTAAAAAGATTATGAAAGAGCTAATGGAGGACCCATTAACAACTTCTGGTTTGCTTCAAGCTCTTCCCTGCCGAACAATTCAGGGAATGAATTGAAGCCCCTTATTCAGCTCGTAGTAAGGCACAGTGGGACAGTAGGCTTAATAATTAATACAAATAAAAGGAATTTTCCATAACCTGACAATTGGATAGCAGTTTACGATAGGTAGCGAGACATTGGAAGAGCTATTAGAGTACATTTATCTCACCGAAGTAGTGAAGTAGCCGACGAGATAAAAATTACTTTTAGAATAGCATTGCACAACAGTTTATTTCAGAGGCATCGTGAAGTTATGGTCAGTATGTTACCAAACTCCCTGAAAAGAACAGTTTCTATTCTTCCGAAGCTCAACTATGTCGTTTAGACGAAGAGGCTAAAATATAACGCTTGAGGTTAGATTATGCAGCGCGCAGAGAAGTTGTGTACAAAAGAAAATGAGCTGAACCGTTGTAAGACTGTAAGGCTACAGACGGGAATTTTAAGACTAATGAAGGATATGATTCGTTTCTACGACGCATAGGAATGCCTTTAATGAAAGTTTCAGTGGCAGGCATGAAACGAAAGTTGTTTTTAAAATGATTTTCAGTAACTGGCCCGCAAACAGCACCGACATATTTTGCCGCTGTACTATCCGATTAAAGTGGAATCCGAGCAGATCAAAAATTATGTCGCGCCCGCGCCCTTCAGTCAACCATCGGTGATGCGGAACGTATAGTACTCTAAACAGAAAAAGTAAGAAGGGAATGCACTAGAAGACAACTAACTCACCTTTTACACCTATACAGGCGGATTTGTGTTCGAAATGTAGCTGGCTGTTCGCTGGAAAGAACTTCTCGTGAAAGGGATTTTTAAGCCCGTGAGCCTTATGTGACGTCACGCAGATGCCGCTACTGGTGGTGACAGAAACCAATACGGACGGCGAAAAACAGCTTGTGAAATATTAGTCGCACCCCATCTTCTGGCTTCCTGCGATTTCATTTCAAGAATTTGCGTCCACAGGTATCTTTGAAGAAAAAGAAAGTGGACTTGCTATATTTTGTGATTATTAAAGGGAGGACGTGGCGTATAATATACCCCAAATAGCGCAGGTAACTGGCCCGATATTGGAAGCGTATTGGCAAAGGCTGTTCCTACAGTGAACTAGAGTGAAACCATCCATTTCCAATATTGGGGATTACCTGTGATGCTTGGAATGCGAATTTGGTAAAAATTTTCTACTTTTAATTTTTTTTTGTAACCCGTGGTTCTGCAACTGTCTCGTGGTAGAAAATTATAGCGCAATATACAGCGCAAATTCAGAAAATTACATTTTTATAATCTGCGATCGTCGAAAATTGCGTGCGTATCCCGCTTATGGCTCCGGATTGCTTAAAGAAATATGAAAGAAAAAATTGGAGGTGGCATTTAAGCTCCGCCTTAAGGATATGACGCGATACCGTAATTAATTCCTGTAAATGCAGAAGGTCATTTTCTACTCTACATCCATAGATCCTTGTGAGTCCTCATACCCCTCCTGGTTAAGCGATGCGCCACTGGCCTGCGATGGCAGGTGCCCCCAGCGGTGGACCTTGTTCAGTCCAGGTTGCTCTTCCCGGGCGACCAATCATTACTTTAGCTGCCACATGCTACGAGGGGAAGTTTGCTCACAATCCAGTGGGCAGGTTGTGATGAGGCCGCAAGGTCACGTGACCTGGGGGGCCCAACTGCCTCCTAGGCTGCTCTCTGGGCGCCATCTGCCAGGGATTTTTCCCTTACAACGCTGACGCCGACAACGCCGACACCGGGTTTTCTGGACAACGAGGTGTGTGACGCTATCGCGTTAACTCAGTCCGGCGTCGCGCTGCCGGAGCACGCAGGTGGAATGTGGCGCCTTCAGGGAGAGGAAGAGAGACCCCCCCACCCGCTTTCTTCCAGGAAGTCCCCGGAGACGAAACCTAGTGGGCGACCTAGGTCACGTTACCTTGTGGCGTCATCACAACCTGTCAACCGGATTGTGAGAAAATTGACCGCCGTTACAGGTGGCCATTAAATTAATGACTGGCCGCGAGAGGTCGCTCGGGAAGAGGAACCTGGTTCTCACAAGCCTCACCGGTGGCAGCACCTTCCATTGCAGGGCAGTGGCGCATCGCTTAAAGGTGCAGTGAAGAGGAATCTGAACTCGTCTTTCTGCCGCGGAAACATGATCCACACGTTCCGAGCATTCTTAAAAACTTCGATTTATTGCCCGGTGTGACCGATTTCCCTAATTAAATCGAATTAACGACCGGCTCCCCCCCCTTTTTTTTTTAATTCTCCCCGTACGGTGGGCGGAGTCGACCAACGCGTGGAGTGCCTTTCACCCAGTTCCGTGGCGGCTTGCCGCTCTGCCATCGGCGGAGTAATACGTAGTAATACGTAGTAGCAAATAGACCGCGGGTATTTTTATTTCTGCGGGCTTATTTTGCGGCTATATTATCTGCGAATGAAACTATTTATTCACGGAAACCTAAAAAACAAAATGAAGCGAAAGCAAAGTCTCCACGGAGCTGGCTGAAAGGCACTCCACGCGTTAGTAGACTCCGCCCACCTTACGGGGATAATTAAAAAAAAAAAAAGGCGGGCGCCGGACGTTAACCAGATTTAAATAGCGAAATCGGTCACGCAGGGCAATATGTCTCAGTTTCTAAGAATGCTCGGAACGTGTAGATCGAGTTCCCGCGGCAAAAAAGACGAGTTTAGGTACCTCCTCACTGCACCTTTAACTCTGTAGCGCCATCGCGTCATACCTTTTAGGCGGAGCTAAAGTCTGCCTCCAAATTTTTCTGCGACTGCTATCACTCATACTTTTGGCATTTCGTATGGAATGACGATACAATGATTTTGTTTTCTCTGCATGAATGCTGAGGCAATATTAGTGCGATAAGGCTCTTGATTTTTCTATGTACGCATAGAATAGTTTCTGAAAGCTAAATTTGTAAGAAATGCTTTCATCAAATATGCATGCTGGAGTTAGACTTTTGTCATTTCATAAGAACTGGGCACCTTAAAAAAGAACTTGCTGCTTTATTGCTGAAAACAGGGTTTAAGAACATGCTTACATGAATATCTTCCGCACTTTCTTCCTAACTATTTACGCCCCCGAGATCACTTTACGAGGGTGTTAATTGTAATTCCTCAGCAACTCTACCAAAGCTTAGAATAAAATGCAGTTCTGAAGTTAGCATAAAGAGTTACATATCTGTGCCAAATTTGATTGCGTTTCATGCATAAATAACGAAAATTCTGTGCCAAATTGCAGTGCATTTTGTGCACAAATAACGAAAATAGTTTTAATTGCCCCATCCTTCCATTGTGATTTTTACAGTATAAACTTAAGTTACTGATATTATGGCAGAAATAAAGAGGACAAAATTGGCTCGGGGGGGCCGTGCAATGAGGGGTATAATCGTACGAGTAAGCGATGGGCTCTAAAGGAAGGAAAGCACATTTGCGGGCTGAGAGATTGGGGTGCTGAGGGAAGATTAGCAAATGCAGTGGAATAAGCTAGGCCCGGCTGCCTCGGGAGAGGGTCACCTGCAAATCGAAAAGAGGGGTGCGAGGAGGACAGGGGGCCGTTGCCACGTAGTGACATGAGCTGGGGAATGATAATGGCAATGATAATAAAATCGGCTACAAGCTCTCCCCCCCCCCCCCCTCCTCTTTATCCCTATTTTTAGCCAGACCCTTGAATCACAGATATACCGCTTGTCTTCCCCATTTTCGAGCTGCATGTATGAAGGAAGACCTTAAATTGTGGTTTTTGTATTTCATCACATAAAAACTCGGCCCACTGATTTCATCTTCCTCTAGCAATGTGATCCAGGTATTATGATTCGCAGCGCGTCACTCTGAACTCAAGTTCTCTGCAGACTTTTTTGGGCACGTTTTCTTCCCACAATAAGAATGCCAATTAACAACCGGGCGACCTTGAAGGCACACCGACCGAACACTACTTCCCAGTAATGCGTTGGCGCACCCTCAGCCTTCTCTGATCGTCTACCGAGGAGACCAAACAGACGGACAGAGCTCGGACAGCGAAGCCAAACAAGCGTCATCAACGCTTCTGCCTCGTGTCTCATATTTTCCATTTCAAAGAAGAAAGATCAGCTCCCGTGGCGCTTCTGTGCCGCTGCGACCGAGAGGTCAGTGATTCACGCATCAACGCCCACGGCCAGTCCTCCTCTCAGGGCACGGCACCTGCCTTTGTCAAACCGCACAAGACGAACAGCCTCGAACAAGGGCAGAACAGGGGAGCTCTTGCACCCGCCTTCTTCGCCCTTGTTTTGGTCAGCGCCGCTGATTGTGGTTTCGCTTCTTTTTCGACCCAAAAACGCGTCGCCTGTCTCCTGAGGCAGCGAGAATAAGCGGAGTGACTCCACGGACTTTAGTGTACGGCAATCTTCTCGCTTGTCTCTTGAATTTCTTGTCTCTTGAATTTAGCTCGTCTATTTAGCGTAGGCTGCAGTGTCTCTGCGCGTTCCGCCCGAAACAGGCGTGCGTGGCACTCAAACCTGAGTGGATTGCACCCTCTCTCTTGACTGACTGGTCCTGCCGGCATCTATGGCATGACAAGGCATCACCTTCGACACCCCACGGGGGTGCCCGATCAACCACAGAGAAATGGAGGAGAGGACGCCGCGTAGGTGAGAGTATGTGTATGTGCACTTCCAAAAGAGGTGGGGGAGGGGCGGCGAGGGGGGACGCGTTGCCGTCGGGCCAGAACACGAACGACCTCGGCCTGCGGGAGACGGTTTCGCTTCAAATTGGGTCAAGTCTTGGTGCGCGCGCGCGCACCCGTACACGACAACAAAACGGCATCGATGCGCAGAACGGTCGCGTCACGGCCGAGAAACGGCGCGTGCCTACGGACTCCTGCCCGCACGCGCGCTCGGTGGCTTGGAGAGCGTGGCGTCGACCACTTGTCACGTGGCACACTGAGCGAAGTTGGACGTTCGAGCAAATGATAATGAGGCGGGCAGGCAGGCACGACCGGTAGAAGAGAAGGCTGAAATTGAGGGAAGGGGAGGGGTGGCAAGGTGTCTTGCAAGCGCTAGAAAGATGTCAATGGACGAGTGGTCGCCTTTTAAATCTAGTATAGCTGGTGATGTCAGCGGGCAGAAACGATTCTGCATAGCCTTTTGTCTCCTTGTGGCAAGGCGGCCACGAATGCAGTATTGCGCGCTGCTTGCGCCATTTTCATCCAGCGCTTTAGAAGGCAGCAAATCGTAAAAAGAGAGGCGGAAATACAGGAAATGCGAGTGGTACTGCGCCTGAAGGGTGCGCAGAAAATTAAAACTGATAGAATTGATAAAAACTAGAAAACACTAAGGGCTTACGCCACGAGTCCGCGTTTGAGAATGGCGCTCAGACAAAGTTTTCTTCTTTAGTACTCTTTTTTTCCTCTTCCCCAGCGAGGTCCGAGGGGCTTTACACATCTGGTTTGATTTGTCGGTGCCTAAAGCGACTCAGGCTACGAGGGACGCCGTAGTGAAGGGCTCCGGAAATTTAGACCACCTGGGGTTCTTTACGTGCACTGACATCGCACAGTACACGGGCCTCTAGAATTTAGCTTCCATCGAAATTCGACCGCACCCGGCCGTGATCGAACCCGCGTCTATCGAGCCAGCACCCGAGCGTCATAACCACTGAGTCACTTGGCTGTCCGGAAAGGCAAGAAGCAATGTTAACTGTATAAAAGTCATTCCTTTACCATAGCGATTGACCCCGAGGAGCTACCCGAAAAGGGTTTATGGACTCGACGCAGAAGTGCAGAACACTTATGAAAATGTTGTAATCGTTGAAACACTTTTTTGACCGTGCTTGCGAAGGCTTCATGACCACAAATAGCGCCGGATGAAAGAGCTCAGGAAGTAAATAAAACGTGTTGTTCGTTTCTCCGCGTAGCTATAATTCCTTCCCCATTGGAGCAGCACGTTTTGCAATGTGAGACTTGTGGCTACATATGAAATGAAATTTAGAAGCTTTTCGGCTTTAATACACCCTTAAAGAATGGTCCCAAAAATTTCGCGTTTAGAAGTACTGTAGCCCAGCCCACTTAGCGACTCAGATTATCCCATATATTTGAGAATACGGTCTACGAAAGTGCGCCGTATCACACAAAAGTCAGAAAACATATGTAGAGCTGACGATTGCGGTTGCAGAACAATGAGTCGATTCAGACATTAAGATATGCTGTCGTGCACTTAAAGATTTACAACGAACACTTCCAGTGATGGAGCGTTGTATATTAGCCGAGAAAACAGTGGTCGCCGTGGGTAGAGCTGATAGTAGGGCTCTTTTACAACAATGGAGGGAGATGCGCTCAGAAGCGCAAATACCAGCAGCAAGACATGCTTCAAAAGGCAAGCTAGAGGGGGCGGACATGTACAAAGATATAAACAAGAAGGAAGTGTTGCAAGGGTGCAAGACCGACAGAAATATTCAATTCTGAGGTGGCTGGAATAAAGTTTAGACGCGAACATGGATGATGGACCGACAGGGATGTTTTCTTTCCAGATTTATGCAATGGTTTAGTCAAAGCGGTTGTTAGATTTTTTGGTATAATAGGAGTGTCTAGGAAAGCATTTAGCACAAAAAGTACAATATCTGGAAGCGCCTCAAAGTTTCTTCACAGCATGCAAACAGATATTCCATCTACTCCAGGTGGTTTGTTCGTTTGAAAACAGAGAATGATCCAGATGAGGTCAGATTTTGAAAGCCGATGCAGAAAAGCGGAAGCTGTCAAAGCATCCCCGAGAGTCAGGTCTTGCCGAGGCCTAGCTTACGCCTCTTCTAAAGTCCGACAGAAGAAAAGAATAAACATATTCGCTGTTTCACTACCGTTTCTGGTGAAAAACTTCCAGAACAGATTTTGCGGAGTCAGATTTTCCTTTGAGATCATTTATCCGTGACGGGGTTTTGCCAGCACTTTTGGATACTTCATTAAATTTATTTAAGAAATAGCGGGGTTTTCCAGCTCGAAAAGCGACAACCTTGTTTCTAGCAATTTTATAACCTAAGTGGAGGGCTTTATTATTTGGGGAACATTCGCATTTTTTCCAAAGCCCATCTCTGTGCGATATGGCTTGCCTAATATCGGAATTGATCCTAGTGCAGTTCTTTTTGAATTTATTATTTCTGGCATATATACGGGACCGTTCGAACTGATCTAGACGCTCACAAAAGCTATCGTTCTAGGAAATTACAGGCCAATATCTGTACTACCTTTTTTCTCCAAGGGGCTAGAGCGAATAATGCATCGACGTTACTACAATTTCCTACAGAAGCACTGTGTAATAGCCAAGTGTCAGTATGGATTCACAAAGCATAGATCAACTGAGCATGCTCTGCTTGATCAAAAAGAATACATATTAAATAACTTCGAAGCTCAACACCTCACCTTAGGCGTCTTTGTAGACTTTAGCAAAGCATTCGATACACTGAATCACGAAACTCTGTTTAAAAAACTCGACCACTACGGTATACGTGGCCACGCCCTCTGTCTCATTCAATCGTATTTCAGTGCTCGTCGCCAGTATGTTGCTTTAAATCACTGCTCTTCGGACTTGTTAGCAATCACAAACGGCGTGCCCCAGGGCAGCCTTCTGGGGCCGCTCCTATTCAACATATATATTAATGACGTATGCAACATCAGTAACTTAGTTAAATGCATCATATATGCTGACGACACCAGTCTATTTTTGTCCTCACCTGACATCAAAGAACTAACTAGCACCGCAAATACAGTTTTGTCATCATTATCTGAGTGGTCATCTTTGAACTCATTAAAAATAAACAAACTAAAAACTAAAGCTTTATTGTTCCATCCGAAGGGGCAGCATATAGACAGTGTGCCACCACTCTATTTCGACAAAGCCCCCATTGAGTACGTGGAAACCTTCACATTACTCGGAGTGGTATTTACTGCTACTATGTCGTGGGACGCTCATGTAAGCAAAGTGTGCCTATCCCTTTCCAGATATATTGGGATAATTTCGCGGAATAAACATATTTTACCCGCCAAAACTAAGCTGAATCTGTACTATGCGTTCTTTTATTCTTATGTATCGTATTGCTTCCTTGTATGGGGACAAACCACAGCATCTAACATCCAGAAGCTTCTAGTACTGCAAAAAAGAATACTTCGCGTAATTGCTAATGTACCGTATGATGCTCCGACACGTCCTATCTACCAGCAATACAGAATGATACCCGTAACAAGAATGTTCGATTACAGGTTTGCATCCTTCTATAAAAAAATAATAGCCGAAGACGACACATTTCTTTCTAGCATTGTGACACTTACACTACATCAGACACCGTATATGACACGACAGCGTATCATCTATTCATTACCACGATGCAGAACAAACTATGGTTTTTCCACACTAAAATACATTCTTCCCAAATACTTGAACACGCCCTTTTATGACATGTTGCTCAGCATGTCTGTCTCGGCTATTCGAAATGTGTTTGCAAGCTAGGTCCCACAGTATGCGTACCCATGTATAGAATTCTATTGCATTGAACCGTAAATGTTGTGTAAAACCTTTATTCTGTTGTGCGGAATTACTACTTGTCCATGCAAAATGAAAACAAAGTCTTTCATGGATGTATTTAAAAAAAAAAAAAAAAGTCTCTTTTTATGCACGTATTTTAAAAAAAAATGTTTCCTTTTATGCATATATTTACATGCCTTGTCTTTCCGTGTACCTTGCGTTGTTACCAGTGTATGAAGTAGCCATCATAGTCGCTACCAAACTGCCTCTTTGTAGGGGTGGCGAGGCTTGTCAAGCGGTCGTAATGACTGCTTTTTTCTTGCCGCCCTCAGTTTTTGTAAAAAAAAACTGAAATAAAGTGATTGATTGATTGATTGATTGATTGTATACTTTGTGCGGGAGTCTACCGTCAAAGACGACCAGGCAAAATGCATAAGACTATCAATCTTCCGTTGGTCAACAAATGCGGTCTGCATTTCTGAAGTCGTTCCAAACTTTTCACTTGCATGTTGCGTTCCAGGAAGCGACACGCTTAGTGATACCGAGAAGCAACAAAGCAGTGATCAAGTAATCTTTGAGTAACAACACTGAAAATGAGGTAATGATTAGGCGTTCGAACCGCTATATGATCTAACCACGACGTCACTAGACGGCCGTTCAAGATTTCGTCTTTTTGTCGGGGCAACAGCTGTTCAAATAAAACCCCAAGATACCAAAAAAAGATAAATAATCCGATACAGCTGCAATTGTTTGTCACATGATATTAATATTGAAATAACCTGCCAGGCAAACTTGATACACTATTAACCAGTTCATCGATACATCATGCAGTTCCAACAAAAAGCGAGCAGCACTGTTGCGTGAGGGTCGGTGCACAGCTTACAATAACAGTTCATAATTTATACAATTATTTTTACTGGCCAGGCATTCCGCATGGATGAACACAATGCCGAGTGAGTGGTGAACTATCGTATTTAGAACGCACAAAAATAGCAATGAACTTACAAAAATGAGTCCTCTATGGTTCGGTCGTGTATATGCTGTGAGCCTTGTACCCAGTTAAAGAAAACGCATGCACGAAATCTTTTGACACATATATTGCTTTCCGTGACCACAAAAGCACCTACAAAATCAACCAGAGATTCAGCTACAGCTTTTAATTCCGCTCCGTATTTATGTAGACGCCTGACGTTTATGTTCACAAGCGTAAAATCCCGTGGTGACTTGTACCCAAAAGATTTCTCGAGCGAGGTAAAATCAGATAATCCACTGAAGGTTGCTGACATGTTGCTTAAGTAATTCTTTTAATGTCAGATTGTCGGTTCACACGAATGAAGCAGGCATTTTCATCTTTTTTGGCGAAGATTTTCTCGCCTTTCACCAAACACAATTTGAATCCTTTTTCTTTCGCCACCTTGCGCGCGTGCCAAAAAAATCACGATTCGTCTTGGTTAGATTGTCATTGAAGAAAAAGTTCAGGTCAGCGCCAGTCTAACACAGAAGCTGCAGTTTTTTCTACGCCTCAAACCATGCCTTTTCCGCCGCCGCAGTCGAGCAGCGGATAAGCACAGTTTGGTTTGTTTCTTTGCTAGGCAACCGGTGGACTGCATCAATGTCTGCACTCGAGAAGTTCAGGTCAAGATTTCGAGGAAGCTCGGTCAGGGTTTCCCCCAAGTTCTGACTGTCCTCTTGTGGCAATGCTTAAATCTCGAGATTACATTTTCTTCTATACTTTTCTTTGTCGTTCTGAGCTTCACGTAATGAGAGTAGTTCCTCTGCCCGTGCCTACACCGTCACTTTCAGAGTGGCTGTTTCTGCCTTGTGTGCTGCTGGCAGCTCATTACTGGCTTTCACCTGCTCAAGCGCTGGGTCATATTGATTAGACAGAAAAGTGAGCAATAATAATAATAATAATAATAATAATAATAATAATAATAATAATAATAATAATAATAATAATAATAATAATAATAATAATAATAATAATAATAATAATAATAATAATAATAATTTTATTGCCACAACACATGGTGATACATACAAACTCGGGCCTGTCAAAGCCAAGGGAGGCTTGCAGGACTAGGCCCGGCAAAATCGGCGAGCGAAAAGTAAAGGCAATAAAATATCAGGGTAAGTGCACAAACACTGAAATACAAATACTAAGGAAGATACATTGTATAAAAGAGATGAAAAAAAAATCACATTGGAATTTACTAGTTTCTTGCATCAATTTAGAATTAAAACTTCACAGATTTGAGCATTTGTTTTACGGTGGCTTTAGATGTAGCGGTCAACACCTGATCAGGAAGCGTATTGAAGATTGTAGGGACATATACACATCGTCTTGCTTTGCCATATCTGGTTGCGTATCTGGCGACCGTGTAGCGTTGACAATTCCGTAGTGCTCTATCAGAAACTGCTCTCGTCTTGAAAGCAGGATTCCAAAAGTGCAGAAGAATAACAGTGTGCTTATATAAAGTTTCAAAGGACGGAAGACCAAGAAAATTAAATAAGTTTACATGAGGGGGAAAGGAATGTTCACAGGCGGTACTTTTCAACATATATTTTAGAAGAGCGTCTACCCGATCATGCCACGTTTGCGAAGAGTGTGCAAACAGTGTGATGCCATATCTAATAACACTGTATGCAAGTGCATGCATGATTGCCTTTTTTACCGATAAAGGTAGGAAAGATTTAACTGTGAACAGTAGCCATGCCGTTCTACGCAATCTGCCACAAACGTAAGCCATGTGACTATGCCATGAGAGGTCGCTATCAAAGTAAATCCCCAGATATTTTATGCAATCAGCCTTTTCAACAGGAGTACAATGGCAATCTTTATCATTGTGGGAGTGCAAAAAAACCGATTCACTCAGTACTGTTGTCTTCAATGGGTTTCTAAAACAAACCAGTTTTGTTTTTTGTTGCTTTACCAAAAGACCATTCATGGAAAACCAGTTCATTGCGATACAGATATTTTCTTGCAGTAAAGCAACGGCACTTTTGTAGGAAATATGCTTCGTAAGTAAAACCGTATCATCGGCGTACTGAAAGACCAAGGCATTTGTTACTGCTGAGGCGAAGTCATTGATAAATAAATTGAAAAGCAATGGTGATAAGATAGATCCTTGAGGAACCCCAGCCCCCAACATCTGACGGCTGCTAACGGCTGTGGTGCAATCAAGGGCTACGACTTGTGAGCGATGTTCTAAATAACTTCTCAATAGGTCATGAAACGGGCCCCTAAATCCAAGCAGGTATAATTTTTGCAACAAAATTTTATGATTTACAGTGTCGAATGCCTTGGCGATATCTAGAAACAAGCCACATGCAAACAGATTTTGATCAAAAGATGCATACAATTCATCTGCAAATTCTTCGATAAGTGAAAGCGTTCCACGACCTTCGATGAAACCAAACTGACGGTCAGACAGAATAGAAAATTTTTTCACAAAAGAAGTCATGCACTCTAGAATAAATTTTTCTAAAATTTGGGAAAGTACTGGCAAAACGGATATTGGTCTATAATTTTCAAGGTTCTCTCTCTTGCCACCTTTGTGTATTGGTCTCACAATCGCTGTTTTTAACATCTTGGGTATTGCGGCAGTCTCTAAGAATCCGTTAAGGATAAAAAGAAGGATATTCTCAAGACTTGCATAATTTCTCTGAAGTAGAGACGCTGCAATGCCATCAAGACCAGGTGGTTTGTTACGTTTGAAGCTGATGATTATGCGCGCCAGGTCTACTGCTGACAATTTAGGTAAAAAGGCGGACGCAGATATGGTACATGTCAATGAACATCTATCTTGTGGCAAGTATGAATTGGGCTGAGATACACTCACGAAGTGCTTGTTGAATAATTCAGCTGTTTCTTGAGGACTACCTGAAAAAATATCATTAATAGACGACTCATTTCTGTCCACGCCTCTTAAATTGTTAATCAGTGACCAGGTTTTGGCGGGGTTTTTGGCAGCTAGTTTAAATTGCTCACGGTAATAATGCCGCTTAGCGGAACGAATAAGCGCAACAGCTCTATTTCTTGCGGCTCTGTAGTCGCTGCGCAGTTCATGATTTTTAAGGGGCGCGTTTACACCGCTTCCATAACCAGTCCCTGTATAAAATTGCCTTCATAATTGGTGCATTAAACCAGCTATAATTACGTCTTTGGTTTTTGCGGATGACCCGCTTCGAAGCTTGTTCAAACATCTTTAATTGTTGGCAGAATAAAGAATAAACTAAATCGGGGGGATTAGACCTACATAATGCCGACCAGTCAAAGTTTCTAATTAGATTGTCTAATTTGTGTTGATCGACTATAGCTACGCAAGTCGTTTTGAGCGACGTTAGAAGATGACGGCCCTAGAGTCTTGCAATTAGTACGGTCAAGGAATCGGCAAACGGTAAAGTAATGATCGGCTAGGCGTTGAGTAATGACCGCTGAAGAAAGATTGCAGTTTGGAGCACGTATGTCTATTTGATCGAGACAAGACTGAACTAATCTACCGCCAAGCACTTTAATAATAGTACTTTTAATAATAATAATGTATATGCGGGAAAAAAGCTGCTCGCCGGCAGCTCGACAAGCCCACTGCCTCCAGTTTGTTTATTTTGGGGGAAGCAATACATCCAAACTATGCACAAAACTGGCACAGTAAGTAAAATACAACATCACTGGGGTAAATATTGCATTTCCAACAAACATAAATTCCAAAGACAATAAAAAATACGGAATAACATGCAATCACAAAGAAAGGGCAAATTCAAAATTAAGCCTACACATAAGGCGGTGATTCTGGCAGGAATAACAGAATAAAATGAAGCCATCTAATGTGTAGCCGTTAAAAAGAGAGGGTAACGTGTAGAATAGACGCTGTTATGGAGTATTAAGATGAGGAGTACGAACTAACTAACTTTTTGCCTAGCTTGCTGAGAAACGTGGCGAATTTTCTTGCAAATTTCCAAGAGCTTGCAAACTACTGAGGCTGTGTTTTATTTCTGACCTCAATTTCACGCTCAGTCGGTATTTATACAAGCTATGAATACTATTTATTGTGGCATTATGAAAAAGTCAAGCACTGTGTGGTGATCGACAGGGTGTATTGTTAACATATGTGTTCATGTATTACTAGACAACTGGAGAGGTGGTTTCTGTAGATATGGTTGCAGCGTTACTGCACTCCGCATGCAAAATTGACACACTTTGGTTCGCAAGTCCGTTTAGGCAAGAATAGGTCCTCCTGTGAAAACGTCAGCAAGGTTTTTTAGCCGACTTGTCTTAACTACGCTTTCACGTTAAGGGTTCAGGTTATGTCACTTAGCGTGAAAGATTTTCTCGAAGGAGTACACTTTGGCGGCAATCTTGCTTGAGACCCGATGGAAGAAAACGCTGAGAACTTTTAATTCCGAATAACACCAGACATGGTCAGAACGCCTGGCGAACGTTCGATTAAGTAAGTCCGAATGCGGACATTTACAGGAAAACCGAAACATGTCCAATAAAGGACGTCGTAATCGGGGCGCCAGTCCTCGTCGCATCTTTGGTTGACGATGACTCACGTCTGGTGGTAATTCCTCCCCGGCCCGTGTTCTCCGATCTCAACAGTGGATGCATAAAGAGGAGGAAGTAGTATCTGGGTGAAGGTTATTTTGTGATTTGCAGTGAGTGGCCTTAAGGCCTACAACGCTATTCCTGAGAGCGACTGGATTGAGATACAAACTGTCACTGTACTTCTAGCCCCTTCTCTTTTTCCCTTCTCAATCCCGTCATCACCCTTCCCCAGTGCAGGGTAGCCAACCAGAACACCCTTCTAGTTAATATCCCTGCCTTTCCTCTTCCTTTTTATCTCTCTCTCTCTCTCTATTTCTCTCTATCTGTGCAGGTGGTAGCGCTGTGCTGCAGCACTCTATTTTGCTCTCCTTGATCCTTGCCTCTTCGGAAGGGTTTAGCAGCTTAAATGACACCGTTAACTGTTAATTTATTATAGTGGCGTGCTGTCACGGTAACTGTGCCCAGCAACTGCAGGGTTGCCGCACCGTTTTTGCGAAAGTTGCGAGCAAGTTGTTTAATTTTTCTTTCGGCATTTTGAATAACAATTAGCAAAGTTTACTTTAAAAATTCTCTACAACATTTCAGCTGCTGCCCCAAGCTGCTGTTCGTAAATCTGTTTCCGCACTGCACGCGGACCAACCACGCGTCATCCACAGCTGCCTTGAATTAAAAGTTCCTGCGGATGTCCGGGGGCTGTCTGGGTACAAAACAAAATGCCCGCCAGAAATCCGAACGTCCGAGTTCGGTTGGTCCTATGTTCAGACGCTCCCTATTGAAGCTCGACTCGTTCCTAGGTGGCGCTGCGGGCAAAGGTTGCGCCCCTTGCCCGGGGCAAGTGCTCCGGCTATTTGACGTTTTTTCCGCGCGCGCTGTTGAGAGGTTTGTTTTGTAGCGAGAGCTCATTACCCGCATTCTCGCCGTTTCGCCGTGGGCTTTCGGCGCCACTTGTGCGCATGCGAGAGGAGCAGAGTGACGTCACAGCCGCGCAGCTGATGGGCGTCGCGCCGCTCGCCTCCGACCGAGAGACCATCGAAACGGCCGCGTGTTAATTTACGGATCATCGGGCCTTCTTTCTGGCAGTCAATACATGTTAATAACATGTGCCGCCTTCACCACATGTCTCTTCTTTAATGTCTAATACGTAGCCGTGACAATAAGCAAAGCAACTGGACGTAACCAGGGATATAGCGTACCTTTCGCTACGTACAGCCCCCGTCAAAAGTATACAGCCCAAGGGGTTTGCTTGTGAGGCATACTGCATGCCTCGTTATGCATCTTCAGCGACCGTAACCTCTCGAAACAGGAATGGCTATGCGTCCTTAATTTTCCCAACCTTTGGACTGTTAGACCTGCTAGGAGGCCCCTCTAAACAGCTTAGAAGCAAACCCCTTGGGCTGTATACTTTTGTCGGGGGCTGTACATCCTGGCATAGCTGAGCTAAGCCACTGCCAATTTTTTGTGTGTCGTCCATTTGTGAGCTTTGTAAGCACGTTCAGGCGTCTATCAGAGGAGAGAGATTGAGACGCTGCGACGAGGAGCACGATCGGCCACAGCTGGCCGCTCGCTTTAGGTCAACACGGGCACATGATATCTTGTAAATATTCTGTTGCTCTCGAGCTCATTGTTTAATCATGTGTTAATATGCGCAGGCGCTCAGCCAGTATATCAACCTACCTTGTTTTCGATTTTACAGGACGTCACAGAAAAGCGGCACTTCATTTTTCCCCACCACATGTCCACATCCGGATTCAAAAATTGGCTAGAGCCATTCCTCGCGCAGACAAGCAGCTTGGAAATACATGTAGACTGCGAGGTTCATTTTCAGCCTGGAACATTTTCACACTCCTGCAAAGGCAGTTGTAAAAGAGAACTGTGAAAAGAGCGACGACCGTGTTCTGCTTCGCGCATTATAGAAAGCCTTTGCGCAAAGCGACGTGAGGCCCCGGTGATACATACATACATACATACATACATACATACATACGTACATACGTACATACGTACATACGTACATACGTACATACGTACATACATACATACATACATACATACATACATACATACATACATACATACATACATACATACATACACATACATACATACATACATACATACATACATACATACATACATACATACACACATACATACATACACACATACATATACATACATACATATACATACATACATACATACATACATACATACATACATACATACATACATACATATACATACACACACACACATACATACATGCATGCACACTCATACACGCATACATACATATCTTTGACAGCTTTGGGGCAAAACGAAATAGAAACAATTCGCAGAACTGTGCGCATTGCCTGGATGCTATGCCTACAACGAACACACCAGCACCACCAAAACAGCCACCAAGGTAGGTCAGCCCTCCACTATATGGCGTCCCGGATAGACGGAGTTGCTTTGTGATGTTTTACCCCACGTAGCAATCCAAAGTAGCCATCAAAACCGCGCTGCATGATTCGCCTGTGTGGGTACACCGTTTTAAATCAGTGAAACTCCACACTGCATAGAGCGCAATGAATATGAGTGCAGTGGTCAGGATGCTCTCTGAGCTCAAGCACTCTTCTTCTTCCTTAGAGAGTTTCAGCAGAGCGGGTTTACTGTCCGCTCCACACGCAGTTCCCAGCGGAGCCACAGCGGAGCGTCGCGCACCAGTAGAGTTTTAGCGCTGCGGCTCCTCACGGTCTTCCCCGTCCGCTCAAGCAAGGCGGCTCGTTGCGCCTCCTAGTGGTGGTATCTGGACTTACCAGAAAATAGTCGTAAGTAAGCCTCTCTGATTTAAGTGTGAATAAATGAATAATAGCTGTTAACGTTTGCTGCATGCTTTTTGGCAACAGGGGTGCTTTGGAGTGAAGTTTTCGTATTACGAAAAATTGAAAAGTCTTTCAGTCCCACCTTCCTCCCTTCCCTTACGGTGCGGTTCAGGTGTCCGCCGAGATATGCGAAACAGATACTGCGCCATTTCCTTTCCCCAAAAAACCAATGTACCAATTTTATCTGCCACTGCGAGAGCCAAGTCAAGACCACGCAAGCCATCCCTCGCAGCGTGCGCGTCTACGCATTTGTAGCGTTGCCTAGCGAGCGTATTCATCCTCTATGCGTGCCAGCGTCGAGCGCGATCGAGTTGCTCTCACAAGTTATCCGACACCGCCTGCAACCTGTTCGCCGTGCCGAAAAGTGCCCTGCAAGACCCGCTCCTGTTGTCAGAGAAGTAGCGCTGTCGGCTGCCATGTTGAATGTTTACGTTTGGGTCGGCTAGCGCGAGACCAGACAGCTTTGCGCGAGGCCCGCTCGTCGCGCCGCTCCTGGATCCGCTTGCTCGCGCGGGAGCGGGGCCGAGGAGCTGTCCCGCTCGCGTGCTCCCGCCTGAGCGTTTCGTGAATGCGCAGTAGAGCTCCCGCTAGCTCGCTGAGCGGAGCGAGCGCACAAACCCGCTCAGGTAGAACCAGGGTGTCGAACCGGCATTTTTTCGGGTTCGGTTCGGGTTCGGGTTCACGCCTTTCGGGTTCAGTTCCGGGTTCGGCTCAAGAGGGCCATTCCGTTCCGGTTCGAACCGGTTCGGACCGTCTCGAACCGGTTCAAACGGGTTCAAACGGGTTCAGGACAAAAAAAATTATAACGCCGATCGGTTTTAGCCAACCTTGCTATGCGTTTTCTTTTCTCTTGCACATCGCTGTACAAAATAAAAAATCCAAAAATTTGTTTACGAGAACATAAAACTGGGCTAGTTGAAAAGGGTTCATGAAAAAGGACAAAAGGAAGTCTGGAGACTACACAGACGCTGACTAACAACTGGTTATTACATTCTCGGAAACGTATATTAAGGCGCAGGACACCGTGAACAATCCAAAAACAGAAGAGCAAAGATTAAAACTAAAAAAACCACACTGCGCATGCACATCATAGTCGAGTCATGACATCTTTTTCAACGAAATTCGAAGACTATATTCTATAGTAGACGGCGCTCCCCTATCTCCTGGACCTCACACAGTTGCCAAGAAAGCCTGGCTCCTTATCTATGAAATTGATGGATGGTGAAGCAACACGCTCATCTGCTTTCTTCCTGATCATAAAGGCCTCGACCAACTCCCTACAAATTCGATCAGGGTGATTAAACAGGAGACTTGTCTGTCTAATTCGGGAAGCAATTGTTCGAACATCACAGATGGGCGAAAAAAGTAGCGGTGTCGTACAACTTGGCTTTGCATTGCAGCGAGTGCAACGATTGCTTGCGCCAGTAGATAAGACAAGTGTCCTGTTTAATAACCCTGTTTGCATTTGTAGGGAGTTGGTCGAGGCCAATGGGATCAGGAAGGAAGCCGATGAGTGTGTTGCTTCACCATCCATCATCAATTTCGTAGATAAGGAGCCAGGCTTTCTTGGCAACTGTGTGAGGTCCAGGATATAGGGGAGTGCCGTCTGCTGTGGAAGATACTCTTCCAATTTCGTTAAAAAGACGTCAGGATGTGATGTGCATGCGCAGTATGGTTTTTAAGTTTTAACCTTTGTTCTGTTTTTTGGGATTGTTTCCTGTGTCCTGCGCCTTTATATGCTTTTCCCAGAATAAAATAACCAGCTGTTAGTCAGCGCTCGCGTCGTCTCCCGTCTTCCTTTTGTCGTGTTTACTGCGTAACTTGAGCATGAAAAAATTGTTTAATGTGAGATGTTCTCACTTTACCTATTTTATTTATTGTCCGCAGCAAAAAGACGAATTTACGGCAAGAGCCGCAAAATGAAATGAACTCAAAATTAATGGAAATCGGCTTTTATATACGGTGTAATCCACCTCATGAGGTGTAGGACGAAAAGCCGATGGATTTTTCATCTACAAGACCCTCCTGCTTCAGCAGTTTGGGTGACCCCGTAGCGCGAGTAATGAGTCTCCCTTGAAGCTTTAGTCAGTTGGGACTTTCTCGTACGCCGTGTACTCACGGGGCACCAAAATTTCCGCCGCACGTGCCCTCTACGTGCCCGCGCACTACTCCCCCCCCCCTCCCCCTCCTTTACTACATGGTAAGAAATTGTTCGAGAATCCCTCAACCGCCCATCCCCCACCCAACGAGAGCCTCGTGGGAGCACTGGCTCTCCCTAACATCCAGAACTTACCAAACATATTTTATTTAAATCACCTATTCGACATCGCCTTTGGGACTAACGTTATATATCCCGAGCCCCTATAGCTCAGTAGCTTCAAAAACTCAGCTAATCGTGGCATCTCACTATAGTAAAGTAAGAAATTTGTTTGCGATAGAATGTTTGGGACTTTCCTGGCGCGCTATGAAAGGCAACCTTTTCGTCAACAGAATTTTTTGCACCCTTGATAGAGTGATAAAGAGTGGTTAATCTGGCGTGCACCATTTGTCCACCAACTTGTTTCAGGCATTTATTTTCAAAACTACAAACAACTCCTTTCTGGCAGCTGTGCTTAATAGGTGACTAAGTGCTCGTCTGTCTTTTCTGGACATGCTCGCGAGTGCTGATTCATTCGGTTTTCTCACTCTTCGCTTTTGCTTACCTGTACGGCCTCTCTACAAGGCAGATGACAAATGTTGCGATCGGGCATTACTTCCTATACCCATACATATACAGCCTTACCTAGACTTTCTTGATGCTGGTGTATTAAAGCAAAGTCAGCGGATGTACAGTGGAGCCCACTTTAATGGCCGCAGATATAACGAACGCTCGCTTATTGCGAGCGGGTGTGGTGCTACTATGAAAATATGCATAAGGGCAACGGAAATTCGTCGCAGATACAGAGAGCAACTCTGGCCACACCACTCGGTTATAGCGAACGAGGTGGTGTGGTGAACCCCGAGGTTGTAGAGGCCGTCCTTCCGCTAAGCACTCAGATGAAATAGCGTCCCTCAGCCTCCACGACACCGCCCCGGAAAGAACATGTCAACCCAGAAATGGAATTAAGAGGCGGCACTGCTGTGAGCAACGCTAACCGGAAAGTCCGGCGTCCGGTAACACTGTAAACGCTAAAAAAAGCATGATAACGATATGCTGTAATTTTCGATTCAATTAGTAAGTAACCGCCGGCCAAACCCGCGTCGATGGCCAACGAGGGCAATCATTGCCTACGCGTTCGCTGGCTCGACAAAGCATCCCGAATGGAAGAAGCGCGGTGCGCGTGAGAAAGGGCCATCGTCAAAAGCGAAGCTACTGGCCATGGTCGCGGATCAACTCACAACCGCGATTAGATAATTCTGAAATCCTTGCTGGCCATGCTAGTCACGTGGTATGCATATGCATAGCATGTGCGGGCGGAGGCAGGGAGTTATGGTGCACGGTGGCATTCCTGATGCCGAGATCGCTGAATTCGATGCGGTCAAGTAAGGCATGAGGAGGGTCAGAGAGGTTCCAAATATCCCATGCAACAACCATAAAAAGAAGCCTAGAAGATAGCCGAGTAGCCTAAAACATGCTTAGCCGCCGCGGTGGCTGAGTGGTTATGGTGCTCGGCTGCTGACCCGAAAGACGCGGGTTCGATCCCGGCCGCGGCGGTTGAATTTCTTTGGAGGAGAAATTCGAGGCCCGTGTACTGTGCGATGTCAGTGCACGTTAAAGAACCCCAGGTGGTCGAAATTTCCGGAGCCCTCCACTACGGCGTCTCTCATAGCCTTAGTCGCTTTGGGATGTTAAACCCCATAAACCAACCAACCTAAAGCATGCTTAAACAGAGTTTTCTGTTGCGCCGCCATTAGTACGAATCCCGCTCAGAGGGATTCGTAGAGGGATTTCCCAAAAATAACCGCGCTGCGGGCGTGCAGCCTCCATCCTTGATTCACACTCCGGTGGGCATACATCAGAGCATTCACTGGTAAAAATGCACCTTCAAAAACTTTCACCCATCTCTCCACCCCTCATCACTCACCTGTACCCGATATAGCCGAGGCGGATTGTTTTGAAGGCTCAACGCATTCAGTCACCCAAGCGTTCTACGAAAAAAACACCAAAAAAGCATAGGCCTGTCGTGTCACAACGACAAATATGACTGCGAAAAGTAGATATAAGTCGCCAGACAGAGAATTCAAGATCGAGCAGTGCCTGAACAACGGATGGAGCTGCGCGCCGGCGACTGGCAGCAATTCTTTCTTAGAAGCAGAGCGATTTCAGCGAATTAGCATAACGAAATCACTTCATCGTAGTTACATTTCATCGCAGTAGCATCTTTTTGGGCGGAATCACTATCGCATGCCAGCGAGCTCATGTATTTCCACATTGTCCTTTTGTGTAATCGGTATTTATTTTTTTTTCTTATTAGTACATCTCCACCGTTGCCAAGAACCCGCCTTTCGTTGCTTATTTCCGTGACGTGCAAACAAGAATATGCGGATTCTAAAAGAAAAAGAAGCTGCACCAATTTATACATCCTTTTTTGGTAATACTAGTAGTAATATCTCGGGTTTAACGTGTCGAGTAGACATTGGGGCTACATGACAGGCGGTGTAGTGGAGGGTTCCAGATTAACGGAGACCAGCTGGGGATTTTCGACGTCACGCTGGTTTTTGTATTTTTGGAATCAGCAGCCGAGCTCCACAGCCATTGAGCCTTTTTTTTTCTTTATTGCCCTACAGACCCATCGTGAGGGGTTTTATTTAGAACTTGCTGCCTCAGACAATGAGCGCCCCCAAAAGTAAATGTTGCACTACCTACTGCGGTTGCTCAGTGGTTAGAGCGCTCGGTTGCTTTTTCGGTGTACCCGGGTTCGAACTCGGCTCCGGCGACCACGTTTTGTTGGATGCGGAACGCAAAAGGCACCGTGTGCTGTGCGATGTCAGTGCATGTTAAAGGGCAACTGCGCCACTTTTTGAGAATTTCGCGATACTCAAGGATTCAAATCTATATAGGCTGTAGGTAAAGCATGCTAAGTTTTTTTGCACTACCATTTAAAATAGTGACGTAATCGACTATTAAATTTTGCACTTCTAAAAGCTACAGTGGAGTGCGGCGAAGTTCATTGTGATGTCACGGAAGGTACGATATCAAACTACTGCTGCCGTAAGCCACGCCCTGCCGTACCTCGTTGGACGCTGCCAAACAACGTTCGGTGGGCTTTGACTTCGGTGGCGTTGGTTTTTTTCTTTCAAAGGCGTTTATGCGTTGGAAATGTACGGATACTTTCGATGACGTCATCATGCGTCCCCCCCTTAGCGTTGTGCGCTGCGGAGAAGCTTGAAGGTCGTCGCAATTTTAATTAATGATTACGTTACCGTTTGAAATGCTAGGCAAGAAGGACTTCGCATACTTTACCTGTAAGTTCCACAAATTGCCCCTTTTAAGCTCGTCGATTTCTAAAACCTATGCAGTTGCCCTTTAAGGATCCCCAGCTGGTAGACATTATTCCGGAGCCCACCCCTACTGCGCTTGTTTCTCTTTTTTCTTTCACCCCCACCTTCCTCCCTCTCTTACGGCGCGGTTCAGGTGTTCATTTATTTATTTTATTTATTAGAGATACTATCAGTCCGGTCAGGACCAAGTAGGAGTGATACAAGGTACAGATTACAAAGGCGGAACACGACAAACAAAGCACCAGCACCGTCCAGTCGGTGCCAAGTTTTAACATATCAAAAAATGGAACTGACCTCTAAGCAACAAATAAAAATTCGAAAAAATATCGCTGCAACGATGCAGAAAACAATGTGAAAACACCATGCCCAACACAAATGCAAGGCGCATTATATCAGGCACTATACCAACAAATCACGAACTCCAGCAGAGAACACATCCACACCCGATGCGAGCACCACATTCTCTGGCAGTCTGTTCCATTCTCTCGCTGCGGACAGGAAGAAGGAATGCTTGTAGCAGTGCTTAGAAAACTTTTGTTCTTTTACGTGTCTGCAATGTTTACCCCGAGTGATACGTGAAGAAGTTTCGCTTATGTATTGCTGCTTATCGATATGCACCATGTTGTTCATAATCTTATAGAAAAGAATTCATCAAGAAGTGAGACAGACTGCGCCATTTCCTTTTCTCAAAAACCACCTTCACAACATTGTTGGGTCCTCGCGCTAATATTTCGTCTATTTGTGGGAATTGACGCAAAGAAAAGGAAGGCATTCTCAATCGGTACTAAAATGCCTATAGACACCAAGTTTTATTGCGTGTTTTCTCCTTTCAAATGACGCCATAGATATTAAAATGCATGGATCACCGTGTGGTATTCGGCTACTGCCGCTAAACAATTTAGAAAAGAATTTATTCTTCCATGCTGTTTCGGTTTCATCAACCGAATGATGGCTGTTACGTGAGTCAACATTAGGTCACGTGAGGCACGGGAAAACTAATAAAAACGCTGATACGTTGTTTTGACTCACTGTAGCACTTAAATCAGCCGGCTTCAAGACCTATCGTTACAACGAACGACGTATCAGCAGTTATATTGCCATTTTATAGCCCCTCACGCGACCTAATTTCCACTACACGTCACACCCATCGTTACGTCGGTGAAACCGAAACAGGGTCAAGAAGAAATTCAAATATAAATTATTTATTATGTGTTGGTGAATACCACGCGGTGCTCCATGTACAGCAACGTCTAACGCATTGTTTGAAAGAAGAAAGCACGCAAGCAAAAGTTTGGTGTCTATAGTACTTTTGTAAAGAGGAAGATGAGCAGCGGCGGCCGCCGCTCCGCTAGTGCGAGGCGCGAGATCGCTGGCTGGATGACCGAAGCTCGGACCGGCATTTTGGCTAGCTGTCGCTAAGTTACTTTCCCCGGAAATCCTGCTACAATTTGGTGGAGGTGCTGGGTACAGCCTTTGGCCAACGTCCTGGAGCTTCGCAGCAGAACGATCGCTCCAGCCATGTCCACCGACGCAAGCCAGTCATCTTCCCTTTCGCCTACGCCCGTCGTTTGCCCTGGCGCTCTCCGACAGCGGGACCCAGCCATTTTTACCGGGTCCGATGATCACGACGTGGAGGATTGGCTTGCCTCCTACGAGCGGATAAGCGGGCACAACCGGTGGGACGACGCCATGAAATTGAACAACGTGGTGTTTTACCTCTCGGACGTGGCCAGCCTATGGCACAGGAACCATGAAGCAGACTTTACCACCTGGTCTGCCTTCAAAAGAGCCTTTTCTGACATCTTTGGGCGTCCTGCAGTACGCAAACCGCGCTGAACAGCGCCTGCGAGTGAGAGCCCAGCTGCAGGGAGAATCGTTCACGAGTTATATCGAGGATGTCCTCAACCTCTGTTCAAGGGTAGACTAGTCTATGACCGAGGCGGACCGGATTAAGCATGTCCTGAAAGGCATCGAAACGGAAGCATTTCAGATGCTTATCGCCCGGAACACTACCACCGTTGCCGAAGTATTCAACCTGTGTCAGAGCTACGATGAGCTCCGCAAGCAGCGCATTCCGGTGCTACCAGCCTCCGTGCAGCCTGACTCACTTTCCAGCCTCGCTGTGACAACCTCTCACAGCCCGCTACTTGACCAGATAAAAGACTTTGTAGGTGAGGAGGTGGCTCGACAGCTGTCACTTCTTCACGGCGTGCAGGGGCCTCCCTCCAACCTGGATCCGACCCTACAAACGATGATTCGCGAGCAAGTGACCGAAGCGCTACCACCTGTTCGTCCGCCGGTTCCCGCTGCAGCGCCGCTTACATACGCTGACGCCGTTCGAAAACCAAGAGCCGAGCCGTTGTCTCGTATTATCCTCCGACGCCGCCGCCTGCCTTTCCAACCCGACCATCTCCTGCTCGTGTCAACCCTTGGCGCACCCGTGACAACCGTCCTATTTGCTATGCATGTGGTGTCCCTGGCCACGTTGCGCGCCTGTGCCGACGCCGTGTGCCACCGCCCGTGGATGACCCCAGGACCTACGTCTACGCGGCACCACAGCCCCCGCCACGTCCGACGGCTGCCGAACAGCTTGATGCCTCCGATCGCCGCCCGTATTCTCGCCGCCGTTCGCCATCCCCGCGGCGCCGTTCTGTTTCGCCACTGCGTCCTCATTCCCCTATGCGCCAGGAAAACTAGTTGCCGCAGTTCTCGAGGCAAGAACTGCGTATTCGGCGACAAGTTCAAGGCCTCGTTTGTCCCCAGCGAATGTGCTCGACGTTTCTGTGGAGGGCCACACCGCCTTGGCGCTTGTTGATACTGGCGCTGCTGTTTCTGTGATGAATGAGAAACTGTGCCGCAAACTTCGCAAAGTGACGACGCCGTTATCCGGATTTTCGCTTCATACAGCTAATGCGCAGCGAATCTCACCTTTAGCCGCCTGCACAGCCAGGGTCATCATTCACGGTTCCTTATATACTGTTGAATTCGTCGTTCTTTCATCGTGCTCGCATGACATTATTTTAGGTTGGGACTTTCTTTCCCAACATGAGGCCCTCATCGACTGCGCTCGTGCCGAGCTCGAACTTCTTCCGTGCAGTGCTCCCTCGCCTGATACGTCATCTTCGTGGGGCAAACTGTCTGTGGCTGACGACATCGAGATTCCTCCGTCACCCGCAAAGATCACCCGCAAAGACGTTTACGCGCTGCCGCGAATCGATGACGCCCTTGACTGCCTCCAAGGCGCGGAGTTCTTTTCTTCTTTAGACCTGCGTTCGGGGTATTGGCAGATCCCTGTGGCGGAGGCTGACCGTGCCAAGACGGCTTTTGTTACACCAGATGGCCTGTACGAATTTACCGTCATGCCTTTCGGCCTTTGTAATGCCCCAGCGACTTTCGAGCGAATGATGGACTCCATTTTACGCGGCCTGAAGTGGACCACGTGCCTGTGCTACTTAGACGACATTGTCGTCTTCGCGCCTGATTTTGAGACGCATCTTCACCGCTTGGAGCACGTGTTGACATGTTTAACTGCCGCGGGGCTCCAACTTAATCTCAAAAAGTGTCGCTTTGGCGCCCGCCAACTGACAACATTAGGTCACGTCGTCTCTAAGGATGGCGTGCTTCCTGACCCAGCCAAACTTCGTGCCGTCGCTGAGTTCCCCAAGCCGTCGACTCAGAAGGAACTTCGCAGCTTTCTCGGCCTGTGTTCTTATTTCCGACGGTTCGTCCGAAATTTCGCCTCTATCATCGCACCACTCACGAACCTTCTTCGGGGCGCCAACAACCTGTCCGATTGGTCACCTGACTGCGACGACGCCTTCATCACCTTACGTCGGCTGCTCACTGCGCCTCCTATTTTACGCCACTTCGACCCCACTGCTCCCACTGAAATTCACATTGATGCCAGTGGCGTTGGCCTCGGCGCTGTCCTTACGCTACGTAAACCCGGATTTCCCGAGTATGTCGTTGCCTACGCGAGCCGTGCACTGACAAAACCGGAATCCAACTACTCAGTAACCGAGAAGGAGTGCTTGGCGATTGTTTGGGCGATCGGAAAGTTTCGCCCTTACGTTTATGGCCGCCCTTTCGATATCGTCACGGACCATCATTCCCTGTGCTGGCTGGCCTCCTTGAAAGACCCTACAGGCCGCCTCGCTCGCTGGGCCCTACGCCTACAGGAGTATGATATTCGTGTCATCTATCGCTCCGGCCGAAAACATAACGACGCCGACGCATTGTCCCGCTCTCCACTGCCGCCAGACGTTGTCTGCCCCTCGCCAACCGGTTGCGCTTCGCTGTCGTTTTCAACAGACACCACGGGCAGCGAGCAAAATAAGGACCCCTGGATATCTTCGCTTGTAAGTTTTCTCTCAGATTCCTCGGCGGCACCCGTGCCTCGTGCCCTACGCCGCCAGGCTGCTCACTTCGCCATTCGTGATGGTCTATTGTACCGCCGCAACTACGTCCCTACCGGCAGGAAGTGGTTGCTTGTCGTCCCTGCCCATCTGCGGTCGACATTCTGCTCCCTGTTTCACAACGACCCGCAGTCTGCTCATGCCGGCGCCTTTAAAACATACACGCGACTCCGTCTCCGCTATTATTGGCGCGGTATGTCCACCTACGTCCGCAAATACGTCCGCTCGTGCCCTAACTGTCAACGTCGCAAGCCGGCTCCTCACCACTCAGTCGGCCAGATGCAGCCTCTCCCTTGCCCTTCCCGTCCTTTTGACAGAGTTGGGATTGACCTCTACGGCCCCCTTCCTTACACTGCTGCTGGCAATCGCTGGGTTATTGTAGCCGTCGACCACCTCACGCGTTACGCAGAAACCGCGGCTCTTCCTGCTGCTACGGCACCACACGTTGCCTCTTTCATCTTGCATAACTTCATTCTTCGCCATGGAGCGCCCCGGGAACTGCTGAGCGACCGTGGGCGCGTCTTTCTGTCCGAGGTCGTGGAATCTCTTCTCAAACAGTGTAAGATCACTCACCATACCGCCACGGCCTACCATCCTCAGACTAACGGTTTGACTGAACGGTTTAACCGCACCTTGGGCGATATGCTGTCGATGTACGTGTCTTCCGACCACTCCGACTGGGACCGGATCCTGCCGTTCATCACCTACGCCTACAACACCGCCACGCAGACCACCACCGGCTTCTCGCCGTTTTTTCTCCTCTACGGGCGAGAACCTTCCTCACCACTCGACACAGTACTTCCTTATCGGCCCGACGTGTCTGAGTGCACCACTATTTCGGAGGCGTCCAAGCATGCCGAGGAGTGCCGTCAGCTCGCTCGGTCGTTAACATCCGGCGAGCAGGGGCGTCAAAAATTCCGTTTCAACACAAGCCACACTGATGGCAGTTTTCTACCCGGCTCTCTCGTCTGGCTTCACGTGCCGTCTACCTCCCCTGGCCTTTCTTCCAAACTTCTCCCCAAGTACCACGGACCTTACCGCATCGTAGAGCGCACTTCCCCGGTCAACTACATTGTCGACCCGGTGACACCCTCCACAGATCAACGCCGACGCAGCCGCGAGACTGTTCATGTGTCACGCCTGAAGCCGTACTATGACCCGTTCGCCTTCAGCCCGGGGGTGATTGTAAAGAGGAAGATGAGCAGCGGCGGCCGCCGCTCCGCTAGCGCGCGGCGCGAGATCGCTGGCTGGATGACCGAAGCTCGGACCGGCATTTTGGCTAGCTGTCGCTAAGTTACTTTCCCCGGAAATCCTGCTACACTTTATTTAGTTAGAGCAGTCCTATCAGTTTGATTAAAGATTTACGCAAATATGTAAAAGGGGAGGAGTACTAACTCAAGATTTCACATAAACCTGACGTATACAGTACGGTCCATTGTTAAAGGGAACATGCGATCGCATGTGCTCTGCGCTTCAGGAAGCCCTGCCGCCTGGATGGGGCGAGAATAGGCGGCATCAGGCGCGTGCGCGGAGTGACCAGCCGTCATGCTTGCTGCGCATGCGTCTTGTGCCGACAATTCGCACAAGTTCTCGGTGGCAGCGCTCCGCGAAGCGCGGAGGCCACGCGATCGCATGTTCCCGTTAACAGTGGACCGTACTGTACAAGTGTTTAGAATTGGCGGTAGTACATTACAGAACGGTCAATTAGGCTTCTTCCTAGGCACCACATCTCCTGTAAGTTTGCTGTCGCATATACTGGGTACAATTTTCGCACTTCCCCGCGCAGACAGCTACGGGTGGGTAAATCTATGCGATAGATCATCTCATTTTGTCGGAAAACAAGACGTATGCCGGGATGCAAGAAAACTGGGGCTGAACCGGGTACCGAACCGGTTCGGAACGGTTCCTTTGAATCGTTCCGGTTCGGGTTCAGTTCCAAGATGGCGAAAAAAATATGGGTTCGGTTCGGTTCCGGTTCCGGGCGAAAATTCGGGTTCGGTTCCGGTTTCGGGTTCGGGTTCAGTTCCGGTTCGACACCCTGGGTAGAACTCTCCATTGAACTCCTGTACGCGGCAGGCAAACTTGTGTGCCCGTCGAAAAAAAAAATCTTGTGTGAGCAGCTTTGAACACATTGGACCATTTGGTTTTTGGAGCATTTCGTCCGGGCAACGGCGAGTTTTGTTGTCGATGAGCCATTAAAGGTTTCCGATTAATAAAACCGAAGTGGGGTGGCCAGCAGGTGTTCGTCGGACGTCAGATGTCTATGGGCTGCCTTTGAGAGGCGCTGCTCCTGAAGCTTGTGCCCGAGCGTTCCTGCTAATTGGCCTTGATTTCGCATTCCGTCCGCGCGAACGTTTAGCACATTCGTTTTGTTTGCGCTGCATTTTGGAGCATTCTGAGGACGTTGTGAGATTTTCTAGTTTCCAGCGTTGAGGCTTCCGCTGTGCAGGAAATCCGGCGTCGTCGTCATTGGCCTTACAAGCGAAAAATCCCTGGAGGAGCAACCTAGCTTGGCCACCTATGTCACGTGACCTAGTGGCGCCATCAGAACCTGCCCACCGGATTGTGAGCAAAGTGACCGTCGTGATAGGCGGCAGTCAAATTAATGATTGGTCGCTCGGAAAGAAGAACCCGGGTATCACAAGGCCCGCAGGTAGCAGCAATCGAATGGTACGGCAAAAGAGCGCTGACGGACGGGACGGAAGACGACGAGACAGACGCTTGCGCTGAACACATACGACAGATGAGCGGAGGCCATAGGCGGAATGCACATTTCTTGTACCTCGGGCACTTCCCTTTCCGCCTTTTTCCTCTGCTCATCTGTTGTATGTGTTCAGCGCATGTGTCTGTCTCGTCTTCTTCCGCCCCGTCCGTCAGCGCAGCTTTGCCGTACCATTCAACATGAACCAACCAGCTCGACTCAGCCCTCTCCTTAGCAGCAATCGCAGTGCAGTGGCGCCTCGCTCAACCGCTGCACCACCGCACCAGGATTGGTATGAGGACTCCTAGGAATCTATGAATGTCAAGTAGAGAATGACCAATTCCCCATATATGGGTATCAAACCATTAACTTATTGTTTGTTTGTTTAACTTATCGCGTCATAGCCCCCGCCAGTTTTTGTTTTCTTTGCGCGAGTGAATTGAACCGGTGACCTCATACCGCAGTGTGCAAGGATCGGAAAAACTCGCACAAAGAGTGGTGAGAGACGAAGGTCATGGCAATGAGTACCGGAATAGGCAATGACAAGTAAAAGATCAACCTGAAATTAACAGCGGAACATTTTGGAGACACCGCTGTGGGACAGCTGGTGGCTTTGGCATTCGGCTGGCTATCCCTAAGTCTCGGGATCGAATCCCGGCCACGTCGACTGCTCTTCCATGGACGCGAAATGAAAAAGGTTATCGAGCAGTTCGATGACGGCGCTGCTGTGAAATAAGTCGGCGGTGCAATGATTTCGCCTATACGCAATGAGCTTAATGATTATGCAGTTTTGCAGCTTGCATACGATGAATTTGTTTGGTTTTACTACACTCACGATTATGCTGCCATTATGCTTATTGGTTAATCGTTGTAATCCGATTTCACCGTTGGCGTGCATAATTTCTGCAAATGTTGATACAACGTGTGTACACAATGTGTATAGTTAGTTTTTTTTTAATTTGTCAATGCCCTGTTCAGCGTTATTGACAGCCACAATGCGCTTCTGATCCGATGCATTAGTTTATATGGTATTGATAAAAGTGGTTTTATATGCTCCGCAAGAGAACGAAATATCAGTGCAAGTACTGCGAGTTGCAGTGAGCTGTGTAGAGTTGGTTTGCAGGACTAGATTTTGAGCTTGGGATTCAGCGAAAAACTGCCCTGTCAGCGTTATCCAGTGGCTCTGTCCTCAGTACCCGTTCTTGACGATCTTACCCTCATAAGCGAAAAGTTTCGGCTTGCCGATCGTTCCTTGAATACTTGGGCGAAGGCGACGCTGCTGCGGCCTCCTTACATGTACTTACGGGCCCAGGCAGCTTGCTTTCGCGTAGCGTAGTTGGTGAGAACTTCTGTGTGGCCTTGTCCTTCCGTGCCTCTGACAAAGTCCCTTTGCTAGCGAAAGGCGCTACACATGGCCTTGTGCACGTGATCGGTCACGTGATTGCACCTTACATAGCGAAACTCCGTGCTGGGTGCTGCCTTGCCCACCCGCTAGCCACGCTGTGCTGCACGGAGGCCTTCTGACGACGACGACAGCGCCAAACGCACTTTTTCCCAGAACCTTCGCCCTAACAGTTAACGCTGCACAGCGGCCGTGTTCTACCTTTGTGATATCAATGCGTGTTAGAGAACTCTAGGTTGTCTCATTTCGTCCGGTGACCTCCACTACGGCGTAGTGTGTTAAACAGCACGCTTCATTTGGAGATAGATAAGTACATTTATACTGATACAAGACAGGGCGCACGTCTAGGCCATTTACTTCCTTCTGTTGTTGTCTCCGTTTGTTTAGCGCTGATCCACTCAAACTGGCTTGCACGAATGAGTTACCCAGCACTTCATCCTATCGGCTCCTATCCTTATGCCTTGAGTTTTCATTCTCGTATTTCCCTCACGATGAACCGTCAGAGTTCACGGATGCGAGCCAATATGTTTATACATATAAAAACAAAGGGTCGAAGCGGTACAGGATTTCGCAGAACGAACACAACATGTGCGCACTGTGGTGCTCTCTCTCTGTGGTTATGCGTCATGGCGGCTTTTGTTTCAGAGCGAAATCTCTACTCCTCCCGTACAAAGCTGAAGGTCATGTGGCTATGAAATTTGATCTTTAAGTGAGGAGGAACGGAGGCTTGGCTCTGACGTCATGCCACGTGACTCTCCGCGCTTTGCCACAGCTGCGTGCGTTGAGGCGAGGGCGCTCGCTCGCCGTGTAACTATCGCATCACGTGACTCACTACGCCCTGCCACAGCTGCGTTTTTGGAGCCGACGGAACTCTCGCAACTGCGGAAATCACGTAACGCGCCGTTCGCTATAGAAATGCGTGTGGCGTGTGCTCACCTTTGCATAGAACCATAGATGATCAAGGTGCCGGAAATAGTGCTACGACGATGTATCATTGCCGTCAAGCGTAATCTGATGATCTTTACGATATGGAAAGGCGTCAGATTGGATAACCACGCTCAAAAAAGCTTTCGGTGGTCTTACTATGTTCAGCCGGGTTGAACCAAAGCCAAATGTTTAACCATATGCTGCCAAGAGGCCTATACATATATGCACTTCTGTTTGTGTAGTCCTGGTAAGGAAATATTTGCCATGATAACGGCATGCTGCTATAGCTTCTCGACCGTGCACCACCTCATAATCTTCATTCCATCCTCTTCTTCTTCCTTCTTTCGTCACCCCTCCACATCACGCGCTTTTCACTGGCGCAATTCAACGCTTCCCATTGATATCACAGTTACTCTAATTCCTGCAGGTAGACAGACAGCCCCCTGTCCCGGTAAATCTATCACGGAATGCACGCCTTTCGGTAGAGCCCGTATTGCTTTGAAATTTATCTGTAAAATATGGCAGACACTTCAATGGTTTCAGCCATGAACACGGCCCTTATTCTCCCGTTCTGAAAACATGAAACACCGCGAACAACTGCCAACAATTATGCACCTGCAGTTCTGAAAAGCTCTCTGACAGTGTGGACGCAGCATCAAGATGGAAGATGGAAAGAATTTCATAATGTCTTTCATCATAAATGCATGCGAAAAATCTTTCGAAGGTATTGTAACATTGACGTCCACTGTTTGTTTAGCAAAAGGTGCTAGCCAGCAATCACCTTGCGCACCTTAAAATACTGCTGGAAGCGTTTATACATAAAAAAATGTTTCGCGATAGTCTTCGCCCTAGACAGAGCCTCTGACATAATCTGGAGATTCGGCATACTACCGAACCTAGCTGGCGCAGGTAAAGAGGCAAGAAATGGGGTAGTTGGTAGTTCACTGGGCAAGGAACGGCGTTGGACTGGTCACCGATGAAACGAAAACACTGAGGGAACGATTATACAGACGGTGAGCATACTCCCAACTGATCTCATTGTTCGGAAAGAGCTCGGTTTTATTTATTTATTATTCCTCAAAGGTCCACAACGGCATTACATAAGGGGTGGGCTGACAAAATTCTATTATTTTGGACACAGATGATCTTCGATGGCGGATTTGAAATGGACTGGATTGATGATGGTCGCCACGCCGGATGGAAGGCCATTCCAGTCGTTGGCTGTTCTAAGGAAGGCTGTTTATACAGAAACTTAAATATAATAACGAGGTATAAGATTACAGCACGAACCAAAAACGCCATACGTAAAAGAACAAAATGCACTCCTTTCCTGTGATCACCACAGTGTCCCCAGCCATTGAACATCACTATGCGAAAGGTGAACAGATTTAGTGCCGACGCAATTTTTTTTTTCCTGCTGTCCTAACATCGCACGTTTCGATTAGCTGCCTTTCAATTTTCGTCTTTGTATGGGGTAGAATAAAAGCACCACCATCCTAGCTCATGCATATCAAACACGAAAACTGGAATATTTATGTTTGTTTGGATGATGTTTGTTTGGATCTGTCTAGGAGAAGAGTAAAAGCATTCCTTGCCTAAAACATGTAAGGTGAAAAAAGAGGGAAGTTGTTGAAAAGTGGTTAAGCATGTCTTTATTTGATGACAGTCCCGGCTAGCCGCAAAGAGGAAGTAGAGAGTCGCGAAGAATATGCCAAGACAAGAGAAAAACATAAAAAGAGAGGTGTATGAGCCAGTGCACCGCTGTTCCAGACAAGTGAGGATCTTCGTTGCAGTACACAAAGCAGCAATCCAGCCTTTGTATCCCGGAGGAGGATTTCGATGCACTGCCTGCAGAAAAACAAACAAGGAAGGGGAATGAGAGGCTCGTTGTAAATATGACAGAAGAAAACAGCCACAGAAACCAAGGGGCACAGGGGATTTTTTTTAATTAATTTATTTATTTTGTGGTGTTGATCAATTTAGAATATTACTGAATATGTTGTCGCTTAAAGCTAATTGATTAGAAAAGCAGAAGAAAAAACAACCACATGCCGCCGGTGGGATCCGAACCCACGAGCTCCGAATTACGCGTCCGGTGCTCTACCTCTGAGCTACGGCGACGGCTCGCAGAAACGTTTTTTAATCTGTGCCTCTAAAGCTAACTTTGCCGCATGACTGTGTTATTGGCAGGAGTAGCCTGCTTGACGATAGCGCTCGTGCGCGTCCACAGGTGGCACGGTCCTCGGATGTTCCGGATACTGGATATGGCTGCTATCGCTGGCTTTCCCGCATTACATATCATCGTATAAAAGTTAATTTTTGTGTATGAAGGTGAAGGCGCAGTTTTCCGCACGTTACCAGGCAGCGAGTTTGCGGGGAGGGTCCCGAGAGCTACCTCCCTGAGCATAAATTGCCTCATGATTGCGGGCTCTGGCCTGGCGCTTATGTGGATCATCCGGAAGGCTTATCGAAATGTTTGGCTGCGTCCGGTTGTGTCTAGACAGCACGTCCCACCCGGGGCGCGAGGCCCAGAGAGCGATTACGGGTGGTCACGGGATCACGGGTGAGAGTGCGCCAACCAGAAGACAACAAAGGTGGTGCGAGGCTTGGTGCTTTTGTGTGTTGTACAGATACGTACTGTCCTCAAAATATGCGAGGCCTTTGTTCATATAAGAAACTCTGACACGTCCCCAACGAAATCTTTTGGTTGGAGACGTGTTAGAGTAGATTATAAGTTATCAAACCCCACCAGACAGACAATTCTGTCGACATCCTTAGTTTTCAGCCTCTGTTGAGAAAGCAAGCTACTCGAATGATCAGTGTGCGCAGAAAAGTTGCATTTGGAGAGGAAAAACAAGGATACTGGGTACAGCCCTCTTTCTGACATTAAAACACTGAAACGCAGCCGTTTTTCTGCTCTGCATGTCTGTTTCCGATTGCAATTTTGCTACATTGAAACCATTTTAATAGTAAACTACTCAGACAAGACCATAGCACTGGTTTTTTGACGTTTTTACCGCTTTTTGTCGGGGCATGGTTTTCCCGAACATTACATATTCACAAAAGAATTGCCATCAGCCAAAGTGGCATTTACGTGGAAAATTTCTCATTCAAGAAAAGCGCTCACACTTGCTCCCGTCTTTAAATCTGCCCATCGGTTCCAAACATCTTTAAGAAGACGGCCTAAACGGGTCAAATATGGTAAATTGCAAAACTGCACTGAGTAAGTGACAGCGCGTTAAAAATAAAATGCAATGTATTAATAAATGGGCTTTGTGTTGCTTTCGACAACCATTATATTTAACTTACGGGTAATTTCACTATGCACCCGGGATGGTTAATTTCAACGTAATAAAGGAAAACTAGAGCGACTGCCCCGGTGAGACGATGGTCCTGTGTTCGAAACCTGGACCAGGATGAACTTTTCTTCAAGTACGAAGTGTCTGTGGAAGCTGTAATACCTTTCCTTTGTACCCGTACGGCTGCGCTTGGGTGGATGCTAAGGGTGATTTGTTGGAGAGGAGGAATAACCGCGAACCTGGATGAGACTTAAGACTTAAGCCCTAAGCTTCCCCTTGTTGAACCTAAGGGTGATTACTCCCTTAATATAAAACCAAATAAAATAACTGGACACGAAGAACTAGTCACCTCATGAACTTACTGGTGGCGCAGGAGTCACGTATCCTGAGGTCAACTACTTAATTCAAGGTTTGTTTCTCCGGCTGTAGACTGTTTGCTGTTATTACCGCATGGCAATACTAATCATGATCGTGGCGCATTGGCACCACACCACGACGACTTGAATGAAAAATAAAGCTTCGTATATTTCCCTCACAAATGTCAGTGGGCTTTCTTTGCAAACCGCAACAATATCTACTTAAGAAAAAATAACCACTCTTTCTCTTTTATCTTCTCTTTTTATTCCTCTTCTCTAATGTCTCTTTTAAACGCAGCAGCCACCGCGATGTCCCAAAGAGACACAAGGGCTGTGAGGGACGCCGTAGGGGAAGGCTCCGGTTTAATTCAGGCCACCAGGGGTTCTTTAACATGAACTGAGATCGCAGCGTACATGGGCTGTTTAGATTTCGCGGGTGACTCCCGAATATTCTTTCCCTCCTGTTAAGACTTTTTCTAATTCGTGTAATATAATCCCTCACCTAAAGTCCCACTTTAGGGCCTTGGAGGCATGAATGAATATAATATTTGGTATTAGAAGTGCTACTGTATATATGCTGCTTAGCCATTTTCGGCACGGCGTCTAGGATTGTGCACTCGACTTTTTAACTTCCTTCCAAAGCGTCGAGCTCTGCTTTCATGAAATCGGTGAAACACTACACTAGGCTACACTTAGAATTCCTGCTACAGGATGGCACGTGCATTTCGTGTCTTCAACGAAGAATCGCTTTTCAAAGACAAAAAGTAGGGATTCTTGTACGAAATTCAATGCCGCGCAAACGCAGTACTATTTGGTGCTTTCACTTCTTTTTTATCTGACGCGGTGGAATACTTTACTAGAGAACACTGTAGGCCGAGTTTTGTTTCGGAAAGATCTTCGAAATTTAAGAACGAAATAGTAACTGAGCATTGATAATTTTGTAGGATTGGGGGTTCTAAATATATGCGCAAATTTTCAGATTTTTCGAGTGTAGAACACAATGGGTGCAAAAAGCGACTAAACAAACTTTGACCCCAACGTAATGGGAATGAGGTTTCGAAGTCATGCGATTATCAGTGCCTAATAATTCTAATAGGTGGTTTTCGTGCAATGGCAACCTAATCACATTTCCAGTTGCTTCCAAGTTTAAAAGTGCTTTATTCCTCTCCATGTGTTACAAGTGTAATTGACATATATATCCACACGGGTATGAACTTCTACTAGGTAACGGCCAAGCTCACTTTGTATGGGTCGCTCTTTTACGCACTGACTACAGGCTACAGGTAAGGCGTGTATTTTAGTATTGCAGACACGTGATCACTGCAAGAGTTGTTAAATTCGATGCTACTGGAAAGAATGTCATTTATCGTTCACGTTACGGAATAATATTCTCTCAGTGGCATAGATTTATTAATTAGTCGCCATCAAAAAAGAAAGTCCGAAAATGGCTGCAACCGTCATTTTTAAAAGCCGATATGGTTATGTGATAACAAAAGTGCACCGGAAGTGATAGACATCGTTCCAGAGCACGTACTCTCTGACAGTCGTGGCCGAAGATGTTTTGAAGATTCTGAACTCGGAATGTTACGGCTTGTGGGGACGCTTTCGTCCCCTGCGTTCGCTTTCCCTCAACGCGCTAGTTTCCCTGTGGTTAGCTCCTCCGCAAAGCACTCCTCTCGGTTCGGTGACTTTCCACTAACAGGGGAGGGCGCTCGCGTCGCAGCGACACCAGCGCCACGGATGGCGTTTTGCTGTGCGCTCGCGGGGAGCTACGGGGTCTCTTCTCCCTGGGATCGGGAAGCGAGCAGACGTTTCGCTCGCGGCTTCGCTCTTCGTCGACGGGCGCCTCTTGGTCGGAACTTACTCCCGCCGAGCCCGTCCCGCTCGACCTCGGAGTTTATCCCTTTGCCCTACCGTGGGCGGACGTTCGCTCGTAGCCGTGCTGGTGAGTCGGACATCCTAGATTCCTCAGTGTATTTTGTTGCTAGCTGGCGTTATTGTTGTTATAGCAATAAATGCATTGTTTGTGTCAGCCAGTGTGTCGTTCCTTTGTTCCCGCAGAGCAAGGCCCGCCGTGGTCGGCGTGCGCTCAGTAGCGTACGCGACTCGCTTCAAACTGGCATAGAAGAACACAACCAAGAGTGGCAGGGGTGCGCTATGTGGGGACTCGCCGTACAATTAGGTTCAGCATTCCCGCGATGTCACGTCAAGTTGCCTAACAATCAAGGTAGGATGCCTGCGCCGTAGAAACTCTATAACCACAGAAGGCGCGGCTGCAGCGGGCGTCAGGGGAACGAGTCTGCCGTTATTCGGTCCGGAGAACGCTTTGCATTCGGACGTTTCAGAGCGGCTTCGCTCTCCACCAGCCGGTCGAGTCCTCTCGGGAATGTATCCCGAGAGCTGGTGCACACCAGCTTTGAATAATCCCTCTTGCCCTAGCATGGGCAAGCACTCGCTCGTGTTGTCGCCAAGCTAGTCAGTCAGAAGACTTCGATTCTTTAGGGCATTTTGGTGCTAGACGGCATTATTGTTGTTACAGCAATAAATACGTTTTCATGTTAACACAGCATCCTATCCCTTTGTAGCCAAGAGCCCGGTCCGCATTGGTCGGCTTGCGGCTTGCACACGAACCACGAGTGGATTGGGCGGTTGGAACTGTCCGCCGCGAATAAGCGGGGAAGACGTATTAATTTTTTCTTAAAACCCCATAGCTAGTATTCGAATATTTTGTACACGAATCCACCCTGACAGAATAAATATTCGTATTTGATTCGAAAGCTCAGTAATGTATAGGATTCGAATATTC
This sequence comes from Amblyomma mixtum, assembly GCF_055824585.1. Taxonomy (NCBI): domain Eukaryota; kingdom Metazoa; phylum Arthropoda; class Arachnida; order Ixodida; family Ixodidae; genus Amblyomma; species Amblyomma mixtum. The sequence continues at coordinate 31,595,070 of NC_143017.1, read as the reverse complement.
GAAAGGCCGGAATATTCGAAAAAATCCCCATTTTGGTGAGTGATTCACAAGCACGATAAAATGATTTTATGCGGTAATTGGCTCCCAAGGTTTGCAGAACAACACCGCAGCATCGTACAGCGTCTTGTTAGGTGTACGGCAGCAGGCTTTCAGCGTAAGTAGAATTAATCTTTTTGTACAATTATTCTTTTGCAGAATTATTCACTTTTTGTGTAAGTGTTATGGGCCCACACTTAGATCATGTATGATGCAGCCGTGAAAAGACGGAGACGACTGCGTTGAGCCACCAGCGATGCAAAGAAACGAAGCTGAGATGTAACAAGGGTTAGAAACTTCAAAGAAAGTATTAGGTACACCTTTGTGGGGGCGGTCATGGCAATGCCGCACCGCATGACGTGAGCTCCACTTAACAGAGCTCGTGTAAGATGAGAGGACGTGAGAGCTAAGTAAAGAAACTGGCGCTATTTTGATGCCTTATGCGCAAACCTTACAGCGTTTTATCGTATGAATACCGCGTTTGAATACAGCAGTGTTGTGGCCTCTTGGCACTCAGCTCTCGCCGCTGAGCTGCTAGCCCTCGCTGTACCCATCGATGTCATGTGCACCCACATGGTGTACCAACCAAAGCGGTGGCCTTATGGTAGAGCATTCGCCTCGCATTCAGGACGTGCTGGGTTCGATCCCCAGTTCCGCCGGGTACCCACCGGTTTCTTTAATGGGTACAAGATTTCCCCTGGCCTGGTGCTTGGCTCTTCTAGGCTGAGATGCTTGGGAAAAGGGTCGTAGACCAAACCTTCGAACTGACGGATCATGATTCGTTCCGCCGCCAGGCAGCCCTACATCCGACTCATGCGGTAAAAGCCCACTTGTGGCCCTTTTTAGACCTCAGCGATGGTCTTGTGATAGAATTCGGAAAGTGCTGGGTTCTATCCCCAGCCAGAATGCTTTGCAACCCAGCAACGGTTTCACAGTGCTGTTAGTAGCCAGCTGCCCTCGCTTCGTACTGGAATCGGAGTGTCCGAATCACGTGATGAGCACTCCCTTTCGTGTTCTGCTCGCCAAGGGAAAATTAAGACGAAGTTAGTCTGGATAAATTTTTCCACTTTTTGGATCTCCACGAAACTCTGGCCAATCCCCCCCCCCCCCCCCCCCCCCCCGTGCTTATGTGCCATCGCTTTAGAGGCAAGCACAACAAGACGAAGTTACCGCCAGCATGATACTTCCTCCAGCCTCGTATCACAGTACTCAACAGCAGGCCCTTATCGGCGCAAAAAAGGGCCTCATCCGCCGTAACATCGCGAACGAAACCTTTGCGCTGTGCGTTTCCTAGATGTGAGTAGCACCGACCAATGCACGGAAATTCACACCGGAGATTGTTTCGTCGCCACGGAAAAATGCCTGCTCAGTTCTGTGCAGGGTGTTGTGCTACATCATTCGCAAAGCTTCAGAGAAGGGCAGACGTATGCTCAGCAAAATTCGGAAGCGGGACCATGCTAGTTGCTGGATACATGTCGCCTAATGCTCCGCAGGCAGACATCCTCAAACTCATGAAGGCCACGTAACGCAGCCCTCGTATGGACGTAGTGTTTAGTCGGCAGCGCAGTGTGAACAGCGCCATGAACAATTACACGCACTTCAGAACAACAATCCTTCCATTATTACAGCCGAATGAGTGGAAATCGCCATCAGATAAATTTTTGTGAAGTATTTTGCACACCATCTAGCTCTGACAGTTGCCGCATAGCTGGCCGAGCGCTGTACACCTTTTTTTTTTGTTTGTTTTCTTCAGACCGCCAATCAAATTTAATGCTGTTTTCGCAGAAAATAAGTTGCAGTTGAGCAGAGTAGACATTGCGGTGTTGCGAAATCGTCTTTTCTCTTCCGGAATGAGCGCATACAAATGCGCACTTTCAATTAATGTTAATGTAGTTCAGGCAGGTAGCCGACAGAGACTCAGTATAAAATAAAACTTCCTGTCAAATGCCACCTGTGTGCGAAATCTGAGCCCGAACAAATGAGCAGTGAAGCCGAGACAGTTCTTTCTTTTTCGATTTTCCTAAGTGACTCAGCAGTAAGCCTCCTAAAATACAAACGCAATCACCGTACCGTCGTGCTTAGTGTCGCCATTGAGTTAATTATTTAACAAGCCAGCTAAGACTTGATCATTCGTATTACTGCTCGGGTAAGCGGCTGTAATGTTTGTGGTTATGGCACGGCACTTACTAGTTATCCAATGAAGTAAGAAGCCAAGATGTCATCACATTCTCCCTGGATGTGTACTTGTACACGTCCATTTACACATACGAGTCGTAGAGGTTGTACGACCGTTTTGGTCGAAAAGTCACACTCGCAGGCTAGTTACCCACTTCTCGATTTTCGAACTTGGCGACTGTGAGTCGGGAATTGCTAACCAATCAGCTACGCAACTGAAGAGAACGGAAGTGAGCGGAAGCTTTTCCACATCCGTTTCCTCGTTGCCTGTAACAGCTCAAGATCCACAATTCTCGTTCCGAACGAGACCTGTTCGAGAAAACGACCCAGTTGTCGCCATTAAAAGTGCGAACATCACCACATTCGAACCGCTCCCTGGCCGCAAGCGCTTCGCGAGTAGTAAATGCGAATAGTCCTTAAAGATACTACAAGACTCGCACTAAAGAACCCACTAGCAAACCTGATGTCCGCGGGACTTTAGGCGAAAGCGCATTCATTATTGCTGTAGAGGCTTGGCCACGGCTCCACTCAACCGATGAATACGGGTATGGCTGTAATTGCAGGGATGATTTCGTGACAGACAGCGAGAAAAATAACATAGAAAACTGCTTCGAAAAGACAAAGTCGTGTTCGCATCCTCACCAGCACGCGTATATTTTAGGTCTTGTGTACAATAAGCTATTTATTTACTTCTGAAATACAGATGATACTGCGTAAGGAATACACGACTGTCGGGTGTTCCAAAGTTTCCCGCGTTTCAAGCGGTGTGCTCAGGCTTCACTTTCCGTAGTAGATTTGACGCCACATTCCTACGCGTCGTTTCTTGGCGTGATGGTAGTTTCTGTGGTTCCAGGGTGGAAATCAATGGTGAAAAAGAAAAAGAAATGCAGCAGGTCCGTACTTCGCAGGAGCTTACTGGTGTAGAAATAGTGTGCAAAATTGGTTTCGAGCAAATGAAACACGCAGCAACTGCCTCAGTTTTAGGTGGCTGCACGAGTTTCCCCAGGAACTGAATTTAAGAGCGGTGTCTAAATTTCTAAGGGGGGAGAGGCTGTTGTGGGTAGACGAGAAGTGGTAGTAGTTTTGAATTTTTATTTGAATAGTTGATATGTCGCGTAGGATAAGCAGCGTTTATAGCTCCAACATTCATTGCAAAAGGTTGCGAACAATCGCTTCACTTTACGCAAGGACTAAAATCGTATTTATTCACAGACAAAACTGAACAACAAGAACTAGATAAGATGTGTCGAGAAACTACGCGCCAATTCTGACTACCAGAAATATACCTTATAAAAAAACTAGCTGTTCAACACCATTCGCGTAGCGCAGATGTGAAAAAGCCTGCAAAACACGCGCACCTACCCCCTAGGCATAACGGATAATTAAGCACACACGGCAGAAAGTCTAATCCATGCTCAACACTGTGCACACACGCGGAATATATGTGTATAACGAAGCTTTTGATATTGGCCACGACGATTTTCATGACACAGACACATCTAGAGATAACTTTACGGCTGTTACAAACAGCGCTTGAATATGTACTACAAGCAAACGCACTTTGCACATACCGACAATTCACTAGTCAAATAAACTATAAACCAACACGTGAGCATCTATGTACTTCCTACTATTAAAAAAAACTGATGGCAGTTTAGCATTCCTAAGCAAGAAATATTGAGTAAAGCAGGTCTTTGCAGGTGGACACCTCTGCCAACTCTTGCTGCTGCAAAAACCTAGGCGCGCTATCCATCTGGGAGCAGACAGAGTCGCCCTGGGCTAGTCACGGTCGTTTTAAAATCTCAGAGACGTAACTCCTCTCCTCGAAATCAACTGAGTCTTTATATCTCAATCAACTGAGTCTTTTAGGTTTTTCATCGTCATTGCCAATTTACCCAAAGGACGCCGGCGGGCACTCAAGTGCCGCGTTCCTGCCAACACATGCAGCGCACATCCCTCTGTACCGCCACGTAGCTCAAAGCGCGAATGAGGCGCACACTGACCCAGGGAGCCAGTTATGCGCGTTCCCTTCCCTGTCGTGGCTGCTCTCAGAGGCTTCAGTCCACCTGCGAATTTGGTGGGGTAGTGGGCTACTAGTGCTTTCAGAGCGAAATCTCTACTCCTCCCGTACAAAGCTGAAGGTCACGTGGCTATGAAATTTGACCTTCAAACCTGGAGGAGCGGATGATGATGATGATAACAACTTTATTTTCCGCCAGAAAAGGAAGCCCCCTACTCCCTGTCCCCGGCACGCAGGCCTTGGTGACGGGGGCCGGGACCTCCGCGATTAGAAGTAGGAGAAGAGGTCTTGATTCCTCGCGGCTTCTTCCGCCAGGCGGATGGCATGTTGCTGTGAAGCAGGGTCCTCGCTCCGCAGCAGGGCTTCCCACAGTGGGCTTCTTCGATTATCCGCCTCTGGCAGCCCGCGGGTTGCTTGCGGGCTGCCCGAGCGCGCTCGATTTTCTCGGGTTGCTCCGCCCACTTCCGGTGGCTGCCCGGAACGCGTTCGTTTTTCTCTGGCTGGGCGGTTTCGGGCTGCCAGCCGGCGGCTAGACTCGCCAGGACGATTTTGTGCTGGCAGCGCTCGGGCAGCTAGCAGACGACAGAGAGGTGTTCGGTAGCGGGAAGCTCGCGCGGCCATTTTTATATGGACTAGAAGGACCGCGGTACTTCATGCGATGTTTTGCGCGATGCAGGCGCTTGTTTCGACTAGACCACGGTGCATATCGACTGTGTCGCCTGCAATGGCACCTTGTGCGGTAGTTCTCGCTGTTTATTGATATGTTTTGCGTGCGTATGCGCGATCATATTTCGATCGTCTCACCACCTCGCAAGCACAATTGCTCGCTTCATATTACGATCGCATACTTCTGATTCACAAAATATTTCGGCTGTTAATTTCGTGCGCTCGGCGGATATTGCGACGGTGTTCGAGGCCTTTCACGAGAGCAGCCGGATTCCGGTTCCGAGTACGCGCTCAGACGCGCGCATATATGCATGTGCTAAACTTGTTTTACGAAGTGTTGGTTGAGCGCGATACGGGAGCGTAAGGTCTTCATTGCGTTTGGCGCAGTGCAAAAGTGGAAATGCTTTGAAAAACGCTTGACTGAAACATGTCTTTTATTAAAAGCCCTCACGAGCACATTGCTCGAGACATCTCTGCAGGCATATATGTGGCCACACAGAATTGTCGCGCCGACAAAGTGCTGCTTCTGTCGTCGCCAACATTTGTACAGCTTCATGCTCGGGCCTTCTGCCACATATGCTCAAAATATCTGAGTACCGCAGGCATGCACCTTCTCGCGTTTGGCTCATTAAAAAAAATAGATAAAAATGAGCTCTAGCGCTGATCGTCATGCAAACACACGCGGAATGTAAGGCGCCGACACGCAGGGCTTTATTGTAGTGCCTTTCATTTCAGTGCCAGTTCTCTGCTATAAAGCTGTATCATTACAGAAACGATACGCAGCTAAATTTATACAGTGCACCTGCTTGTTCTAGGTGGATGTTCAACAAGCTGATATGCGCTTTTGCCGAGATTATGCGTTCCTTGCCCGCAGCAAAAGCCGGCGGCCGACAGACTACAGTTGAAGGAACGTATCCAGATTCTTTTCTGCTTACAGCTTACAGGAAGCAGGTTACGAGCGTAGAAATCACAACGACCACCGCAGAGTCCACCAGGGTCGATCGTCGGCGGTCATATCCGAGAGTACGGCTTGTCGTTTGATAAACAACGGACGGGCGTTTTCCCGTCCTATGTGGTGTCGACTGAAACACGTTAGATTGCGATTGCTCATCGCATGCTTTTGAGGATTTCTTGAAGCTTACACAGTGCACCGAAGGCACACGCTCGCGTTGTCGTTGACGATGTATACGTCTGCGAGCTTGATCAGCTGCATGTTCTGCAGTCTGCGGCACGCAGCCCTCAATAACTGCAAGTCGTTGTTTTCGATACCAAGCAGCCTATTTCTACCGTACGCGTGCGTAGCAATGAGACGCAGAAGGCGAAGCTAGAGAGAGCATCTGCCCTCCGTGATTCGCGACTTGCTTGCCGCCGTGATTGCCGGCCGGCTGGTTCCTGTGGCCGCCAGCCCACGTGACCATGATGCGTTTTCCTGTCAGAGACGAACTTGCGGGCCGCCAGCGGGCTGCCCGAGTGCGGTTAATCGAGGAGGCCCAGTCTTGGCTAGAGATGTAAAATTTCAAGAAATTTTGAATGGCATGAAAAAAACCATTCTTTTCAGGGTTTTTTTCATGAAAAATTGGAAATTTTGCAAAACGTGTCAAAACCAGATTTATTTGCAACAGCACAACGATCAATAATAATGCTCCGAAGTTCAGTCGAATATGCAGTTATAGATGACATATTGTGAAACGAACTTGTTCTATTGCACCGAGAAGATAAATAATGATTTGCACTTCAGGCGAATATGGAGATCTAAATATCATATTTGTGGAACAAACTTAAATTGGTTCCAACTGGAACCAACTGTAAATTGTTCCATAAACCAGTTGCGCTGGGAAAGATTTTCGCCAGGGTTTTCTATTGCACCGAGAAAGGGAACATGAAAACTGATCTATAAGTTACTCCATATCGGACTCATAGTCACTGTCGCTGGATGCGGCACTACGCGCAGCAGCATGGATTGAAGTTGTGTCCACAGCTAGGTTCGACTGCACATACACGAGCTTTCGTACGCGTTCCCCTGAAAGCCTGTTGCGAATCCTTGTTCGCACGTTTCCGAAACGTGACCAGTTTCGTTCGCAGCTGGCGGTTGATTGTGGCATCTGCAGCAGTCGGCAAGTCAGTGAGTTAGCGGCTGGTTGGTGCAAAGGCCTTGCCACCAGGTAGATGGGGCCACGTTCTTCGCTGAGTCCCAGACCCCTGTCCTGGATCAAATTCCTGCGGATGTCCTGTACTCTGCTACGTTGGAAATCAAGAAGCTAGGCTTGTATTTGGCTAAAACCGCTTACGTGCACAGCAGCCTATGTTATTTATGCTGTGTGTGTCGCGCTGTAAAATTTGCAGCCATTTTGTTCTACTTCAGCCGTGAGTTCAAGTATTAGTGTGTTTTTAAGTCAAGCCTGGATCTTACATGTGACCTGGCCTTCAACCCGTGTACTCGCAGCACGAACATTTTAAAAGCACTACCTGGCACCGGCGATGACGACTGCTCTCCAATCGTTCAACGATGCACACTGTAATGGTTATCAAAGGAAAAACAAAAACCTAAACTGAAAGCAAGCAATCATAAGACCTTGAAATTGCATTGTGAAATTTTCGATGTTTCTTTCCATTTTTTCTCGTCTGAAAAAAACGAAAAAAACCGGTTTTTTTTTTTTTCAAAAATTGCAGTGTTTTTTTCAGGCCTTCACATCTCTAGTCTTGGCTCTGACATCAGGCCACGTGACTCGCCACTCGTCGCCACAGCTACGTGCGCTTAGGCGACGGCGCTCGCTCGCCTCGCAGCATGGAGGAAAGAAGGAAAAGAGGAGAGGCTGCTACGTCACATTTTTTGAAGCCGGAAGCGAGGGCTCCGCCATGACACTTCGCCGTTTTCTCAGCCAATGGCATGCGAGCGCCGCGAAGATCAACGCGAGCGGCGCGAGCAGACGATTTCGCGCCGCGCCAGGCTGTCGGCAGCTGTCAGACACGGCGGAAAGTGAGACTTTGCTCCCATTGACAACAAAGACGCTGCGATGCCCAGCTGCTGCGTTCCTGGATGTTGGTCGCGCACGCCAGGACAAGAACCGGGCGTCACTTTCCACACGTAAGTATACTGCATTTTGTTTTCGTATTTAGTTGACTGCGTAATGAGTAAAATGCATGCTCGCAGAACATAACGCACGACACGGCGTGAACGTGGTATTCGTACCGCCCCGGCCTTATTGGTGGCTCTTTGTCCGAGTGCAGTGAATAATTGTTTTCAAACAGGTTTCCGAAAGATCCAGAGCGAAGGAGGCAGTGGACTGAGGCCGTTAGACCAGGCCAAAGCGACTGGGAACCAGCAAAATGGACCTACGTATGTTCAAAACATTTTCTGCCCGAGCCCTTCGATCGGATGTCGCCGCTCGTAGTTCGTATACGTACGGATGCCGTCCCCCTTCAGGTGAGGTACCACCTCGATACATTCTCAAGAGATTGGAAAGAAATGCTCTTATTGAGAAGGTGTATAGCTGGACTGCATGTATGCTTTCAATATGACGTTGTAGGTGTTCATGCAAGAAATGGAATGATTTGCGAATAAATGGCTTTAGCTAGACGTTATGATCGAGTAGCGCGGCTAGAGTATTCCCGCACTGATAAAAAGTAATTGTGTCATTACTGCTAAACTGGCTGCGGTTTATATATGGCTATGATGAAATTCTGCTTACTGTACATGATTATTTATTTATTAGCTTACGCACTCCCTCATTAGAAGAAAATAAAAAGAGATACTTGTCATCTATTGCATCGAGCGCACCACAGTTTCTTTGGGGCATCATTTCCATTTGATATTATTACTTGTAGTGTGCAAATGTTTGCGCCTAGCAGTAATCTGTATGGCGGTGCATTTTTTTGTTGTTATCTCGGCCATAGCGCCTGGGAAGTGTCACTGTTTTATAACTAAGAGAGCACTGTGATTCCTTAAAACTATAGTTCGTTTGCAAAGGAGATCATAAAGAAGTTCCATAAGGCATAGAGCACCGTACGTATTTGCTCGCGTAATTTGCGCACGTTTTTTCTTTAATTAGGGCTCCAAAAAGAGGGTGCGCAATTTACGCGTAAGCGAGTCATCCGAACACGTCCTAAAAAAAAAAGGTTGGCACCCCTCGCTGGCAAACAAAAAGGTTGACTCGTCCGCCCCGCCCACGCTATGTAGCTCCCCGCGGGGTGGCATGACGGCACGTGCTTAGCTCAAAGCAATAAACGCGCAAAGATTCAATCGCGAAGTCAGCAGTGGGAGGAGATAACGGGCAATAAAACGGGGCCCTTGCGTGTGGCCCGGCTGACTAGCGGCAAACCGTATAGCAAACGGTACGGTAGAGTTTTGGATTTGGGGCGCGCGCAGTTGTTCGGGATAGCGACCGCCAGCGCGAGCAAGCCGGGTAAACGGCGCAGAGTTCGCACCCGCGTATACATGCTGGTGGTCTGGCTCAGCATAGTGCGCAAAATGTGCGAGTATTTTTTTTTTAATCCGGTTAAATGTTTGAACTTTTTGGGGTGCACAATCTAAGTGCGGGCGCAAATTACACGAGTAAATACTGTAAATGTCTGACTTTGTCAAAATAAAATTCTATTCAAACGGCCGCTCACAATTTAGAGTACATTATAACCTGTCATACTGAGTATTGAAAAGAATAGCTTTGTAATGTGAATGCGTCATGTACACCACCGACTTAGGCTCATGCTTGATGGCAGTCACTGTCAGTTTCTTCAAGAGTAATCAGGGCTTTGATTTAGCTTGATTGCTACTGAATCAACCAGAAATTACCTGCTTCCTAAAATCAGATTTTTGTCTTTTGTGGTAAATGAACGATACGCACATTTTCAAAAAGAAGTCACTTAAGTAACATCAGCAGTACATGTCCAGAGTGCAAATGCTAGTTCTTGTTCATGAATCTATATGCTGTAGCTTCACAGATGGACATGTACTATTGGTCACTGATGTTCAAGAATAAGGGCTGCAGTTAGCAGTCTCCCAGAGCTTTCTTTAGCGTGCCTGCACTACTGTCCTTTAGGGTACAGGGTGACTGAAGTATCGTATTTTGTAAAAATATGGAGTGCATGTTTTTCATACTATAGAAGCCGGAATAATCAAGAGAGTAATTAGTGTACCATACTTACCATTTTAGTTCTAGATATTCAACACAACTGAAGGTGATTTTGGCCTTTCAAACTAGTAGTGTCAAAAGGGGGTGATCATCCCACTGCACGCAGCAACAGAGTAAGCACTAGCATATAAGTTCTAGCATATAAGGGGATTCTTTACCACCCAACATTTTTAAGAGCAAAGATTTTGTGAAAGGACTAGAAAGCCATATTTTGCATACTTAACATATCCTGTTTTCCTTCCAGAAGAGTTATTTGTCATGCATTTTGCATTCATATCATACATGAGGTGTGTTGTTGCCATTTATTACCCAATGTTAGTTTTATCATATAGTTGTTCTTTTAAGAAATGTGTTGTTTCCCATGGGTTCTTCCTCGCATTGTATATGTTCTTCTTGTTGTATGCTACATTTGTATGCCCATCCTGCTTGGGCCAAAAAACATTGGCCTGCAGTATATGTAAATAAATAAAAAATATAAGTTTTGCAATCTGCAACAAATTCATGTTCTTAAATGATGAAAACACTTTTCCACATGCACTTGGTACATATGCATACAGAGGAAAACCTTATTATTCTACCAGCCGCAATTTGTACACTATATTAATCATTCTTTAGCTGTCATCACGCCTTAGTTGTGCACATCTCAAATGCCCGTCTTATGTGCAGACTATGTTGGTTGGCTCGTGGTTTTGACAAGTATAAAACAGCATGTGCACACGCGTACCACATAGCACACAACAAATAGAACAGAAAACTATGCTATTTCTATACTGTTCCAGGCTAGGCAGATAAGAGTCCAATACAACAATGCAACAATAGAAATAGTGTCAGCAGGGTACTCTCTTTCTTTGCATATATTACAGAAAGGAATACATGAAGCAGAAGGGAGGGAAATGATTCACTTTTTCCACCAGCTGGGACAACTGTTACCAATTTTTCAAGTCACTTCCACACAGTGCTCCAATTACTTTGCATTTACATTGCTTAAATTTTATCAACTTTGTGATGCAGAAACAACTACCGAGAAATGAAAGCTTTCACACAATTGGGCAAGAATGGTCCACAAATATTTTTCTGTCTCAAAGCCCTCGTTTACTCCCTTCCTATATGTTTTTACTCTCTCTGATCGAATAGTTCATGGTTGCAAAGTGATGTAATTCAGTTGTGCATTTCTTCTTCTTTCTAGTATATTTGTTGAATCCTTTTTATGTGTGTTCTCCTTCCATACACAAGTGCTATCACTTTTCTTAAAAGATTTTGCTTGCTTCACGTAGCAAGCTATGTTTTGTAATAAGTGTTATGCTGTATCAAACCTTTTTAAGGCTCATAATTTGATTTTCCAACAAACTACAAATTTTGGACTTCACTAATGCGTTTAATCAGCTGAATGCAAGAAACTGCAACTCGGCGAGGTGGTCGCAGGTCGACTCGGCATCTCGGTAAACGGTAAGTTGCGAGGTACAGTCTTTGTAAAAAGTTTAGAGCCCAGGGGGTTCACTTCCAAACTTTATAATGGGACTCCAGGAGCATTCATGGATGTCCTACCTATTGCAGGAGGCAGTAGCAGAAATCTTCTTATGTCCAGGAAATTTGGAGCGCTAGATATCCATTAAGAACGACAGAGTGTGGCTAAAAAGAAAACCCCGGCCCCTGAGCTCCAAACTTTTGACAAAGGCTGTACACTCAATCTTACAATGGCATGGCCTTACACTTCACCACCCTTAAGCGCAAATGTTTTAAACCTAACACTGCGCATCCTAAAGCTCGCACAACAGCCCTCGATCGAGACAGCCGCGCGGATCGGTCGATCCACAGGGTCCATATCGGAGAAAACTTGCACGCAGTTGACATATCGCTCGCACAGCGTACAGTAAACAGATATGGTACGCTTCAGACTGCTTCGCGTATCGCTTTGCTGACGGATACCATTGGATGCGGCGCGGCTTTCTTGGCAGTGTACGCTTCGGTGAGCACAGCGCGGCCCACGCATATCGGTCGCCAACAATTGTGACCGTCATGCATAGGGGAATGTAGACGCAACGGGTATACTTACAAGAACACGGTCTGGACGAGCTTGTATTTATTCGTGGTTAAAACAGCGCGGGAAAAATACACAAAAATGAAGGAACACGAAGAACACGTATACATACACAAATCAAGCGCCGACTCGCAAATGGCTTTTTCTTTCCTCGCTGCTGTAACCATAGAAACCAGCGTGTCACCGTCGTCTATCGCTTTATGAGCCGTCGGCACTGTCAATTTCTCCTTGGAACAAGACTAACAGCGTTGAGGGACGCAACCGCACAAAACGCGAAGCCGAAAAAGAATAGCGAAGCTGCAGCGCCAAGCCTTTTCAGAGAAAGCTGTCGCGGGCTTCCAAACCAACCGCTTTCGTCAAGACGGCATCCTGAATGAACTAAGCGCACAGCAATGAAGACCGGCACCGACTACAGGCCTCTGGAACTTTGTGCCTCCCGCGGACCACAACGATTGAATAAAAATGCGAATTTCCAACTCTACTCCACCGGCTCTGCCGACATGGGTGATGCGTGAAACAGACAACGCCGCTGCGCCCAACGCTGCTATTGGCTGCGCCGTTGGCCAAGAAATCCCAGTAGGCCTTGCAAAACCACGTGACTTCCTGCACGTTAATTGTCACGCGGCTCGGATAGCGAGGGCCTCTCCTATTGTTTCCTTCCTCCATGCCTCGCAGCTATCGAATCACGTGACTCGCTGCGCCTCGCCACAGCTGCGTTTGCGGTAGAGCTGTGCACAGGCTCGGGCCGGCCCGAAAGCCCGTACCTGGTCCGGCCCGCGGGCCGGGCTCGGGCCTTGCGGAAGTCTCTTCACCCGGGCCCGGGCCGGGCTCGGGCCACGGTATATTTGTCTCGGACGGGCCGGCCGGGCTTCGCGATCGCGATTGCTCCTGCGTGGCTCCAGCCGCCCTACTGTTGCAAGGTTCGCAAGTAATCTCCACATGAGTGGTCTCACGAGCCCAAATGACTGCACAAAGGAAGGTGAGGTGCGTCGAACCGAAGGCACTCGCAATAGTGCCCTCCGCCACGCGTTGACGGGGCCCAGGTGGGAGGAGTGGTGGGGGAGGGGGTTGGGTCATTATCACATGTACGGGACAACAGGATTCTCGCTCGTGTGGCAACAATCGACGTGTTGTGACCATTATCTTCTTGCGCGCCATGGTTACCTGCGTAGGTGCTGTGGGAATCTGGCTTTCCGCCGTCGCCTTTGCGCGGCTAGCCGGCCTCCCGCGTTGTTTCTCCTCTTTCCCTTGCCCCCGCCTCAGGCGGTGGAGAGGCGGCTGGGTGACTAATCACTGTCATTTAGCCACAGCTCCGCCCCGGCTCCCCAAGGGCCTTTGCCATTGGCGCCTTTTGGCGGGAATTCGGGACCCCGCTTTGGGCGGCCGCGCGCCGCGCGACCGTCCGAGCGGGGCCCAGAGAGAGAGATCCATCCGAGACAGCGTAAGGTGCGTACGTTACTGTTTGTCCGTGCCGGCCTTTGCCGTTCGGACCAGTGCTTACTCGAGCCCGCCCGCACGTGTCCTCTGACCTGCAGCGGCTCGAGCCTGTCCAGCGGGGTCCAGCGACCTCTGACAGGCGTACCTTGCGTTGAATGCCCACTCTCTCTCGCAACCGGCCCAACGGTCGACACGAGAGAGAGATCACAGCACTGCCGCGGGGACATTCTCCTGCAGCGGCGTGCTAGCGGTGCGCATTACTCGAGTCGCTTCGTGCGCGCAGCGGAGCCTTGCTCCTCGCGCGCCCCCGGGACGGGGTGACTATTGAGTGCGTGTGTACCTGCTGGAGGACGATGTGAATAAACGTCTCCTTTGTGAACTTGGAGGCTTATTTCTTTGCGGCGAATCGCTCTCCTCCCAGCGGAGGTTGAGTGCACCGCATCGGTGTCCCAGTGTGTGTGTGGTGACGGCTGATCGGGGCCCTTGGCTCGCGCGAAGCTCGAACCCGCGGTGGGTGGTGGCCTGTGTCCACGTAGGAACCCACAACTGGCGCCCAACGTGCTAAGTCATTGGCGCTTACGCCTTTGATGGCACATTAGCCGAGCAGGTCGCCTTGCCGATCACGCTTGCGCACCATGTCTACCACCCCCAGCGGGGCACTCGGCAGCTGCATGTCGGCTCCCTACGGAGTTGTAGCGTCGTTTGATCCGCTGGCTGCTGTTCCTTCGAATAGCTAGACACCGTGGTTGGCCGCGGCCCCCATTGGGGTTTACTGCGGCACAACCCAAAATGTCGACCACGCGGCTCCCATTGGAGCTGTACCGGGAGCACCCTGCGGTGCATCCGCTGGTCACATGCCTCAGCTGTGCATGCTTTCCGCCCAGTGCGAAAGCAGTTCGTGTCACGCTGCCGCAACCGGCAGTTTCGAACAGCAGCAGCCGTGCCCCGCGAGCAGTCAATTCTGCTCTGGGAATGGCGAGGCGCTGGACCGGTTCCCTGTGGAAACCACGCCGCTCATCGAACTAGGAGCCTTGCCTCCCTCGTTCGTGCAGCCCACCCAAGCCTCCACTGAGGCAGGGGTGCAGTGCGCTTAGTTGGCTGATGCGGCTCCGCGAGCCTGCGGGTCGGCTGGCGCGCTGGGCTCTCCTGATACAGCATTACGACTTTTCCGTGCAGTGTCGAAAGGGGAGCACAAACGTGGTAGCTGACGCGCTATCCCGTGCCCCACTCGCCAGCGGCGCCTTGACGCCTGTAGGCGGAGGGGGCGAAACAGCGGACGAGCCGCCGGGCGGCAAGGAGGGGGAGCCCGCAAACGGGTTAACCCATTCCGCTAACCAGGCAAGCAGCGCTTCGCAAAGCGGACGAGAGGCAAAGCTCTTCGTGAGCGCCTCGGAAGTGCCGACGCGAACGGAAATTTTGGCTGCAAACCTGAGTGGGGACGAGACCATGCTCCCCTCTGGGATGACTGGAATCGTTTTCAGCCGTAAGAGCTACTGAAAGCCCAGCGAAATGACCCCTTTTGTCGCGAGGTGAGCGACGGTCTCAGGGAGACGGAGCGCCGTGACGCTACTTGTATTGTAGCGGGCGCAGGGCGGCAGAAGCCAGCGTGTGTCGCGGCGAACCCCGGGGATTCATATTTGCTGGACAATGACGGGCTCGTGCTGAAGTACATAGCCACCGATGACGAGTCCATCGACCCGTTCAAGGTGGTTATCCCCAAAATTCTGAGAGGCGCACTGTTGAGATTCTCTCATGACGAACCACTGGCCGGTCATTTGAGTGGCTCCAAAGTTTTTGCAAAACTGAGCCATTCGGTGACGTGGCCCGGCATGAAGCGTGACATTTTCCGCTATTGCCGTTCCTGCCATGTCTGTCAAGCGGTGAAGTCACGGGGCGGCAAGCCGCCTGGAATGATGAAACCGATTGACAGTGGTGCGTCCGTGGCAGATGGCCACCTGCGATTTGATGGGGCCTTTCCCCAGGAGCAAGCAGGGGTTCATAGACCTGAAGGCCTACGCGTCACGGTCTGACGAGCTTGCGCCGGTACCCATTGGTATCAAAGGCAAGCGCAAAGGCACAACTGGTGCTGCGGAACGCAAGCGTACGGAGCACCGGTACAATCTGAGGCGACGGTCACCGGTGTGATTGATGCCGGACGGCGGACTCTTCCGCAACCGAAGGCACGCAGCCTCAGCTAGCTGGCGAGCTTTCTCGTCGGGCCCTACCCAGGCGAAGCACGGTGTGTTTTTTTTTTGTTTTGGCAGCAGGATCAGTTCCAGCCTTGTGTGTTTATCGGTTTATTTATTTGTTTTGTTTTAGTCAGTTTCTAGCCACTTTCGTTTCCCCGCTTGCTCGTCTGTTTTTGTTCTAACGGACCAATATGTACATAGGCAAACTTCAGCCCGCTCGTGCTTGCTCTTATCTTCTAGAAGGAATAGATTGGATTAGGTGTCGTTTGTACAGCGCGCCTTTTCTCATTTCCGGCCCGACTGTGGGTGGTTGGCTCGTTAAGGAGCCGTGTGTCGCGGTGCGAGTTTTGTGCGGCCCGTATGGACGGGAAGTTGGCGGGGCGTTTGGGGCGATGGGTTGCGATGGGGGGGCGGAAAGTGCACCCTTTGACCTTCGCCGCGGCGCCTCTGGACGCTTCTGATGGGGGGGTCGTTGTCGCCGACCAGCGTCCGCGCACGTGCCGGTGTATGCGTGTTTGTGGCTGTGGCTGTGTGCGCGCGTAACCATGAGCCAAGGCGACGCCTGTGAGTTGTGCCGTTGTGTCCTTCTGCGTGAGCGCGAGGATGAGAAGGACCCCTCGCTGTGGACAAGGTTACACATCTGGACGCCGCCGAACGTCCTCGCCCGTCGCCTTTGCGCGGCTAGCCGGCCTCCCGCGTTGTTTCTCCTCTTTCCCTTGCCCCCGCCTCAGGCGGTCGAGAGGCGGCTGGGTGACTAATCACTGTCATTTAGCCACAGCTCCGCCCCGGCTCCCCAAGGGCCTTTGCCATTGGCGCCTTTTGGCGGGAATTCGGGACCCCGCTTTGGGCGGCCGCGCGCCGCGCGACCGTCCGAGCGGGGCCCAGAGAGAGAGATCCCTCCGAGACAGCGTAAGGTGCGTACGTTACTGTTTGTCCGTGCCGGCCTTTGCCATTCGGACCAGTGCTTACTCGAGCCCGCCCGCACATGTCCTCTGACCTGCAGCGGCTCGAGCCTGTCCAGCGGGGTCCAGCGACCTCTGACAGGCGTACCTTGCGTTGAATGCCCACTCTCTCTCGCAACCGGCCCAACGGTCGACACGAGAGAGAGATCACAGCACTGCCGCGGGGACATTCTCCTGCAGCGGCGTGCTAGCGGTGCGCATTACTCGAGTCGCTTCGTGCGCGCAGCGGAGCCTTGCTCCTCGCGCGCCCCCGGGACGGGGTGACTATTGAGTGCGTGTGTACCTGCTGGAGGACGATGTGAATAAACGTCTCCTTTGTGAACTTGGAGGCTTATTTCTTTGCGGCGAATCGCTCTCCTCCCAGCGGAGGTTGAGTGCACCGCATCGGTGTCCCAGTGTGTGTGTGGTGACGGCTGATCGGGGCCCTTGGCTCGCGCGAAGCTCGAACCCGCGGTGGGTGGTGGCCTGTGTCCACGTAGGAACCCACAGTGCATAGCTTAGTTGCCGTCACGTGAATGCACGGAGGTCGCGCGACTCGATTCGTCACGGAGGGCAGCGAAATCGGGCATCAAACATGTCGCTGGCGACTCATTGGGGTCGCCCCCTCCGTGACGATTAGAGTGCCTCCGCGAGTCACCATACATAATAACTTGGAGTGATAACTCTCTACATGCCCCGTGTTTGCATATAGTCACTAATTTTCATCTAGACCATGAGAGCCGAGCATTTTAAAAACATTGAAATAGACTGATTTTCCTTAAATTATCTCTTTCTGTTTCATCGTCACTTCAATTCCAGTTTTGCAGGTCGGGCCGGGCCCAAGCCGGGCCTTAACTCGGGCCGGGCCCGGGCGGGCTTAGGTTTCTTCAGTGTCGGACCGGGCCGGGCCTCCGTCAGTAGTGTAGGGCTCGGGCCGGGCGCGGGCTGAAATTTGCGGCCCGTGTACAGCTCTAGTTTGCGGCGCCGACTTCACTCTCGCAATAAAGTCACTGGAACTCTGAAAGTACCGCAACCATGGAGGAAGAAAAAAGAGAGGAGAGGCCCTTTCCACACAACACCATGGGAGAAAAGTGTGGAGGAAATCACGTGGTTTTTTCGCGATCGGGAGGCCACCTAGTCCGGGCAGCTTAGCAACGGTGTCGGAGTTGCTGCTTGCAAACAGGGCGGTAGCAGACGGCCGCGGCGTAGCATTTGCGGTGCGGCGTAGGCGTACTTTTCTCAACTGCTCGAGTTTGTTTTTGATCGTGCTCACAGGCTGACGTTGGCGCCGTTCACTCATATCTCAGGTGGAATTCGCTGCAAAACTCTCGTTGTTGCGTGCATTGATTTCAATGTGCTCGGCGACCACGATCGCACGGGCATTTCGTATACTGCGTCACTGCTCGGAGCCGTCGGGAGACTACCGCTGCTCACTGAGGAGCACTCGCGCTGTTCGTTCACCAGTGATTGAATACGCCGTGCGCTAGAGAGGTCGTCGGCGTATTGTGCGGACGTTTCACGTCCTGTGCGTGCAGTGTGCGTGTACCATTCGCGCTCCCGTTTCCATCGGCAGTGAATCCTCGTTGCTATTAGGCGTGTTCTTGCAACGCTCCAGTGATCGTCACTGGTGTTAGTGTAACTTTCATTTTCGTTTTTCGCGATTGCGCTTGTGTGAGCGGCGGGGGCCATGACATGGGCGGAGGGCGATATTTTAAAGGAAGCTGCCAGCGCTCACTTTGCTCTTAGTATACTGCAGAAACTTTATTACCCGCCCGTTTCAAGCGTGTAACGTTTGAAGCGTCTAGCGTGTGGGGTTGAAATCGGGGAGATAAACACGTATTCCCCGTTTAAGCACGGCTGACTCAGTTCAAAACCGCGCTGACCCCACCCCGTGATCGCGAGCGCTACTGAGCGCACGCCGACCACGGCGGGCCGTGCTCTACGGGAACAAAGGAACGACACACTGGCTGACACAAACAAGGCATTTATTGCTATAACAACAATAACGCCAGCTAGCAACAAAATACACTGAGGAATCTAGGATCTCCGACTCACCAGCACGGCTACGAGCGAACGTCCGCCCACGGTAGGGCAAAGGGATAAACTCCGAGGTCGAGCGGGACGGGCTCGGCGGGAGTAAGTTCCGGCCAAGAGGCGCCCGTGGACGAAGAGCGAAGCTGCGAGCGAAACGTCTGCTCGCTTCCCGATCCCAGAGAGAAGAGACCTAGCCTTCCCCCCGCGCGCGAGCGGGCAAACACGCCATCCGTGGCGCTGCTGTCGCTGCGACGCGAGCGCCCTCCCCTGTTAGCTAGAGTAACCAAACTAAAGGGAGTGCTTTTCGGGGGCAGCTAACAACAGTGGGGTGCAGTGCGGGAAAGTGAACGCAGGGGACGAAGGCGTCCCCACAAGCGAGCTCTAGCTTCTGGGACGTGCCGGGCTCAAGTGTATTCCTTCATATCATGGCCAAGTCTGTGTTTCTGGTCGCGCGCTATGCTTAGACCGGTTTATTGTTGCAGGTTTGCAATTGCTTTTCTATATGATGTCATAGTCAAGAAGTGCGAAAAAGGCGAAGCTCTAACTGAATTAGGAGGCCTTTTCTCACGCGTTTATTGTGCCCATGTCCTGTGATTGTGTTTTTTGGGGTAAAAAGTACTTAGTGAAATGACGACCCACATATTTCATTGATGTCTGTGGTTATGTTGAAGAAAAATAATTTGATGCATTCGATCATTACGTATCAACTTTCATTTTATGTGTTGTCATCACGAGTAAAGTGGGCTACTATGCAGTGACATTAGAAGCTAGTATTTCATCAAGTAGCGAAAAGCGGTGCGTCTGCAGCTGCAGCTCTGCACATTAAACATGAAACACGGCATTGAAATGATGCACAACACAGTGAAACTTGTACTGCAGCCACTGGGTACTCCTAAACTTCTAGAAGTCTGAAAAGCTACGGTAATATATATTATGCACAATACTAGATCTGTGGATATGTGAAACATGCTATGTTGCCATGCTGCAAAGGATGGATTTATGGAGAGGGGCAGTCACATTTTAAACATTTATTACTTGGACTTTTTTCATTGAGAAAAAGAGGTTCAGAATGGTTATCCTGTGTAAAATTTCAGATAAACCCTCCTCTGCTGTCTACTTTGGCCCTCTCCGTTTCTGTCACCTGCGTGAGTGGCTCTTGGAGTTGTGAATCAAAAGTCATTGCTGGCACGGCCACCAATACAACACGTTATGATATTACATTTTGCGTTCAGGGTCAAGAACTCAAACTTTTTAGTATACTTGCCCATCCTCACTGCTGTATACGAGAAAGCATTCCTTTCATCACCAGCCGCACGAAAACATGCTATGAATATAAGTATAGTATTTATGGCCAATAACAAAGTACTGCATAATTTTTCCTACCGTTACTGCTGCAGCACAAGGCAACGTTGACATAGCCAGCTTCCCAAACATATGCAATGGAAGCAGATGGCAACATTCAGCAGCAAGAGCTGCATTACAAGGCAGGTTGAACACTAAGGTGGGGTGTGACCATGCATGGCAGCATTGTTCACGACTCAGCCGAAAGCAGACAAGTGCACACTCATTCAGCATAAAACTGAGAGGTTTGTGCTATCCTCCAGAGAGCGCGATTAAAGTGCGGCCAGTATGCGGCACGCTTTTATGCGAGCATAGCATGCAAACAACCCAATATCAATAACCTTGCTCAGGGATCTCATGCATGAACCTCTAAACTCATTCTAGCAAAGAAGGATTTTTTTTACAACCTCATGAGCACATTTGACAGCTGTTCACTCAGAAATCATTATGCTGTCAAATAGAAAGTGTTGCAGAGTACCATTCAAATATACGTGTCGTGCAAGCAAGCTGTGCATGAAAGGCTTCCAGAGTAGCTATATACTAAAACATTTCAGGAAGCTTAAGTTTAAAGGGAGTACTTTACACTGCATTAAGGTGGGATAGTTTGTTCGGAAGCTTGATGAAATACACTGTGAGATCCAAGACACACAGCATTAAAAAGAGAAAGAAAAAAGAAAAAGAAAGGAAGAAGAAAAATAAAGTGCTTTCAGGCAATCGGTATGTGAAATCTCTTAATTTTAGAACGTTCCCCAAAACTCTTATAAAATTTGACAAAATATTTTTGCAGAAATGACTAAAAAAACCTGAGCTACTGGTGACTATTGCATGCCATACTCAGTAAAGAATGCAGGGGCTCGTTCGGTTGAATGTGAAATTTACCGTTGATTTTATATGCGACTATTGTTGCGTACACCTTTATGCACTCGCTGTAGTTTCTACCGGCATCTTGCTTACACTTGCGATTAATTCGATCCCGACTTTACGTATTCATTGATCACACGCGCCCTTAGGTTATTCTAAACTCAAGATAGACACGTGCGCAGAAGCAGATGAGTAAATTTTTATTCTTCCACAATACAGCCACTACCAGTGGCGTAGGCAGAAGTATTTTTCGGGGAGTGTTATACGCCGCCGGTAAAAACAGAGACCCTGCGCTTAAACAATATCTTAGAGGTTTTTCTTCTTTAATAAAGGCGAAGTGTTAGTTTAGTTCACTGCAATATCTATATAAAGATACGTATGCACACAGGATCCCGAGAACTTCATTCATAAAAAACATTTATTTTCTCACAAAAAACAACTCATACAGAAAAACGTGGCTATTTACAATATTTTCACATCACATACAACAACACAAAAGCTTCTGCTCTACAACAAAGTCGTCAACTGCAAACAAATGGCATTTGTCAAAACTTCTACCCCGTACATGCAAACCTGCGGGGGCCGGTGCCCATGCGGTAGCACGCTCCTTCGTTGGCTTTGAAACGCGCGCGCAATCGGCGCGGCGGCGAAACGTCAGCATGACGTCAGCCCGGACAAGATGGCGCCGAGCTTGTTTCCGGCTTCACAAAATGTCACGTGATGGCCTCTCCTCTAATTTTCCTTCCTCCAAGACCGTCCCCAACGGGAGCTACTAGGGAGAGCAACGGGCCTGTCGTCCCCCTTTCTGTCCACTTCAGTCCGTCCCTAGCAGCATCCAGCTCTGTCCCTCCCTAGGATTCCCCGTCCCTAGGAACATTTGTTTGTGTTGTTTGTTTAAATAAAGATTCTTGATACGACTGCAGTGCAAAACTTATGCATTTTATAAAAACTTATGCATTTTATAATCACGTTTTTTTATGTTCTTGTTTCTATATGAAATGAATTTGTTGGCGCGTTGGTATTACTTGTATCCGATCACGTGACTACTTCGATTTCGCAGGCGCAGATTTCAACCGGTCACGCTGTCATCGGTGGTGTGCTGTGCGAGCCCTAAACGTTGTTCAGCGTGCCTGCTGAACGGTCCCTGAAAGCTGCCCAGCGTGCCTGCTCAACGGTCCCTGAGCGTGCCTGCTCTTTTAGTTTTCTACCTGTTGCGTTAATTGGTGTACTGTAGAGTAATTTTATTGTCTTGTTTTGGCGTCGTTGTATCGTTACTCGAAGCTACTAACCTCACCTCGGCTACGTTAGGACAGTGGGTTAGGACATCGCCGTTAATTGCGTTTGCGGGGCTCGGGGATTTTTTTCTAGCTGTTGCGCTAATTGCACTTGGTGCATATTCTCCGTTGCTCTATTCTCGCGAGTTTGCGCAGTTGCACGTGCTTTGTTTTAAGTTGTTGTTTGAAGTTTGTTTTCAGTGCTGTGATCATTGTCCTTGCCACCCTCGTGGCCTGATTGGAATGGAAGAACCAAGTACACCACCTGCTGAGCCACCAGCACGAGATAAGTATCGGTGCCCCGTGTGCCAAGCTGAATTCACTTTTCAGCAATCCCAGAGGAGGCATGTACTAAATAAGCATCCCGAAGCTGCGAGCTCATTAGCTCGTGAGAACTTATGCATGTGACCTCTGTCCTAATGCTTTTCTCTACTGGCGTGAATTGTTGCAGCACCACGAGCAGGAGCATGGGTTCGTGGCGAGACGCAGCACTCTGCAGTTCTCTTCCAGTGCAGGTGAGAAAGATGCACGTGTTCTTGGTCTTTTTTTTTTTAACAAACACGTACGGAGGAATCTATGTTAGCTTGTGTACAAACGAGCAGGTTTATCTAGAGCGCTCGCGCTGTGTTCTGCAGAGCCCCCCCCCCCCCAGAAAAAAAAAATTAAAGATGTAGTGGTTTTTGTGCCAAAAATGTTGTCCAGCTCCCTAGGAATGACTATAGAATGAGCGTTGGGTCTCCAGAGCACAGCTCTCTAGACGTCCGCTCACCTCTGTACATATGTGCGCATTACGAGCAGGTGAGCAGTATGCAAAGCAAATGGTGGGCTTAAACACGTGGTTTACTCAAAAGGCGGTATTTGTATGTGCAGGTGCCATCGCTGAATTTGCCAACGAGCAACAGAAGCATGGGAGGAATCGTTATCCACTTAATGGTTTTTCAGGCTTTCATGCATCTCCTTACCTGCTCCTTTGGTGGGCTCAGTATTTATTTATTTATTTATACAGAATACCCCTAAAGGCCCTCGCGAGGGTATTACATAGGGGGGGGGGGCACAGGCAATTGAACAGAATAAAAAAAAACCACAAATATAAAACAAACAACAAAAGCACAAATAAGACACACTGTATGAAATAAGTAAGCAAAAGAATCAATCAAAGGCACAAATAAGACACTTTGCATGACATATAAGTAAGCAAAAGAATCAAAAGAATGGCAGCGCGGCAAAGAACGAAGATTACTGCATTATTAAAATTATACAAACAGAACACTAATACAATGAATCTTTTTAGTAACAAACCCTGCAAAAAAGGAAGCCATGAACAAAGAAAATAACAATGTATGCGAAGAGTTAAGCAGTAGTTATTGAAGATATAAGTTTAAAATATTTATCAGGATCAGTGGTGGTTGCGATATGTGAAGGCAGAGTGTTCCAGTCGGATATTGTGCGTGGTAAGAATGAATGCGCATAGATAAATGTCCTGCACGTGAAGCGTCTAACTTTAAAGGGATGATCGCGGCGGTCAAAAATCGAAGTAGGCAAAGAAAAAAAGTCGTTATGAAGTGATGGATGATGATAAAGTTTATGAAAAAGTGACAGTCGTGCAATTTTACGGCGGAGACATAAATCCTGGAGACCTGCGCGTTTCTTTAAGGCTGTGACGCTGGTGTTACGTGAATAATCGGAGTAAATAAAACGAACGGCGCGGTTCTGCAATGATTCAATGTTATTTATTAGGTAAGATTGGTAAGGGTCCCAAATAGCCGAGGCATATTCAATTTTAGGTC
Source organism: Amblyomma mixtum (assembly GCF_055824585.1). Lineage (NCBI taxonomy): Eukaryota > Metazoa > Arthropoda > Arachnida > Ixodida > Ixodidae > Amblyomma > Amblyomma mixtum. The sequence continues at coordinate 31,571,142 of NC_143017.1, read as the reverse complement.
GAATTAGAGTGGTATAGGCATGAGCACGGAGGTGAGGAGGAGCATGCTTTAGGTTATGTTTTAAAAGACCTAATGACCGATTAGCAGATGCAAGCATAAGGTTAATATGGTGGTTCCATGCTAAGTCTGAATGAAGGTGAAGTCCTAAGTACTTATACGTGGTGACTAGCTCGAGTGAGCTATTATTTAAGGAGTATGCTGTTTGAATTCGAGACATTCGGTTAGTAAAAGACATCAATTTAGTTTTTGAATGATTAAGTTGCATAAGCCAGGTTGAGCACCATGCTGTTACTGAATCCAGGTCAGATTGAAGGGATTGGCAATCGGTGTTAGAATAAATTTTGCGATAAATTACACAATCATCAGCAAAAAGTCTGATATGGGAAGAAATGGAATCCGGTAAATCGTTGATAAATATTAGGAAAAGTAAGGGGCCAAGCACACTTCCTTGTGGGACGCCAGAGTGTACTTGGCTGAAAGACGAATTGTGGTTATTGACAGTTGTAAATTGAGACCTGGAAAACAGAAAATCTTTAACCCATGCAATGACAAGAGGGTGAATATTAAGCAGTGCTAGTTTCATTAATAACCGGTTGTGAGGTACTCTGTCGAAAGCTTTAGAAAAATCAAGAAATATGGAGTCTACTTGAATGCCAGCATCAATCGATGAATGTATGTCTTGAATGAATCCGGCAAGTTGCGTTTCGCAAGAGTAGCCTTTACGGAACCCATGTTGATATTTAAAGATAATGTTATGTTCTTCAAGATAGTTAATTACCTGCGAGTGAATTACGTGTTCAAGAAGTTTGCAAACAGTGCTAGTTAATGAAATGGGTCGGTAATTTAGTGGTGAGGAACGATCGCCAGACTTGAAAATTGGCACAACTTTAGCTAGGCGCCAGTCCAGCGGAATCACGCCTGATGATAGAGATTGTGAAAAAATAGCGGACAAGATGCGATGAATACCATCAGATGAATTTTTGAGTATTTTGTTATTAAAGCCAAGGTGATCTGATGCTGATGTTGTTTTAAGCTTCTCTAGTAAGGATAAGATACCGGTCTCACTGATAAATATTTCGGACATTGATGTATTAGAAGTGCTGACAGAAACAGGAGGTAGAGGGAGATCTTCACGGGTAAAAACGGATGTGAATGCGTTATTGAAAAGTTCGGCGCATTCGGCCACTGGAACACTGCTGCCTTCCGCGTTAGTAAGAGTAATGTCAGGATGATTAGCGGGGTTTATTATCTGCCAGAACTTCCGTGGATTGTTTGTTAGCATTGCCGGTAGATCATGTGTGAAGAAGTGCCTACGTGCAGATATCAACTCAGACTGATATTCCTTATCACATAATTTGTACCGTTGCCAAGATTCGGAGTGTCTGTTCTTGTCGGCTTGTCTGTAAAGACGCTTTTTCTTGTTATTAAGGCGACGTAGATGCCTATTAAACCAAGGTGCTGTGTTAGTGCAGGGGATACTGATGACGGGTATGAATCTGTCAATGAGAGTAGCAAGTTTCACGCTGAACAGGTTCCAGTTTGTTTCCACGGAGCGTGACGAAAAATCGTGAAGAAAATGATCAGCAAAGACTGACAACTGAGCGTTTATTTCGCCGAAGTTTGCTCGGTTGTAGCACCTTATTTGTTTAGTACGAGTTACCTTTTTATGGGGCACAAAATTCAGGTTACCCGTGATTATGGAATGGTCGGAAAGGCCTTCTAAGAGCGCAATGTTGGAGCAAAGGTAAGGATCACTTGTCAAGATAAGATCGAGAATATTGGCTGTAGTGGCGGAACGACGCGTAGGTTCAGAAATAAGTTGTTGCAAAGAGAAATCGAGACAGGACTGGAGGAAAGCCTGAGCTTCGGGATCATTGGCAGGAGCTGTTAAAGACGACCAGTTAATAGCCGGAAAGTTAAAGTCACCAAGTAAAAGTAAGCTTGAATTCGGAAAACGACAAGTAAGATCGCTTAGTAAATTAGAAAACTGACTTGCGAATGAAGAATTCATGTCCGGAGGGCGGTAAATGACGCCAATGATGGCGACCGTGGGACCACAACTCAACCGAACCCATACCGATTCTATGTACGACGTGACCTCGATAGGCACAGCAGTGAGCACTTTACTGACAGCCAGAAGTGCCTGCATAGTGCCTGCATATATAAAGTGGAATTAACCTAAGTCCAGTGCTTAACCTGGGTTTTCTTGTGTGTAATTTTTGATGCATAATGCTTATAGACACCAGCGATTGTTACCAATTAGACCATGTTTGTGCTTTGACAAATGTGCATTATTTCAGAGGTTGAGAATTGAGACTCAATGGTACTACAGCTTGTACATGATGGCTGTCTTGTTAGAAGATAAATTTTTGTTCTTACAGCTGGTGAAATACTTAATGTTTCCTTCTGTGAAATGTTTACATTGTTTTACGCAAATTATTTTTACCTTGTAAAAAAAATGTGGACCTGATGGTCTTGTGAAACTTTTATTCATGTTCATAGCATTCTGGCCTGTGTCACCTGAGAGTATATTTGTACACTGCGTATGTTGAGGCAAATGCAAACGATTAGACAAAAAGACAAGACGTGACATGCGTGCGGCCAGGTGGGGCCACTTTACATGCGCAGGAGACCTCTGGTAGACTGGCATACGTCTCTGGAATGTTGAAAACATCTAATGACATTAACAAGCAGTGGCTGTCTAAATTCTTGTAGGCGTAAGGAGCAAATGTAGACTGAGCAAGTTGTGTTCTAATGGTCTGCAAAAAATAATTAATAATGAGCAGGGCATGTAATGAGAAGGCAGGATAGTTGATAGTCGTTATGGGTAACTGACTCGATTCAGAGAGACAGCAACCATATCAGAAGGCGGCAGAAAGTGAGGTGGGCAGATGAGATTACGAGGTTCACAGGGACAGTGTGGCTGCAGCTAGCACAGGACTGCATTAATTTGAGTGCTATGGGAAAGGCTTTTGTCCTGTAGTCGGCTTAGTCAGGCTGGTGAGATGATGAAAAAAAATTCAGGGCACTTTGACTGTCTGAAGTGCATAGAGGTGAAAGCGTTTTCTGCATCACTTTGCCTATGTGACACTTGTGACGTCGCACAGAACTGATGACGAAGCAATGGCAAATTACTAATTAGTTGCTAATGACTGATTAATGACTAAATACTAATTAACTGCTAATTAGGGACACTTAAGCTTAACCTTTAGGAGTGGAACGCGACAGCGTGTTGTAGTGCTGCCAGGCAGTGCATGGAACCCCACCACCCGTTCCGCACGAATGCTTTTTGAGGAACCGAAATTATGCAGTAATTCTCCGTCATCTCGGTGGACACCTGAACCGCACCGGGACGCCTTCCCCTTTGAGAATGCAACGCTTTTTGAGGAAAGGAAATGGCCCAGTAATTCTCTGCCATCTTGGGGGACATCCTAACCGCACCGAAAGAAGAAAGAGTGCAGGAAGAGAGGAAGTGGGAGTGAAAGAGGGGCCGTAATGAAGAAAATGAAAATTGTACTTGAGGAAAGGAAATTACGCAGTAACTGTCTCACATATCTCGGTGGACACCCTTCAAAAACGTGACACATCTGACAGGGCTGCTGCTGCTGTCGACACAGCTGCTAAGGACAGTATGAGGCATTAAAGGCTTTTGTCTTAATATATTTAAATGCCTGGAGGAAGTGCAGCAGGAGGCATGCTCACCACAGCACCTGGTTGATGGTCTGCAGAGTATACCTAAGTGTTCAAAGCTGTTAAGTTATTAGTGTACGGGATTTTTACATGGTGGTAGCAAGGAAATACAGGGAGCCTTATTGGAGAAAAATTGAATAGAAATATTTTTGGAGCTGCGACAGGTGAAAACTGTCGCACCTTTCTGTGTGCATTTTGTCAAACCGGTGCCACCACCAATCATACGTGATCAAATAGGGACGATGGCAGCTGTGTGAAACCCCTTTTACGTGCTACCTATAGGGACCAGGCGGCCATTGTATGGCACCAGCGTTGCCTCAACGAACAGCGCCGCCCGTGGCAAAACACTCGTCAGAGGAATGAGGAGTGAGCGGCGTAGCCAGTTGCGCTGGGCAAGAATGGCTCTACCCATCGTTCTGTGGTGCAGCTTTCAAAGCTTAAATAATGGCACGCAGTCTTTTCGATCAGGGGAGAGCCTTTACGAGGCGAGCCATCTGTACGGCCAGTGCGAGTGTCAGGGTGTGGTCACACACATATTCCCTAAGTGCATACTGCAGACAAAGCTGAACGCACCAAGCTATGATGTGGACCTGGAAAAGTCCAACTTCATTCCTTCGGGTAACCGTTGTAATACACAAAACCGATTTTACATGTCTTATTACTGCCTGCATGCAGTTGGACGCATCAAGGAACATAATTGCAGCAAAATGCTCCTGCAAAGTCGGTGTGGATGCCCAATGCAAGGATGCTGCGGCACTCACATCGTCGTTGATTAAGGAACGGCGTCGTGCATGAGCGCCAGTCAAAGTTGGGGGCGCCTTCTAAGAATATTTACCCGAAAGGAAAATCCTGTGCTCATGGGACGACGGTACATTACCTCATTACTTACGGCAGAATGGATGCGAGTTTCACGGTAATATGAGGATGTTTGCAACAGCCACAGCAATGCGTTTCTAGAATAAACACTGCTTGACAGTAAACAATTACTTCTTGTGGAAATGCAGTGCTTTATGCTGAATTGGAAAGCATGGTGCCAAACTTCTCTTGCTGTTCCTTGGAACAAAAATACCAAGGGTGCACTCAAGTATGTTGGGGTGCAGTAATGCGAAAGCATTCCTCTTATTGCTGCCAATAATGTTAATTGCTGCGTGTTTGTTATTTTATGCCTGTGCCATTTCTAAGTCGTGTTTTTGGTCTAACTTCGGTTCTATCGCATACGGTGACATCGGTGCCCTTTCTAGAGAGTCTAGTAAGCTAGTTAATTCAGATAATAATTAAATCAGCAGTTCAACTAAATTGCTGATGAATGCTAGAAGTAATGCACTAATTGGGCTAATTAGGTCAATGATTTAATTGCCCAGTTAGTTTAGTTGTGGTGACTTAACTGAATGTAATGCAACTTAATTTTGTTTAATTAACTAATTTACAAATTCAAAAGGTCTTGTTATGAAACACCAAAGCATGAAAGCCTCTATCCCAACAGAAAGAATAGTCTTTCGTCTCCCGCTTTTTAACACTGTTACTTGGTTACCGCGGCGAAAAGCCGTGACCAGAAGTCGAGAGGTTGCTCTCCTCTAGTGACCTGCCACCTGCAGGGCAGTGGTGCGTTAACTGTTGTGCCAGGGATGGCCTGAGGACCCCCAGTGATTTATGAAGCTGCCCAACAGATTATGATGAGAATGGCAGGGAGGGGAGCAGTGAAATTATTGGTGGCAATAGGGTGCTTGGGAAGAGCAACTTAGGTCTCCCATGGGTGGCTGTATCGGTCGCTCAAATTGCATCATTGCAAAACACAATTTGGCAACACTTTTTTTATTTCATGCCACTCTAACATTCTTGTGTAGAATTTGCAATGCAGCACTCCTGGTCGACAATTGTTCTGCACGTGCAAAGGGTCCTGTGATGGGTCGCCATCTGCTGGGGCAGCTGTGAGTAGAATGGAGGGAGCACATGGAGATCTGGTAAAGTTGCTGCACGTGTGCACTCACGCACCATAGTGGCAACCGGTTTAATCTTTGTCAATTATCAGTTGCCAAGTCCCTAATCTGGAGGTCAAAACCTCCTCAAATTTGATTGACTACCCTCTCTCTCTCTCTCTCTCTCTCTCTCCACCGTTACAATCGAGCAACTGCACTAAGATGGCACAGTTTTGTTTTCGTGTGCTTGCTTCGCTGCTGTGGTGGAACTTTTTTTTATCTATTTTTACTGCAGCAGTTGTTTCCTAGGGGAGAAAAAAAATTGGCAGGGGCTTGACCACGTTTGCACCGAAATGTCAAGAGAAAGCCCTGTGAAAGGCTTTGAATGTTTAACTGTTTATTTTGACACTTTTTAATTGAGGACATTTTGGTGATCTGAGAGGTAATATTTCAGTTCTGTTAGAGTTGCAATATTTTTACTGAGTAGTTGCATGTCCTAGACAGGTGATGAAGCATTTTATGTTGCTTCTCTCTAATGTCTCATTCGTTTCATGGAAACATTGTAAAAGTGGTGCTTTTGAGGCTGAAATAAACAACGAGATAAACAATGGCACAAAAATAAATGTCAAAAGGTCTGTGTGAGTCAACAAGAACCTAACACTGCAATGACGCCTGCTCAAGCATTTCTGTAACTAGGTTGGTCCAAGGTGCCCGGTTCTGGCACAGTTTTGCAAGAAATGCTGCAGTAAATTTTGCCAGGCAATTGTCAGCCAGACAGCGGCTGGTTTTAGTGTAGCATAGTCCTTCTCGTCCCCTGTGGTTCGTTTCCCCGCAATGCACCCTCCTTAGTTGTGTTGCTTTAACTAACCGGTGAGGGTACTGGTGTCACAGCGACACGAGCGCCACGGATGGCGTGTTTGCGCTGCACTTGCAGGGAGACACGGTCCTCTTCGGCTGGGAACGTGGGAAGTGCACTGACGTTCACACGGAAGGCTCCGCTCTCCGCTGACAGGCGACCTCGTGGTGGAAACATGTTCCCGTCAGCTCGTCCCATCTGGCCTTGGAGTCTCCCCCTGCCCTAGCGTGGGCGAACGTTCGCTTGTAATTTTGCTGGTGAGCCGGACGTCCTCGGTTCCTCAGCGTATCTTGTTGCAGCAATAAATGCCTTGAGTCAGCCAGAGTGTCGTTCCTTTGTTCCCTCAGAGCAAGGCCCCCCGTGGTCGGCAATGCGCTCGATAGCATACGTGACCACGGGGTGGTGTCCGGTGGTTTTCAACTGTGTCAGCCGCGGTTAAACGGGGAAAACGTATTTATTTCTTCATTAAAACCCCACACCCTTTAATTTCAACCACCCAAGCTTTTGCAGCACACAGTCATGGAGAACAGTTTATAGGAAGCAAGTTCATAGAGAATGATTTATTTCCTGCATTAAGTCACTGGCCAGGCAGTAATTAGAGCACGTGTGTCCTTCATGCTTGTATATACGACGAGCACCCCAGACATAATAATGGAGAGGTAAAATCTCAAAAGTTGTTTGTTCTTTGACCTTTTTTTCTTTCTTCTCTAACACAAGCAGTGCCTAGTTGCAAACATTCCTAACGGCTGTCTTTCAGTGCGATATGAAATTTTCATTCTGGCACTAGTCTTGTGAAAAAAATGGTGCAGACTAGGTTACATGACACAATAACACCGAGTTGGGAAACTTTTATTTCATACCACAGCAAGTGCAGCAGCCATAGATAAACTGCTGGCCTTCCCTCTTCGCCGCAGCTTTTGGGTGAACATGTCGGCACTAGTAGTGGTCGTAAGAAGGCCGGACACTACCTTGTCGAGGCCTCTTGCTTTGAAAATGTACCATCCAAAACTTACCTTCAGGTCACACCATGTATAAAAAGTGCTAAGAATGCAATTCTATAACAAGTACAAGGCATCCATTAATACCCGTGCAGTGCTTTGACACTGTACTCTGGCAAACAGAAGCTGCAGTTTTGGCCAGAAATGAGGTTTAATCCGATTACTTATAAATGTGCCTAACAGAGTTCCACCTGAAAACGAATGCTCATGACAGAGTACACAACTAAATTTTAGTTCTGTTCTGTCACCTCAGAATGTCATGCAGCACATTAAAAAACAAATGGCCACGTGGACTGTGCCAACAAGCGTTGAATATTCAATTTACAACTGCCTTTTTCTCATGCTCTTACGGTTTCAACTGCTAAACGGTGGCTGTGATGTACACAACGTATTCAGATCGCGTAAAACAAAAAAAGCTATTTTTGTAAATATTGTACTTTTTGCATGGCCTCTGTGACCTGAATGTATCTTTGTGTGTGTGTGTCACTGCCGCCGTGCATCTTTTGCACTGCAATGACATGGGAAAAAAAATCAATTATAAGTTATTCAGCTGGCTTAAGTGAATTCCACACCCTAATATATACAACTGTCCAGTGCATCGCTCCAAAGGAAACGATATTTGCACCCAAAATTTGTTGCCTCTACTGTAATATTTCGCTGAGCGGTCACAAAGTCAGGTATGCTATTCACACTGCATTATTGCACTACAGTTAATTTTATTTTATGCGATTTCTAATGCTGAATTGAAACCTGACCAACGATCTTATAATTTCTACCATACTCTTGTGACTAGTTTTGCCGACTGCTGTGAAATTTCCATTTGAAAGAACGGTAAACTGGGCTAGTTGGTAGGAATTCATACTGAAAACTGCGCAAAAAAACCAAGACACAGAACGAGAAGGCACGACACGGGCGCAGACTATCAACTGAATTTTTATTCAATGAAGAGGCCTATATATGTATCTTCTACCCACAGTGAGACAGCACAAAAACACAACAACCGCAATAATCAACCCAAAACACAATCACCCACTATCCCCTCGCGTGCACCGTGATGCACCCGTCAATTACACTTCCATAAAACTGCGCACAAACAAAATCACGACAACCTTAACGGTCACGCTGATGTCACGCCAAAGACCCATATCGCCTGCTCGCCTTAAGAAATCTGGCCAAAAAGGTTATCTCCCTGTCAAGCAAGCCACAGATGGTGATGCCACACAGGAATCCGAGTCTTTCTTGATTAGGTAAGCCTCCACCATCTCCCTGCATACCTGATCGCTATGTTTGAACAAGACGCTGGTCCTGTTCAAATGAGGGTAGCATTTTTCGCAACCCTTGCAATGCACGGCGAGATTGGAGGAAGCTGCGCCCTTCAACGACCTACGATGCTCCGCCATCCGCTCGTTCACACAACGACCCGTCTGGCCGATGTAGTTTTTTCCGCACGAGAGCGGCACTTCGTAAACAACTCCAGTGTTACACTCTGTGAACCTAGTCTCCTTCCTGTGCGCTACCAAACAACCAGTTCCAGCACGACTGCCTTCAGACTCTAGCTTTTTACGCACAGCACTACAAATCCGCGCAAGCTTATTTTTGGCCGTGAAAATCACGTCCACTCCGTACCTCGCCCCCACTTTCTTGAGCCGGTGTGAAATTCCATGGACGTACGGAATTCCCACCACACGTCTCCGTCCCTCGTCCTTCTTGTTATTAGAACCACTACTCCCCTTGTTGGCCAGGATCCTTTCGGAGATCTCAGCCAACAACTGCTCCGGAAACCCGGCTTCCTTCAGCCTCTCCACCTGTGCCAGGAAGCTAGCCTCAACTTTGTGGTTACAGGACTTCGCAAGGGACGCTTTTAAGCAGGACGTGGCTATACCAGCCTTGACTATTTTGGAATGCCCCGAGCTAAAGTTCAACAGTGGCTTCTTCGTTCTAGGGTGATATTCCCAACACACACCATTATCCAGGTACTCGATACTGAGGTCTAGAAACTGTAGGGTATCCGAGCTGGGCATCTCGAAAGTGAATTTGAGGCCGCCACCAGCATCCTTGAACATTTTTACGACGTCCGGAACCGCCCTGGGAGAGTTTGACTTCAAAATGATCAAAAAATCATCGACATAGCGGAAAACTCTTAGCGCTTGATCACCAAGATCCTCCGCCAGTTCCTGATCCATCCTGTTCAAATAAATATCGCTTAGTACAGGTGCAACCCGGGAGCCGATGCAAACACCTGACTTCTGGACGTACACCTTACCGCCCCACCCAACAAAGGTTGATTCCAAGTAAAACGAAAGCAGTTCTAGGAAACTCTCAGTCGAAACACCGCATTCCGCCATAAACACCAACTCGTCATTGTCTTTAACAATGCAGTCTTTCACTCTCTTCATCAGCTGAGGATGGGGCAGCGAATAAAACAAGTCTTCCACATCGATGCTGAAGGCGCAGTACTTTTTTCTGTCCAGCGCTGACAGGAACTCAACCACATTTTCAGAGTTGTTCACCCAGAAGGGGTCCAAAAGATTGAGTGATCTCAAGTGTCTCTGTAGAAACCCCGACACAACATGCTGCCATGTATCCCGCTCAGAAATGATTGCCCTGAAAGGGACGCCCGGCTTGTGAGTCTTTGCCGTAAAGAATAAGTCCAGAACTGTACCTTTACCATTCTTGACGGGCGTAGCCAGTCCTTCAAGGTTGCTTCCTTGCAGCAGCGCCACGGCTTGCTTTTTGATGGCAGCGGACTTCACAGCTACTTCCTTGAAGTTCTTTTTCACCGCCTCACCCGCTTTTTGGGCAAAAACCTTTTCTGGGGCGAGGACAAAGAACCCTTCCTTGTCTGAGAGGAGAGGCCTCAAGCCCTCAGCGACCAAATAGTTCACCAACCCTTCCACTCGCCTTGGTGTCTTTGCCCTTCCACGGTCCACCACAACTGCAGAGCACTCCTCCACGCATCTAGGTTTGTCTGCCTCGGGAACAGCCCTGGGGAGAGAACGCGAGAGCGACAACCGCTCTAGTGGCGTCATGGCAGGCTCAAAGCAGAACTTTGGGCCCAGCTCCAGGGTGCGCCGGTGTTGCTCTTCGATTTCTCGTTGGCCTAGGACAGTAACCTTCCTTGTGGTCGCTAAAGTCTTCTTCCTGATAGGCAGCGTGGGGCGAATGGAATTCCATAGGAACTCGGTAAGGCGGTCCGCTGTTCTGTACCAATCCTCACAAACCCGGTGCCGCAGTCGTTCATCCGTCATCACGCCACAGTGAACGCGAAGACATAGCTTGTAAAACCTTGACTGTCTCCACCACTCCGAACTGAGGATACGGCAGAACCGTTTGGAGTGACCGGGGGACGGCCGAAGCCATCCGCATAACGCCTGGATGTCAGGAGGACAAACTTGCTGTTTTGCATACCATGACGTCGTTCTAGCTCGGCACACGCACACAGATATTAAAGCCGTCAACACCGCTGGGTTACGAAGATTAAATGCTACACAAGGAAAAGAGCCCATTGAACAAGAAATGTGGTTAATAAGAACGGTAAACTGGGCTAGTTGGTAGGAATTCATACTGAAAACTGCGCAAAAAAAACGAAGACACAGAACGAGAAGGCACGACACGGGCGCAGACTATCAACTGAATTTTTATTCAATGAAGAGGCCTATATATGTATCTTCTACCCACAGTGAGACAGCACAAAAACACAACAACCGCGATAATCAACCCAAAACACAAACACAGACACAGAACGTGCCTTCTCGTTCTGTGTCTTCGTTTTTTTGCGCAGTTTTCAGTATGAATTCCATTTGAAATTGTTTTCTGCCACCCTGTTCAAGCTCATCAGGCGTGCATGCTAGTGATGCAAAACTATCGGAACATTGACTATCGATAGTACTACTAGCGATAGTACCGCTATCGATAGTGAAACTGTCAATGGTAAGACTATTGATAGTAACAATATTGGTATTATGCATTTGTTGGCCAGCGATATAACCAAAACATTTGTGATACCTGATTGGTTTGACGGTCTCATGTGGCTTAATGTCCCAAAGAGACTCAAGCTATAAGGGATGCCGTAGCATGAAAATACATGGAAGCCCATCTAATAAAGAGCTGATAAAGGAAATCCAAAAATGACACCTATGCAAAATGAAAAAACTACAGAGAATGTTTACTGCATTGGAATCGGAGCAAAAGCATGGATTTGTGCCACATAGAAGACGACGGTGAGCAGGCAGTGCCACGGGGCGGAGCAGATGGAAGTTGATGAAGATGACGCTCTACAATGCACAGCGCGAGGGTGCAACTTATTTACACTCACAACTCATTTAGGCTCATTCAGACAAACCACTCCGCGGTCAACCACTTATAAGGTTGGTTGGATTCGCCTGCACTGGTTCGCTAAAGTTCCGTGGCGGTGTCGCGAGCATGCAACGCCAGTCCCTGCAGTTCAAGTGCAGCTTGGCACTGGCTGCTTCCAAAACAAACGGTCGAGTGCATCGTCTGCTATCCTTGGTGTCACCACCCAGCCAGCAGCGTGGTGCCCATATATCAACGGCCGCTTACATCCCGAACTGTGTGAAGAATTTCAAACAGCACATCATAGCAGCGAGGTGTTGCCATGCATCAGCATCAATGCAATCTCGCGGCAGCTATGCGAAACGCACGTGTGTTCTTTTACTCAACACAACTGAGGTGTGCGCGTGCCGACTTGCATGCTGAGGGGTTGTTGCAACAACGTCCGTAATGATGCATGCACGTGTGTACTTTTTAGTTAACATAACCGGCTTCGAGTACTGTTCTGGCCGACAACTTAGCCCGATGTTTAGACAACCGTGCAATAGGCAGGCCAATCTTGAAGTCTGCCAGAGAGACCTTCACCACCTGCCACAGCATTACATTACATTGTCACATACTGGTGACGGCAGTCAAGAAAGCAGCCAAACAAGGCTTCCGAAAGAAACTGTTTATTGTGCTGACCTGCACCCACAATGAACTGAATGACTCGGCGGCGGTGAAAGCAACGAGTGTGCTAGGCGGTCATTGAACAGAAAAATGCCCGCTGCTCTCGGCCCTGCTCAGTTTGAAGCTGATAGCGAACTTTCAAGGTATAGGTACAAAGTTACTGCAACAGTCTGGAACATCCTAGAATTAGCTCCACCTGGATGCGATCAAAGAAGGTAAATCTGGTTGCGTCTTGCGAAACAAAGTCACAAAGCCGCTTGGCAAGGGCTTTGAAGAAGAAACAAACAAACCGCACAAAGATTCACGGCAATATTACAGAAACACCAGGCGGACACTCCCACCGCCAGAAAAAAAGCCTTAGCAAACATCAACAGGTGGCATGGCAAAAACTGCAAACACATTCCCAAACACCCGATCTACACAAGGCCTATCCAGGGGTCTACATCCCTGAATGTAAGCTCTGCAGAGCCACAAAGGCAGATTTAAAGCAAATTTCATTCGAATGCAACAATCTAAAACAAGAGAGAGGATGCGGTGTCCAGCTCAGACCCGCCTGCTCAACTGCAGGCGATCAACTGGGCTTGGGAACTGGGAACGAAAAGACAGGACCTCGCGACCACAGCATGCGGAACCAGAGAGCTGATCAGACGGCCACCTCATGCACTCTGGAAGCCCACTAGAATCAACCAAATCCTTTCTGTTGACGATATATAGTTGTTACCACCACCACCTGCAAATGGCACACTACAGACGAGCACAGCAATTCGACACGACAGGCACACAAGTATACACAATACGCGATGGCCACACAGTGACAAGCGACTGCAGCATGCAAGGAACTGATAACCAATGCCAATAGCGAAAGATGTGTCACCTTGCTCCATTTTATACGGCAGACTTCTCACTGGAGAACAGCATAGTGCAGAGGTCTTTGGAAGACGAAAATATGATGAAGCCCGACCGCTACGCAGTCCAAGTACGTACGATTTGCACTTCCCTGTGCCACCTGCAAAATGCACAGTCTGCGTCACCCTTGTGTAGAGCGCTCTAGCAATGTGCACCGTACCATAAAAACCTATGCTGGAAAGCAGCCCATGGTTTCCGGGCAAGGTGCTTGTGCCCATCTTGCCTGCAGGTCTGTGTGGCTCTACTTCCGCTCAAGCGTTGAATCTAAATGCTAGACGCTGCGATAAGGCATCCATTTCTAAGCAGTGAAGTGCGTCCCTCGAGCGCTCTAAACAAGGTTGACGCAAGCTGTATTGCCCACAATACCTGGCTGGGCCTCTAAGCGATGTGGAAATGCACGTTTTTCGCGATTTCAGAGTTTCGAGAACTTCTGCGGCTCCTGTACAGGAGCGGCCGAAATAGTACGGTGCACGCTTCAACGTGTAACTTTCTCGCGGCGACCGTGCAGAAGATAAGTTTTTTTCCTTTCTTTTGCCTGTTACTTGTACGATCGCATAGGCAGCAATGGCTAGTCTGTGTATAACGTGTTCTCCATATTATGACCGCACCTGTACGAAAGCATACACCGCCGGTTAAGCAATGAAAACAAACACCGCACATTGAGTATCTGCATGCTCATTAAGAAGGGCTATTTGCGTTCTAACTCACATTATAAACGCTGCCGCCGCCGTCAGTCACCCGCATTCGATCCTCTTGACACCTTAATTCTCTCGAATCAGGTGCTACATATCAGACGTCGCTCTCGCTTAATATTCTACTCATTCGCGATGGCTTTCCGTGTTAAGCAGAGGCCTCCTCCGCGCGAAATGCAGTTCGAAATGAACTCCGGGTCGCACTATGCATCGCTCGTACTCCGCCATGTTTGTTTGTTTCTGTTTCTCGGATTTGTGCTAGGCTACAGGCTCGTTCTGACTTGCAACGGATACAGACTCATGAAATGATGAAGCTTACAAATTTAAACGAATATATTAAATCTTATATTAAATATAACTTATACATTATTAAATATAACTTATATTAAATTGCCTTATATTAAATAACAGCACAATTTCAGATAACCGTGCGTTCTTTTTCGCACAGTTAAAACCAAGCCCAAGGGCGCTGGGCTATGGTTGCAGCGCAAGAGCTGAGGATTAAGCTCCCCGCCGATTCCCCCCCCCCCCAAAAAAAAAAGAAAGATAAAAAACGGAGAGGACACACAAGCTCCACCTTACGGGTATGACGCGATAGCGTAGTGGGTTAGGCTTTTCATTCTGAGCAGTTTGACACCTTAGAACACATTTTTCATATCCATTACGCACTAACTTTTCGTAATTAGCATCATCTAGCATTGCCTTTCCATCCTGAGCACCTTTGAACACACTTTTTCCAATTTTTTCATTACTTTAATCAATCAATAACAATTATTTCATTAACTCGTCATCGCCTAGCTATCACACACCAATCAATCACTAGAAGCACAAATTACCATGATGAGATTTTTTTTACGCAGTCCCTGATTATTTACAACACGTAGTGCCAACTATGCCAATGGTTTTTTCCAAAGAACGAGCTGTCTACATTGTTGCGTAAAAGGTTCTTCCGAAAGTCGTGAAAAGGTCTATGGAGTATACGAAAGTTCCACACGTCATGGCCCAGCGAATGCTGTTGTGCAGCTTTACTTCTTCAAGTAGTACCATAGGCACCCACTGCGAGGAGGCTAGAGGTCTCCAGCTGCCCCCCCCCCCCCCCCCCCCCCCCAGAGGTTGAATGGTGTGGTCAGGGGGCAGCTTATCTTCTTTCGTACAGTTTTGGACAAATTAATTAAAGACCTAAAGTTGCCTAAAAAGCACAGCCTTAAACCGCCACAGGTACATAGATTCACCAACGAAGGGCGACAATACTAAGCGTTCTCAAGGCTCTTACAGGCAACTGGAGCTCACTGAACACCTGTTCGAAGTCTCTATGCGGAATCAAATGACTGACCACTGGATAAGTGCAGGTTTTTCTTTTGTGCTTGCACACAGTCTTTTTCAATACTTCGAACTAAACACTGAGATCATGTTTTGACCCAAAATATCAACTATGAGCGTACCGTTCAAAATATCTCTTCTGTAACTCCACTTTCTGCTTTTCTCATGAACAGTGCATCACAACACTAGTTTTTGCAATCTCAGCATGAATAACCTTAATTTTCTACGTAACAAGGTAACAAGCGGGTGCTCCCAAGAAGTGACGGAATTCAGAGCCAACACAAACCTGAGCGAGTGTGTTGTGAATTTAAATCACATAGCGCTTTTCCATGGGCACACAGAGCCGACACGGAAAATAAATCTCAGTGACATCATGGACAATTTTATGTGGAGATCAACTGTGCAAAGAAAGGCGTTCTTGATTTCGTAGTAGCCTTTGTATAAAATGAAGAACAGTAAAGTAAAGTAAAGTAAAGTACACTAGCTTTCTTGAAGCTATCACAATTGAAATTAATCCCTCCTATAAAATCAGCATCTAATTCCCTGTGTTGCTACTTCCAATTACAACCTTTGCTCTTTGATTTCTGTTTATGTCTTTTGTTTTGTACCCAGTTTGGTGGTTCGTTTACAGTTTTTAAAGACAAAGAGCTTTTAATCCATCTTTAAATTTTGGATTGTTAGCACATTGTGTAAATGTTTGTAGAGCCCAATGTTTCTTAGACATGAAAAGTTTAAATATCTTTTTAGTTTTGCATTGTTAGCTTATTGTTGTGGTGTTGTTTGTGTTGCCCCGTGAATTTTACAAATGAAGAATGAGTCCGCGATATACGAAATTGTTAGCTTGTTCTGGATATGTTTGTGCTGTTCAGTGTTTCCTTTCACTTCTAAGGATGTTATGAATGTCTACCTACAGTTTATGTATGTTTCAGCTGTTTTTGTTAATTAATTTATTTATTTAGTACTTTAAGAACCATGGGGTCATTTTGTCAAGCATATTTGCTCAACTAGAGACAAAACTGATGTTTACATGTATAGTGCAAAAGGACCCCACCCCCATCCCCCGGCAGACTGAAAACTCGCAGCCTATGACTAGTGCATTGACTCCCAAGTCATCTCAGTATAACAAAGCGGATCAGTACACTAAAGTAGATATATTACCCAATGGAATACATTTTACACATGAAAATATTTTGCATGTAACAATATTTCTCAGCAGGAAGTGCACTTGGACAGCTTGAATGCATGCACTGTCAATGCTAACCCGACAGCCTGTAGCCACACAGCAACTAAGAATGGGCAGGCAATGGTATTCTAACACAAAGACCGGTTCCAATATAAATGTAATTTGAGAACAAGCATTTAAGCACCATGCGTTGTTCCGCTACTACGGTCATCACACAAGAAGGTGGGTACGGTAACTATCGACTACCAGGCTGAGCACTGTGACCGCAAGAAGAGTATCAATCACTCAGACGGAACCATAGCAGCAAACCTGAGTGTATGAGCCCCCATCAAGAGGAGCTTTGCAGATGCACATCCACCTCTGGAGATGGACTGGACATGCTTTGACTGAAGAAGAGATCTGCAACGTAAAGTATCAGATCCATGTTGAAAATGAAGGCCCTTACAGATGCACATTCTCATGCTGGAGATGGACTGAACATTCACTGACTGGAGAAGACATCTGCAAACTAAAGTACAAGCACTATGTTGGAAATAAGGACCAGGTGCACATTCCCAGCCTGAAGATGAAGATAGTTTGACTGGAAAAAGACATTTACAGTCAAACCTCCCTATAACGAAATGGATTGTGATGAAATAATGGATATAATGAAGGAGTGGCTATTCCCCATGGAGGCTCCAATATAAGACCATATAACTGATATCTCGGTTTTACAAAGTAAAATGTTTGTGCAATGGCATATAACGAATGTCCAAATGAACCGCATTGGCCATTTGACGCTAAGTATAATGGTTTTTAACAATTCCCAATGCTTCCATGCCAATTTTGTGCACAAAACTGCAATCGCCGCGCATTACCTGCTCTGCCGAGTAGTGCATAAAACATGCGGAAAACTTATCCTGTCTCAAGCAAGGGCCCGCATACAGCCTTTGTATGGACAATTTGTTAGCTTTCTTATTTTATTTATTCATTCACGTCACCCCTAACGTGAACCACATTCATGTGTGGTTTGATGCTGGCACACCATTCATCACCAAAAATTGAGTATGCTGTCCCTTGAATGATGCTGCACTGCGGAGCACATGGTCTACTACAGCTCGATACAGTTACCAAGGTTGCTGCAGTTCCCTCATTCTCCTTGCTCACACGACCCACTGGGAGCTCGCTATGCTTCGCTCTTTCAGCAGCCAAGTCTGAACTCCTTCTTTTATGTTGGAAAGACCCGAGGCCACCTCGTGCCCGTGGACATGCATGTTTGCATGGAAGGCAACGCGATCCTTAAAGTGTCCAGCTTTTGCATACTGAACCTACATATACAACAAGATAGTAGTGTGGCTTAAAACCATCAACTTACTTAAGAAGGGAGATCTTCACCTCATCTAAGCACTGATCAGCAGCTGGATCACGTACATGGCCCCCTCTCACACCCTGAAATTAGCTGAAATTAAAAAGATAGACATCCTATTTAGGAAAGCCTACAACACAGCCCTCGAGCTGCATCCCATGGCTTCCACTGAAAAACTTCATGCCACTGGCCGCGCAGTTGCCACCACCTGGAAAACTATCAAAGCTCACCTCACTAGACAACAATGACTCGAAACGTCCCAAACCAGCCAGTGTGTCCTTCAAATCCAGGACTACCAACGCTAACGCTGGATCAGTGGTCACAGCCTAACACCAACACCCTTGCCATTAGAGATCAGAAGCCAAATACAAGTTGCCCCTCTCCATAAGAACCTGCACCCAGAATGCCATCAAAACTGGCACCGAACACGGGCAGAAGCACAATGTGGCATCCACATACACATGAATGCCAAAAAGGCATTCATGTGTACGTGGATGCCACATTTGGTGCAGAAAACGTTAGTAGAGCGATCCAATCAATGCTCTAATGTGCACTGGAAGCTCTGAAGCTAGGCTGATAAATGCAAAATTCAGGCTGAGAAGTGCGAAATTACACTTAAAGAGGTTGACTTTTCCTGTAATAAATACTTCAATTCCTTATGCCGCCTACTGTGAATGTGTCAAGTACACAATAACAGTGATGACTCATTCTGACATTTTTGTGATACGACCTGCTGCAGTGTGAGCAGCAACTTTCTTTCTGCTCTGCATTGGGCATGCCCTCTTTCTCTTTTCCACCTCCTAGTTGTGCTGTGTGCTGTCCCAGCTACATAAGAAAGCCCCTAAAGAGCTTGACAGATCCGTTTTCTATGATGTCGGGCCATAAATACCTCATTCACGCAGCCTGCAGTCCAAAAAAATGTTCACTTATGAATATTTCACACCGCATACTGCCCGTAGCGTAGAATGCATGTTTATCCCGTGGAGCAACAATGGATTTAATTAGACATCGACTCTTTGAGCCACAATGGCTTCAGGGTCTTTTGAGAACTCTCTTGGCAAAATTGAGATGCAGAGAGCACTCTGACAAAAGTATCGTAATTGCACGAATATACCACGAGTTTTCCCTCACTTCACTCGTTTCAGAACGCATAGCACTCTATATTCGAAACCAAGGGACAAATACAACGTGATTTTGTTTCCTCGCTGCTATTTAAGGTAGCCACAGCAAGCTTCACCACCAGACTACCAAACTACTAAGAAAAGCAAGCTTTGCGAAGGCCTTGGGGCCACGCAGCGCGGAAAGGGTAAATGAAAATTTTAACGTGAAAATAAGGCTGCGCAGGCTGCTGAGAAAGAGAAGGCACTGATATAGTTCGGTGGAGTAGCAAAAAGAAAGAAAGGCGAAAGGAAACAGGACTGGGCGGCACAAAACATGACGCAATGGTGGCATGGCGCTGATGGCAGCTGCTACCGTTTTGGAGACTGCATTTAACGCATAGGAAGCTTTCCTGTTCACGTTGCACGCTCTTCTGGAATGTTGCCTCTGAAATGTTTACGTAATGTTCACATAAAGAAAATACGTTGCTTTTGTATATTTATGTACCATCTCCATTTTTCCAAGTTCTCGGTTGTAGTTGGCATGAACACGCTGAGATCGCATTATAATTAGATTTTTTTTTCACTTCCATTAGGTCTCAAACTCCCCACTCGCGTTATATTCGTGGTCGTGTTATTTAAAGCATGGACAGTGCCCAGGACCATTCAGCTGCGCTTGCACTGACCAAGTGATTTCAAAATGACTACAATGAGAGCATGTCACAACGAGAGCAGGTAAAAACAAATGCAGTTTTTACCATGGCACAATTACAGGCGAAATTGCAGTATAATTGTGAAAGCAATTGGGATACAATACCAGCTACATAAAAGGTGATTCACTGCAGAGCTGAAAAAAGCGTGCACAAATACAGAAGTGTATGAAACTGCAATAACGGCTAACAGATACGTCATGAGAAACAATGGACATGGGCTGGGCATTTAATAATAAGGCAACATAACCGATGGTCATTAAGGGTAACAAAATGGATTCCCAGAGAAGGCAACCGTAGAAGGGGGCGACAGAAAGTTAGGTGGGCAGATGAGAATAGGAAGTTTGCAGGGATAACGTGACTGTGACTAGTGCAGGACAGGGTTGATTGGGGAGAGACATGGGAGACGCATTTGCCCTGCAGTGGGCGTAGTCAGGCTGATGATGATGATGTACCCGAAAGGTCCTGGGGGGAGGTTCCAGACGAAAGCTGCCTCACGTGGCCATGAAGGAGGAACCAGACATGTCACATGTCATCACTTGTTTGTGCAGGACCGACGAAATGAGATCTGGGTGCAGCACGGCGAATGCTACCTTCAATATCCAGCCCACCTGCAGCTGTGCACATAAAGAACCTGTTATGTCAAAGCGTTGTCGCATAATTCAATGGTAAGTGATTGAGCTAGCTGATTTTCATCAGTGACTTTCCTGAGTGGGGACTGAGGTGTTTGTACCAAATGTTCAGCAACACCATTATGCAGGAAGTCATGATGGAGTGCACAGCTATGTCATTCCATTTGCAATGCAGAAATATGTTGAAACAAGCAATAATGCAGGACCACAGTGAGAGGCAATGAAGCCAGGCAAGCCATGACTAGAGAACATCAAATGGACTCCAAATTGTGGCTTCTTAGGGCCACTCGAAAAGATTTCATCCATTTTGTAAAACCATCCTCTACGACAATGTGCTATCAACCTGTAAGAGGCGCTGTAAATTCTACAAGAAGGCACAACTGCAGCTATTGAGGAAATGGTTAAGGTAAAACTGGTGCTGATCAAGCAAGTCTGCGATGGTCGCAACATACAAGCCAGTGATAGAGTGTGGTAGTGGTATCTTCATCTACAGAAGGGCACCCACTACACCTTTCGCTCCAAGATTAATTTTCATGACACCCCATTCCACTTTGTGACTCAATTGCAGGATGGCATGGTGTAAAAATGGAGCAGTTTTGACTCTAGTACCCAGTAATATGCAGTTCTAAGGAACAGAGCTCTGTTGACCTTGTATATAGCTTCAAAGCTGTACCAGATGTGTCACTGCATAGCCAAACATCATCCAAAAGCTTCCCTGGGGTTTGATTGTTTAGTTGGCTCAGCCAGAGCAGAGGCAGGCAATACTCTTGGGTATGACTCATCTAGCATTTCATTTCACTTTATTTTTCGAGAATGTAAGTTACATCCTAGAGAGATGCAAGGGCTAAAAGCTGCCAAAAAGCAGCTTGATGGGGCCCAAGCACCTCAAATGGCAGTACACGACAGAACGCAAAAAAAAGGTTTGCAAAGATATATAGGTTAGAACAAACAAACACAACGAAGCAAGTGACATATTGATTCAATACAATGAAAACAATGGCAGTTTACAGACGCACGAAAACAAAGAGAGGACCCCCCCCCACAAAAAAAACACTTATTGTGCATACATGGCCCCGGCAGACAAACAGAGGCACATAAAATGCAACCTGGCTATATATTAACAAATACATTTTTAACTCACTTTGTTTAACACTAGCCAAAACTTTGTATGTTCAAGCGTTTGAAGTTTATAAATATTTCGAAAATATGGAATATACCAGAGATCGGTGTTTCAAGTGTGGGTTCGATTCGAAGCGGTGCTTAAATGGGCAGTATGTACGAGGAAATCTCTATGCGCAGGAGAAGAATGGTAAAAAAACCTCAAAATGCGAAAAACATACATATGTTCAAAACGAATTATTTTATAATTAATAAAGGCACTTCGTGATGGAGAGAGATAAGGAAGGTTTGCAATGTAGCGGATCATTTTCTTCTGCAGAACCTGTATTTTTATCACATTTGTTTTTGTGGTGGTCGCCCAAACAGAGTTACAGTAATTCAAAACGGAACCGAAAAGAGCATGATAAATTTGAATTTTCACGTGAGTGGGAAGAAGCCATCGACATCGTGATAGAACACCTGCTACTGAAGAGAGCTTTTTACAAATATTTTCCACATGCTGATCCCAGCTGAGATGCGACGAGAAAGTAACTCCAAGGATTTTGTGGTTGTCAACAATTTTAATTTCTTGACCTGTGTATTCCTTCAGCAGGACAGACTCCACAGTTGGAGAAGACATCACCACTAAACGACTGAGTACTTCAGTGTTCACAATGCAAGCACCAGGCCTGTACTTTAGAATGTCTTTGTATGTTCACAGCATCCACATGGCCAACACAGTAAAACATGTTTTCTAGTACCACTTAATATATACTAAGTTGTGTGATGTTGGTGGAGGAAAATGCAAATGCCACCTGTGAGCCTTAAAGATCTGAAAGGCTACTATGACAGTGCAGGGCTAAAAAGTAAGGAAGTGGTGCTGTTGCATCTGACAGCTGAGGGCAGTGATGCTCTATATTTCATTAGGCACCTAGATGCTCTTCATGGCACTTCATGCAACAGTGTCAGCCAATGACTGGACTGGGCAAAAGGCAACTGCGCCATACAGTGCAAAGGGGCTAAGTAGCAAGCTCACTTTGTAGCAGGAGGCATATCCACTGTGCAAAGGTTATTTGGTGGGCTGGAGAGGTGCAGCAAAGGCACATGGCTATGTCTGCTATTGCCCTTAGTTACATGAACGACTTTGGGATCATCTTGAGCAAGTGAGCCTCAAAGGGGCATTCATGTGGCTGTTACTATAACAGCTCATCTAAGTATATGGCCTGGGTTCACCGAGACTGTATGTAATGGGGACCCAGGCCAAGGTCTGAGCAGTTTGCGAGGAAGGTGACAACAGAGGATCAGCACTGTGTGGCTACACTGACAGCAGTAGACTGACACTAAATGCCTGGCAGGAAGGCTGCACTTCTTAGGTGTTGGACATCTGTCGATAATTGGCAGTGCGGTGTAAGCACAACTGAAGAATAGCGCAAAACCAGGACGACGGACACAAGGGGAGAGAACACACACCAACAACAACAACAACAACAACAACAACATAGCGCCTGTGTTGTAGGCATAGGGTGTAGGCATTCTGAAGTAGGCCAGCACAACATCAGTCAATGTATATGACCCTTGTCATATGGGCTTTAACGTCCAGAAGAAAGTCCAGAATGGGCTTTAACATGGGCTACAAGTGACGCCGCAGTGGGCAGCTCTGGATTAATTCCATCCACAATTGTGGCCACTTCGATGAGGGTTAAATGCAGAAATGCCTGTGTGATGCCACTGCACATTAAAGAGCCCCAGGTGATGTCAAGAGATTCCAAGCAGTAGATGCAGCTCAGAAACACATCAGAAACAGGCCTCACTGTCACTGCAGTATCCACTGCTATGAGTAATGCAGGTAGTAGTGCAGGTCCCACAGCCTCCAGTACTCACAGCAGTCCCCATGCTGGCTGCCCTTGGCACCACAGTGATGGCACTGATAAATGATCTGCCTGGCTGGTGCACCTAAGAAAGCTGCAAGAACGCCTGCTACGTACATCTTTGCCAGGCCCCTGATGAGGATCTTGGCTAGCGCCTCAATTCCTTTGCCCGCCACCATGTGGTACTCGTCAGCAGCAAAAAGGTGCCTCTTTGGCGCTTTTGCTGCATCCAAGAAGTGAAGCTGAAAACAAAAATAGAATCTGCTCAAAAATAGACCAAATTGAGGGAACACACAAACCATGGTGTGGGCCTCAACATCATCAGCCTGACTATGTCCACTGCAAGACAAGGGCCTCTCCCACAACTCTCCAATTAACCCGGCCCTGTGCCAGCTGTGGCCACCGTATCCGTGCAAATTTCTTAATCTCATCCGTCCACCTAACTTTCTGCCGCCCCCTGCTATGCTTTGCTTCCCTAGGAATCCAGCAGTCTGTTACCCTTAAGGACCATCGGTTATCTTGTCTTCGCATTACATGCCTTGCCCAAGCCCATTTCTTCTTGTTTTCACCTAGCATGTCATTACCCCATGTTTGCTCACTGAGCCACTCTACTTTCTTCTTGTCTCTTGATGTCACACCTATCACTTTCATTTCTGTAGCTTACTGCACTGTCGTATTTTAAGTTGAACCCTTTTCGTTAGCCTCCACATTTCTGTCCCACAAGTAAGCAACAGTAAGATACAGCGTTGTACACTTCTCTCTTGAGGAACACTGGTCAGCTGCCATTCATGATCTCAGAATGCCTACAAAATGCACTCCACCCAAATGTTATTCTTCTAGTCACTTCACTTTCGTGGACCTGGACCTGTCTGGACCTGTGGGCACTACCTGCCCTAAGCAGTGGCATAAATCCATGCAAGTTTCAAAAGGTACATGTAGAGGTGGAACCATTCTGAATATGTGCATTTTATTTCTTCTTTTTTTAAAGATACGATAAGCAAGAAAAGGGATTTAACGGCATTAACCAATTGCGATGCTTTTAGCACGTTTTGATTTATTGCATTATGATGCCAAATATAATCTTCGAATGGGACAGTATAAGCAGAAGACAGAATATAGCACAGTGGCAGAGTTACCTTCAACTTTATTACAATATAAAATGCAGCTCACGAAAATTTATATACATATCTAGTCATCCCAAAAGTAAAAAAAAGATCACTAGAACATACAACAGATGCCTCCCCGTTGGGTTAATCTCACGTTTAAACAATAAGTGATGAGAATAACACTGGGCCCAGTAGTCATACACACAGCCATGCATACGTTGCATGAAGCTTTGTCTAACTTGTTAATAATTTATAACTTCTTAGGGGGGCCAACAACCAAAACACGGCTTTGGCAAGCACTGACAAATTTTTTCATCAGTTCAGTCAAGCTGGTATTGCTATAACTTTGTGATGAGATGCGCCATCGCCATGTACAACAAAAGTGCTCCTTTCCCATCCACTAGATTTAGGATTTTATAAATCTACCAGCCCTGCTCAAAGGGGAGCTGCCTCCTTATTTGAAAAGAATACAATTCCATATTTCTCACTGCTGTACGAAGATTCCTCGCCATGTAGGTGAAAGTAACATTGCATACACCTCGACCAAAAATGCCTGTTCACCGGCTGCTCCCTGACCTGCTCGCTGAATCAAACCCTGAGTACGCAGCAATGTGCTCATAATGTGCTAGGATGCTAAGCATCCCAGCTGGTGTATCTGTGAGGGGAACAAGTTACGCTTGCGCTAAAGTGCCGTTGTTTTTAGAAACTTCTCTCCTAAAGTGTTGCCTAATGAGCCTTTGAACAGGATGGCATGCAGTTCTTCTTTGAGCTGACTTTTTTGGTTGTGCCACACTTGAGCAGGCACTTGTCGCTGGTACAAACCTGTGCTTTGCATTCCTTGCTTCCTGCAACTTTTTCAGCTGCTACACAAAAGTTTATTTACTGATTTATGTTTTTTCGTTTTTTTTATGCAGTGAAGTTTCGTCATGCAAAGCAAATGGGTCTGCATGGGCCCAATCGAATGAGCACCGGGCCAGTCATTAAATTGATAGCAGTCGCAATCAATCCAGACCGAAGTAGTGGCAAGGGAAATATCGGCCCATGCCGACCTCTAGCACAGAGTGCTAAGTTATCTTTTCTAGCTTTCCTGAAACCAACATTGTGCTGGTTAAACATTCCAGCTCAGTGGTTGTGCTATTTCTACAGCATTTAAGCAGCATCGCTATCTCGCCATATATTTCCAGCCTCCATGTCCCTAAACTTTTGGCTCATAGGAGACGTGGGCCCAAGATGGTCAAAGAGACATCCATAATTTTCTAATCGAACCCATGGCTTTAAGAAACGGTGAGTTACGGTAGCATTTTACTGTGTTTTACTTGTTTCCTTTATTTAAGTAACGATGGTTACCTGAGAGGAAGTATTTTTATCCATACCACCAAGGCTAGCTACACCTGTCAGTGCCCGTCTCGCATACTGTTAAAACGTTACCCAGGTCCAAACAAGAGAAAGACCCTGAAGAAAGGTTCGAGGGTTTGCATGGTGCCGACTCTTGAATGCGCACGACACATTTAGTGTCTCTGTCTAGAACTCAGCTTGACTCGATGCCAGAAAAGCGGACGCTTGAAGTTAAATACAATCACACATAGTCACGGCATGTCCCTTGATTGTTGTCAGATTGTAATTATGACAGCAGTCTGATCCTGCTGAGCCATTCCGTGGAAGGGAAGAGTCCTTCTCGCACCTGTGGCTTTCCCATGTTGCGTGTGCTGCTTGTGTCATTCGATGCCGACCGAGTAGTCTATGGAAGCACCTCAGAGTGAGCGGGGGGACACTCGCATGCCCTGACCCTCTCACCCTCAGCAAAGGGGGTCAGTACCCCCCTATCCGCCCCCGCGATTTACACCACTGGCTCTAAGTAGATGTATTCCTTTACCAATTCCACTGTTTCACTACATATTGCAAACCGCCGTTCCCTTCCGAGACTGCTGACTTTAGTTTTCTGTATATTAACTTTTTGGCCCACTTTCTCCTCTTCCTGTGTAAATAATTGATCATGCTTTGCAGTTTGTTGCCCGAGTCGCATTGGGTTAGCAATTTGTTGCAAGGCAATGTCAACAGCGAATGACAGATTACTAAGGCATTTTCTATTAACTCTTGTCCCAAAATGTTCCCAATTCAGGTCGCTAAATACCTTCTGTAAACACGTGGTGAATAGCATTTGAGAGACCATGTTTGTCTGACACTCTTCCTTACTGCAGTTTTCTTACTTTCTTGACAGAGGACTATGGTAGTTGTGCAGAAGCTATACTTCAGTATTTTCATATATGCCTCTTCTACCCTGTGATTAATCCCTGAATGATTGCTGAGGTTTCTACTGAACCAAGTGCTTTCTCATAATGTACGAAAAATTTTATTTACGACTGATTCATTATATATATATATATATATATATATATATATATATATATATATATATATATATATATATATATATTGTGAGACGGGAAACAGAGCACAAGATGGAGCGAGCTTTAATGCCACCCGCAAATATGACGACCAACCCTCCAGAAAAGAAGATGAGCGATGATGATGAATATGTAGAGATGAAGATGAAGGTTGCATGTTGTGCTTACAATATGTATATATATTATAAGCATCATCATCATCAGCCTGACTACGCCCACTGCAGGGCAAAGGCCTCTCCATGTCTCTCCAGTTAACCCTGTCCTTCACCAGTTGCGGCCACCGTATCCCCGCAAACTTCTTAATCTCATCCGTCCACCTAACTTTCTGCTGCCCACCCGCTGTCAGCCTTCCGGGCGACTGACAGCAAGAATCGAGAGCATTGACTTTTGGAAGGAGTGGACAGCTTAGCAAAGACTATTACGAAGCCATCGTCAACACGAAAGAAGCAGGCCAAGATAGAAGTGCTGAACTTTTTTAGAGAAAACAAGCTGCGCTTATTGCAGGCAGATAAAGACGGTGGATTTGTCATAGTACCTGAAGGTGTGTTTAGGAAAAAGGCAGGCCAGGCAATCTGTAAAAAATTTAGGTCTGTTAGCAGGAATGTAACTAGAGTAAAAAGTAAGGCTGTGAGGTTGTGCAATGAACATGGCCTAGCGCAGGTATCAAAAGATATAAACAAGTGTACTGGCAATTTGTTACAGGTGTTTTTCGTAGCAAAGACTCATAAAGCGGATTTCCCATTTAGGAGGGTTGTAAGCGAAAGAGGCTCATGGCAGAACCAGGTCAATTTGTTTCTTCAGAAGCAGTTACAGAGGCTAGATGTGTTTGACCCATTTGCTACTATAAATGCACAAGATGTAACAGGCTATTTGAACCAAAACCAAAATGTTGGGTTTATGCTTTCTGTCGAAGTCCAGGACCTCTTTTACTTCATACCTCATGCTGCACTGCTGCAGTATGTTAAATCGTGTGTAGAGGAGAACGGCGAAGTTCCCTTTCAAAACGCAACAGGAATGACTAGATAATTTTATAACTCTGCTTGAATTTTATCTTAATAGCACGTTTATAACTTTTGACAATGGATTCTACCTGCAGCTTGGTGGTATTTGTATAAGGTCGCGTGTTGCCCCTGTCCTGTGTAACATTTTTCTGTCTTATATTGACCGTTCCCTGACAAACGTCTTTGACACGGCCAAAGTTTTAAAAGTTTTTCGATATGTAGATGATCTTTTAGTCCTTTTAAAGGAACAGGATACCTTTAACTACCTTGGCTTGATGAATGAGGTTTTAAATGTTTTTAGACTACACGGCAAAAGTTTAACCTTTATGCATAAGGTACTAAATGATAACAGTCTACGGTTTTCGGACATCAAAATGTTTGTCTCAGAAAAGCATCTGTGTTGGATGTACGATCCCCGAGTTGCGAAACATCTTATGCTGTATGGGTCAGCACAGTTGAAGACAGTGAAGAGAGGCGTTGCTGCAATGTGCCTTGAGTCTGCACTCACAAAGTCGTGTCCGCAGAGAATGGGTGAAAGTTTCATAAAACAAGTGTCCCGGATGGACAATGCGGGCTACCCCTACACGATCCTGACAGCGGTGAGTGAAACTCTCAAGCAAAAAATGAAAGGGACAGTGCGCAAAAGGACCCCAAAGTAAGGTACAAAGCCTGTAG
This sequence comes from Amblyomma mixtum, assembly GCF_055824585.1. Classification (NCBI taxonomy): domain Eukaryota; kingdom Metazoa; phylum Arthropoda; class Arachnida; order Ixodida; family Ixodidae; genus Amblyomma; species Amblyomma mixtum. The sequence goes on along the minus strand of NC_143017.1, from coordinate 31,542,685 downwards.
TAGCATCTTACATGCATAAGGCAGCACACAATTTGAAGAAGGTGGCCAATAGGTATGGAATGCCTATGGTATTCTCAGCGCCTCTGAAGTTAGGCTGACTTTGCTCAATCCCGGCAAAAGAGAGAACCAGGCTGACCGGATGCGCCGAAAAGCATGGCAAGCCCTTTGTTAGATGTGCGAAAGGCGTTGTATATGAGATCCCACTAACATGTGGAAAGGTCTACACTGGCAAAACAGGACGCTGCATGAATGATCGCGCAAAGGAGCATGAGCGCACGTTAAGTGACAAGGAAAGTGGCACGAATTTGGCCGAACATAGCCGAAAATGCCATTGTAGGCTGCGACTGAATGAGATGAAGATTCTTGGTCAGGGCAGCAACACCGTGGCACGAGAAATAATGGAATCTTTCTTGATTAAGAATGCACAAAATTGCGTCAGCGATGCATTTCTTACCTTGTATAGAAGCGAGTCAGCTTTGTTAAGATCTATCTTGTAGGGTATGATGGCGTTTACGTTTACCAGGCATGCTGTGGGTGTATCCACCGTGCGTGCACCTGATTGTCTTATATTTAGAGGTGTCAGCTTCTTAATAAACCAGTTGTTAATTTGTGCTCATCCTGTCGTGTCTTCTCTCTTCGTGTCATCTTTTATGCGCATAACCTTTCATGGCATTACAAGTATGAAGTCGACTAGCCCGACAACATCTCTTGCTGATGCAAGAGAGAGAATTACAATTGCAACACTTTATGCATAACCAGGAAACGTAACCTCTCATTTATTAGAATACTGTTCACTCACTGACTGAGTTAATGGGCATCATGTTTTTGCGTATGTTACCGACCATTTTAGGTGCTCAAAAAGGAAGCGCTTCATCGGCCAACCTTTTTATGATGTGCACCAGAGTGTGAAGGTAAAGAATGACAGCAAGATTTTGCTCTGCCTTTGTTACAAAGGCTGTGAACAAACTGAATTTCCCAAATGCGATTGTTCTAGCACATTTTCTTCGATGGAAATGAGGAAATAAGTTGGAGAACTGGTACATATGTCACACACATACACAGCTACTGAAAACATTGCTCCATTTTGTGACGACAAGATCTCTTATGAGCATTCAAAACAACACATATTTTCAAGGATCTTTCCACAATTTTGCACAACTGTATGGTAAAAGTAGCCATGTTGCTGCATGTTATCACGAGTTAAAGTTTCCTAAAGGTTACGTTTCCTAAAGTTTCTCTCGTGTGTACACAATGTTTTATACTGCAGTCCTTTCTGGTGCAGCAATTAAGCACTTAGCATGCATGCTTGCATGAATAGCTACTCTGTTATGAAATGCTGAGGGTTAAAACTGGCGGACAACCGAACTAAATTACCTATGGGCGCAGACCTCAACCCGCGGACTGTTTTGCCCTGAGAAACAGATCACCTGACGCAGGGAAGTATGGATGCTGAGGTGACTGCAGCAGGGGGCGAGGACTGTAACAATGAAAGCCCATCTGGTCAGGAAAACTCATGGCGGAAAAGAATTGCGCGCCGAACAGTCGTTCAAACAAATGACGTTTGGTCCCGCTGAGGGAAAAGGGTGGGGGCCGGGGATACGAGAGCTCGCCAGTTCGCGGAACATGCACGCCTTAAACTACTCGACTGTGGTTTGCCATGAACAAACGTCGATTCCCAAATGCTGTTGCAAGCCAGCACTGTTCATCTGGTCTTCCTTTTACTAGCCTTCTTGTGCTCGATCTGTTCATCCGAAAGGCGTACAGCAGCATAAGTCGATACTTACGTCCGGGTCGTAGCCGTCAACGCCTCAGCGTCCACCACGGCAAACCATCACGACAAGATCTTGAACGCGAACACCACAGGGGCCACCTCGCGCAGCAGTTGCAGGACGACGGCCTAGGATGCGAAATGATGATTGAGAATTCATTACATAAACTGCCAGAGATTAGACGCATTGTACAACAACGACGTACCTTCACGCTGTCGCAGATCATCTCCAGAATCACGTTCGACCTCGACAGGTCATTGCTCGCTGCATAGCGCACGACGTCTTTGCCACCAAAGCTTGTTGTGCACGCCTCAGGCTGCCATAATGGTCGCACGCTCAAAGTTCGCGCGGTTAACTCGCATTGTACGGAAGCAGGATGCCTGGGTACTTTCCGACACAACTCAAATGCACGCAAACATCGCAACCTAGGGATTTTTGAAACACTTAAAGGTCACAAGGCGCTAGGTTTTATACGCTAGGGGGCTGATGTCTCCAGGGCTCCTTGCTAGGGGGCTGATGTCCCCAGGGGCTTTTGCTCCGCTTAGACGCGTCCCAACCAACGGGCGGCGCGCGGGCAACATTGGGGTGTTGTTGCCAGAGGTGGTCCAGCGCGGCGAGCGCGTCGTCTGCTAGGCGAAGAAAGTCTCCCCTGCGGGCGCCTCGTTCATCGGTTTTGAGCAAAAATTAATCAATGAAAGTATTCATGATTGAGAGCTCAGATGAGGTGAGGGTTTCGAAAACCTTGAAAGCGTCGCACGACAGCGGCACAGCCTCTCGTATTCTTGAGCCCACGGGTGTGAGCGAACAACCCAAGAAGCAGGCTTGTCCTGTCACTTCCGTGAGAGGCTCGCAAATGCATGTTTTCGGGACCCGGAAAACTTTAAAGCCGGCAGGCTGCGTATACACCAGCGCGATATAGCAAAACGTTTAGTAAATCGGTTCACTTGGAAGTCTGATGCGTATAACACGTTCCCTTTACGTTTACTGTTTCCTGCCGTCTGTTATTCCCTCCGTGTGGTCAGTCGCCGGTCGGAGGCTTGTGGGAGGTAGTTGGGCGACCCCAAGGTCGACGAGAGGGTCAACGCTCTAACTGTGCGGCCAGATAGCACGCGGGCGCGCTGTGGCTGTATTTCGATGGAGGCGAAATACAAAAACTCCCGTGAGAAGTGCGATGTAAGTACGCGTTAAATAACTGCAAGTGGCAGAAATTCCCGCACTGCGCTCCACTTCGGCACCCCTGATAGCTAACGTGTCACTTCTGGAGGTTAAACTCCGCAATTTATTATTTTCTATTTCAGCCTCATTAGCCAATATCGATGACCAGCAGGGAAAAAAAATCTCGTAAAGCAACGTCTCCGAAGACATTTATAGCTGCCACACTCACACAAACACACGACGCACAGAGACACGAACACGCACACACAAACATACGCGGTGCACAAATACACGCGCGCACATAGATACGCACGCAAACACACGCACTGATAGACACGCATACACACACACGCACGCACACAGACACGCGCGCGCACAGACACACATGCGCACACACGCACGCAGACATACGCTCAGATAGAGGCACAGACACGCGCGCGCGCACGCACACAGACACATGCACGCACACAAGCGCGCACACAGACAGACACACACGCACACAGACGCGATACTGAACGTGCTGCTTCGTAAAACACGCCGTCCAACCACCTCGGAAGCACTGCGCCCCGCCGGCTCCTAGAGCGAGTGGACCATCTAGGGCGGCGCCTAATCACGTGATCGCAACTGGCCAATAGGCGGCGCGGCGGCAAAGGGAAAACAGCTGCGGTACTTTCAGAGTTCCAGTGACTTTATGTCGCAACTGCCGGAAATCGCGTGACGCGGAGTTCACTTTATAAAATTCTGTGTCGAGTGCTCACCTTCACACAAAACCATGGATGAGCAACGAGCCGGAACTAGTGCTTCGACGAGGTATCATCGCCATGAAGCGCAATCTGATGATATTTACGTTATGGAAAGGCGTCAGATTGGATAACCATGCTTAACAGAGATTTCGTTCGTTTTGCTTGGTTCAGCCGGATTGAACCACACCTATATTTTTGCGCAAGCTGATGAAGACGACGACGTGAATAGCACAGCGCGAAAGTGTGGCCAATCACCCGCCGTAGGTAAGTGCCATTAAGCATGAAGACATCATCATCATCATCATCATTTGAAAATGTGGCAGGAGGTGTGATACGTTGATGTGCTGTGTTAAATATCCGCGGGTGGTCGGAATTATTCCGCAGCCCTCATCTACGGCACCTCTTTCTCTCTTTTTTCATGGGAAAGCATTAGAAGGCGATGTTGACGCGGGAAGTGCCCGCGAAATGTGTCAAACGAAGTTGGTCCCCTGTGACGACATCGGTCATATAAAGTCGTGAGACATTAGAATGAAAAGAAAATTGAATGAAAAGGAAAAGAAAATTGGGGTCTAGGTGGGAATCAAACCCGGTTCACCGGCGTGCGAGATGGCGTGACAAGACAGCCGAGTGCAGGAATAATACATATACAGATATACACCAGTGTATACGAGGAGCGGGCAGGAGAGGGAGAACAAGTGCGCGGCGCGACACCCCACTGTTGCCGTCCTCCCCTGGGCTGATAATCCGGCGCGCGGAGCAACGTCCGCGGCTGCTTAGCTGCCGGTCATGCGCGTGTTTGCGTCTGTACAACAAAAGCAGCAATGTTGTACGGAACACCAACGTCTTCTAGACGTCATTGTTTTATTGTCGGTTGCGGAAATAGTCGACGAACGTAGAAAAAAAAACAAACGCCGCCAGTATGTACGCGCACCATGTTATGCGAAGGTGTCAGCACGTCTGCGGTGTCCATTTCTTCACCGCTTTTCCGCCGGTCCCGAGTTGCATTGGCAGAAGGGTTGAAATGCGGGCCAGTTGGTACATTGTAAACTGAGAAAAAACCAGTCACACAAGACGACGGACAAGAAGAGTGTACACACTCTTGCATTGGCAGGCGTAGTTGTGGAACAAAAAATACTTGCGCCAACAAAAAGCTTAAATGTTAGCGCACTTTGTGAACGAAATGCAGACAGAAACAAACCCACTGCCTGTGCGTAATATTGGGCGCAGAACGAAGCGCAGCGCCCGGGTTACCAAACTATAATCTGTGCATAATTTTAAGAGATCAAGTATTTGGACGGTCTTGGCAGAGCTCTTTTAATTCAGCAGTACACTATGTGAGGACTTCACAAATGTGGCCACAACTGCGTTTCGCCGCCCCACATGATCGTCAATATCGGGAGGGTGTGGGGATCGCCACCTGAAAAAGATAAATATGTCGTTAGTGCAAAAATACTAACTTAATTTGCACAGCATGGCATGAATAGAAGCGGCGACATGAACTTTTACCCAACTGCAAAGTGAGGAAAAATTCAGCCATGGCAACGTAAGATGAAAAAATACATGGCATGCACAGGACGGTAAACTATGCCACGCATTGTAATAAATTATTCGACTGAAATCGCATCGAATGCACTGTAAAAAAAATCCACACTATGCATAACCGTGCCAAAGATACAAAAAGCGCAGTGACTTGAGCAGTGCCCCAAGCCGATTGAGATTGGAATTCTCAACACAGGTAGTACGTGCGGCGATCCCGCCTGTCAGTAAGTGGTAATAGCGTTCCATTAGCGTACCAACCTATTAGATCGTGTAATTGCACATTTTCTGGTATTTGTGCACCAGTGAGTACTGGCGGGAGCGGAGAAGGCGAGAATGCGAATTGCTTTCAGTCAACTGGCTTGTATCGCTCGTAGTACGAACAGCCCTACGCAAATGGCAGGAGGGGCCGAATTTCAATTTCATCGTGCGTATCTCCGCAAACAAACATTCTAATAATCAGAAGTGGATTCGTTTCGATCATGTACTCGCTGTTTCCAAAATGTTCAGTTTGTAAACGGGGTACTCTGTCGCAAGCTCAGCATCTAAACTGTCACACTCGCCATGTCCAAGCAGGCAGCGAAAGCGTTCATGAAAAACTGCGCTCCACGAAAAACTAGAATTCATTGCTCTGCGCGATCTTGTGTTTCAACACATTTTGCTTTCGTTTTTCTAACATATGCAACACCGTGCCGCATTTGCCCTACAGGCAACCGGCGACAAAAAAGCACGCGTGAACTGCGAGCATGGCACTCACCGATGCTGATCGTTCGCTGCGTCGAGGAATGGTCGCTTGCTCCCAGTTGGTTATTGCAGGAGCTAATGGCATAGCACACACGAGGATGGACACGAGGCGAACCCCCACCCAAAATTTCTGGGTTTGGCAGGAATAAAACGGGCTCATGACACTTTGAGAGATCGCACGCTGCTTCGGCATGCAGCCCACCGGCTGCAAATTATCAGCCCACGATGGCGTCGGCGGTAGGCGGCGCTCGAGTAAAACAAACATGGCGGCGCCCAGGTATCGAAACTAAAATCATGTATAGAGATAGAAAGAGAAACACGTGCGGCGCAAAACCACCGAAACCGAAAAACCGAAAGACGCGGGTTCGATCCCGGCCGCGGCGGTTGAATTTCTTGAAGGAGAAATTCTAGAGGCCCGTGTACTGTGCGATGTCAGTGCACGTTAAAGAACCCCAGGTGGTCGAAATTTCCGAAGCCCTCCACTACGGCGTCTCTCATAATCTGAGTCGCTTTGGGACGTTAAACCCCATAAGCTAAACGACTTTTTTGAGCAACAGATAACGCAGGAGCTCACGAAATCCCAGCGATGTCCTCACTGGTTGGCCTAAGAGAGGTGTCAGTATTCCCGTAAACATTCAGCAAAATTTTCAACAACCGCTCGTCGTGCAGTGTCTTTGCTTATAGCTTACGTGCTTTAGTCAAGTTAGAGGCTAACTTGCGACAGGGATGCGGACTAGTGTCATCTGCACCTTCAACTGCATGCTTTGTGAGAATACATTTTCCCTTAAGGTGCGGTTGAGGTGTCCACTGATATGTCGAGAAGCGAAGTTGTAGGCTAGCTTGCGACAGGGATTTGGACCGATGACACACACACGTTCAGTTTCAAGCGTTAAGGCTCGGCTGAAGTGTCCACCGAGATGTCGAGATTTGAGAGCTAGTGCCCTTTCCTTAAAACTCGTGCTTTCGCACTCCTCCATGTAAGCAGGCTTAAGCGCCCTGATTTTTGCAGCGTGAGCTACACTGGCCGATGTTGAGCAGTTATGCGTGGCTCCTGGAGAGCCGTGCTGCGCATGCGCGAGGAGCAAGTGACGCCACTACGCACAGCTGGCGTGCGAGGCCGCATGCACGCGCTCGCATTCCTTTCTTTTAAATGATGGAGTGTAAAACGCTGACAACGCCAACGCCAATGAACACATTGAACGCGGACGTCCTACGGCTTCAGCACGGCGTTTGTGGAACAACCTTGTCAATGCCTGCAGCCTACATTTCTCTGTCCCTCTCTCTCATCAACCCACGTATCTATAAGCATGATTCAGGCGTCCACTGAGGGGGAGCGAGCGCGGCTTTGGCCGCTTATCTTTTTCAGTCAGCGTCCGCTTCGGCGGACGCGGTTGTTGCTGCGACGCGTGCCTTGTCTCTTCTTTTTCTCTTTCCTCTATTCTTTTAACTCACCTCTATCTGCGCGTGGCAGCGGTGGTGGCTCGACTCGAGCGAGTAGGCAGGCTCGTGCAATTTCCTTTTCGTACTTCTCTTAGTCGCAACAACACAACACTGACCCAGGGAGCCGTTATGCTCTCTAACTTTCCTTAAAATGATCGGAGTGTAAAACGTTGTCAACGCCGATGAACACAACGAACCCGGGCGGCCTATGGCTTCAGCGCCGCGTTTCTGGAAGAATGTTGTCAATGCCTACGCATGCAGCGCGCACCTGTCCACTGTTCCCAGGTGTCCACCGAGATGTGGACACCTCGCCCTGACCTCACGCTATGTATATCCTGACATATATATCCTGACATAGCAGAGCTAAGCCACTCCCAACAACTACGCTCATGAACGGCCTTTCGCGTAGCGGCGGCCGGTAGCCACGTTTGACCTTTAGAATGACCTCTGAGGTCATAACAGGGTGAGAGATGGGCTACCAAGTCGAGTCGTCGCGCAGCGGCGGCCGGTAGCCACGCGTGACAGTTAGAATCATGCCATGCCTAGTGACGTCACAGCGTGACGTCATGCAAGGGTGAGAGATGGGCTACCAAGTCGAGTCGTCGCGCAGCGGCGGCCGGTAGCCACGCGTGACATTTAGAATGACATATGACGTCATGCCATGCCTAGTGACGTCATAGCGTGTCGTCATACTAGGGCGAAAGATGGGCTATCAAGTCGAGTCGTCGCGCAGCGGCGGCCGGTAGCCACGCGGGACCTGTAGACGCGGCGCACTGCGTTCCTACTTTAGACGCGGCGCGCCGCTATAGCGCCGCGTTCCTTCCGTTTGAGGCTCTGCGCTCGCTTTCACAACCGACCAGTTAAGCCCCCGCCAATTTTTAAGGCGGAAGCCTTTAATGCCTCATCGTTGTAAGCAGGAGCTGTCGACAGAAATGTCACGCTTTTCAATTGGTTGAAACGGTCGTGACGTCACAGTGCGCGAATTTCAAACGGGGCCAATTGTACTTCGGCTACTAACCATGCAACCAATTAAAGGGATCGTATGGTGATGCGCCAAGTAAGTTTGCCTGAGTTTAGTTACTTAATTAAGAAGTCTAATTAACCTTTCTAGTCAGACCAGATAAATAAATAAAACCGAGTAGGAAATTGGCCGAGCTTTGGAATCGAACCCCGGTCTCCGGAGTGCGAGTCAAGCACGCTACCACTCCGCCATGCCAGATCGATGGTTTGGAATGAACAAAAATGCGTCTAGTGAATACGGTGTCTTCGTTCACTCCCATCTTCCTCCCTTCCCGTTACGTCGAGGTTTAGGTGTCCCACTGAGATATGAGAGACAGATACATTTCCTTTCCTCAAAAACATATTTACCGACGACCAAGACGTATTTATCCGCGTTTCAGATTGGTCCAAATTGTCGTGACGTCACCGCGCGCGAATTTTGACGGGTGTCCACCGAAATATCTGAGGCAGTTAGTGCGCAACTTCCTTTCCTCAGGTACAATTTTCGACTAGTGCCTACTGAGATATGTGAAACAGTTACTGGGTAATTTCCTTTCCTCAAATACAATTTTCATTTTCTTCATTACGGCTCCTCTTTCTTCTTTCACTCACACTTCCTGCCTTCCTGTACGGTGCGGCTCAGGTCTCCACCGAGATGACACAGAATTACAGCCCCATTTCTTTTCCTCAAAAAGCGTTGCGTTCAAAGGGCAACGCATCACGCCGAACGGGTGGTGGTGGTGGTGGTGGTGAAAACTTTTAATTTCTGAAATAGAGTTTGGGAGCCACACAGTGGCCACGCTACATGGTCGGCGTCCCTAGTCCGGGACACCGCATGACAATGCCCCGTCTCTAGCCCGTTTCACCAGAGCCCTTTGGGACTCAAGCGAGGAGCAGTTGAGAAGGGCAGTCTCCCATGCCTCTCTGGAAGGGGTAGGGGAAGGGGGGAGGTGGGGATTTTGAGTACATGCCCACACCATGTGGAAGATATCACAGGTCTCCCCACAGTGTGGGCATCGCCCATCCGTGTTAGGATCGTAATGCTTTAAGATTGCAGGACAGAGTAGAGTACCTGTCTGCAGGCGCCTTAAAGTTCGCTCCTCCGTCTTACTCAGCCCCATTGCAGGGGCCGGGAAAAGGCGGTGGATGTCGCTATAATGCGTTATAATTTCCTTGAATCGCAGCAGCGGCTGGTTAGTCTCCGAGCCAGAAGAGCTGGGATAAGGAGCCCGGTGAGTAAGCGCTCGGGCAGCCGCGTCAGCGGCCTCATTACCTCGTAAGCCCTGGTGGCCAGGAGCCCAGATGATTCTTTTGGGTGTTGGATCAGTGGCAGTCCGTCTTAGAATGCAAGCAGCTAAGGGGGAGATCTCCCCTGCCAAGTAATGATCACATGCTTTTCGGGAGTCCGTAATGATGATTCTCGAATTGGCGTGGGCGGCAGCAAGCGCTATCGCTACTTCCTCGGCTCGCATTGAATTCGGGGCTCGAAAAGAGAGTCCATCAACGTGCATTTCCTGGTGAACGACAGCGGC